>NC_135305.1:13076191-13424876 GCF_048772815.1 Callospermophilus lateralis
AGGATTGAACCCAGGAGTCCTTAAACACACCTTCAGCCATTTTTTTATGTTTTATTTAGATATAAGTTCTCACTAAGTTGCTTAGAGCCTCACTAAGTTGTGCCTGTCTTTGAACTTGCGATCTTCCTGCCTCAGCATCCAGAGCCACTGGGATTACAGTCCTGTGCCACTGCGACTGGCACTCTTTTCACTTTCTTGACTTGACACACTCACCTGGATGTTCCAACTGGAGTTCACTTTGGAAATCTCAGTGCTGACTTACATCCTCCATTCCCTACCCAAGTGCTGCCTTCCCTGGCCCTGTGCACGGTTTGGGAAGGATGGGAGCTGACTGGGTGGTGGATGGAGAATGTCTAAATCTCTGTCGTGAAAGCAGTTTCGATTCATAGTTCAGAGTGACAGGGGAAGAAATGTTGCCTCTGCCAGGCACCAATCCAAGTTGGGATTGTCAATTCTTTCTAGAGCATTAAAAAAAATTCCCCCATTATTTCATTAGTCTCCACACTGCTTTTGGTCCTCAGTTCCTTATCATGCTTCCTCCTGCATTTCAAACACACTTCTAAAGTAATTAGATGTCCCCACACCTTGCCTTCAGTGGAGTCAGGGCAATTTTACCCTTAACATTTTGGTAAGAGTTTTAGTGTAAAAAGTGAAGAATTGAATTAATCATTGTAGCTCCCAAAGGTCTGCATTACAAGTAATTATTTGCTGGTTTAACTCACAAAACTTCATTGGCAGCTCCTTTTATGTGAGGAACAGTCACTACAATCCCTTTCACTGTGGAGAAGTTTGGTTTAGATTTAGGAAGACACTAAAAGTTGGAGAAAATAGGTGCAAAAGAGCAGAGTGCTTAGCAGTTCCTTGCTGTTGGTCCAAGCTGAGCCTGCTGTGTCCCCCACATCAAGGGAATGCAGGTGCTATCTACAGTGAGGGGTCAGGCTGATCAGCGTGAAAGATGCCGGCATTTCCCCTTTTATAGTTCTGTGCAATTGGGGCTGCTGAATTTCAAGTTGATATTGAACTCAGTAAGAGATGCCACGAGCAAAGCTTATCCCATCGGTCACTGTCATCCCTGTCACATGCTTTTAAGAGGCTTTGTGAACCCAGTGACTAGGGGACCCTCATGTGGAGATTTGTGTGAGTTTAGTGACAAGCAGACACAGGGGTGGAGATAGAAAGCTACATGGCAACTGTGCAGATATTGAAGACCAACAGTTGCAGGGATGGAGATTCCCCCAAGGGTACCCTCTACCTCCTGGGTCCAAAAGACAAAGGAAAATTGAGCAGAGGAATGTGGAATCTCTTAAATTTTCTGAGAATGAAATTTTCATTTTCAACCTAAACCTGATAGGTTTGCAGTACATATACTTTCTTTGTCAAAATTTGGCGAGTTCAACACAGAGTATACCAGGCTGCACCTGATTTTGAGAGGCAAAGATAGCTCAGGAGAAGAACCTGAATTACATGGGGGTATGGGGTAGGTAGAGGGCATCTCAGATCTCCAGTGCGTCAAGGACAGAAGCTGGGAGCTCTCCTCTCCCTGTACCTGGTGAACACGTGGGTGTGAGTGATCCTGATGTCCTTGCTTATTTCCCCATCCAAGGTCTTCCTGGGATGGTCCAGGCTCCAGTCTCCTCCCACCAAGTCAGCTGTTCATGGAATTACTCCCACAAAGCAAGGGGTTCAGGGATGGATGAGACAAGCTGACTGCAAAGACTCCTATTGCTACAAATTTTCTGGTGTTTTTCTTAATTGTGATGCTTGTACCTGCCTGAGACCATAGGTATGGGAATGAGGATGAGAAAAGGGATAGGGATTTAGAGAGAATGGGAAGATCCTCCGCCCATCCCAGGTAGCCACATGTCCAAAAACACCTGGGCCCCCTTCAATGGTAAGAGTTTTAGTTTAACACTTAACATTCAGCACAGATTCTTCTTGATTCAGGAATCGAGCAGACTTTTGTTAACTGTGGTGTCCCTGGGAAGTGCTCATTCCCTGATCAAGCTGCTTGGTGCAATCTATCATGCATTCTCCAGGTTTTGAAGCCAGCCCTTCTTCTACAGGGGCCGAGGGAATCCTGGGGTATCATCCTTCTACACCCTGACAATCAAAGCAATCTGAGAGGGTCTTCAAAGAATAGCTACGGGGGACTGACAAAGCACTGAAATGTGTCACAGAAAACTCTAGGTGGAGGCAAGGAGGTCCAGGCAAAGGGGGATTTTTACAGTTCTCCTACCTGCACTCATTTTGCTCCTTATACTCTGCACTTTCTACACCCAGAAACACTTCACAAGTGCTCAGTGCGCAGGGCAACACCAATGCTCACCTCCATAAGGAAGGATCCACACGTCAGGCAGATGATGGATGCCATCCACTCCCTAGCACAGGTCACTCACAAGGACAACTAATGGCCTGCATCCTGAAAACTGCCAACCAATCGAGTTACATCCATTTGACCTCTGGAGCATCAATCAGCTCACCAACACTAAAGATGATTCATTCCCACTGACTTCTGGGAAAATTCCGACTCCCACCTCCTCTGATGCTCTGAAGCCCTCCCCTGGTTTTCCTCCTTTGCCATAGTCCGGCTGCAGCAAAATAACCAAGGGGGAGGGATGACGAATAACTTGTGTAGATTGATACAGCAGGAGTAGGAGCCGTTTATTGTAGGACAGGAGTGGTATTTATTCATTTTACACAGCTTATCTTAATTAGCATAAACTAGATACATCAGTCAACCAATAAGGAATCTCCACTTAGTGGCTCGCTTTTGTTACTTCACAAACCACTCCCTCTGGCATTTTGCCAGGCGCCATCCAGACTTGTTTACAGACCCTAACACTTCTTGTCTATTTTCGGAGCTCATCATTACTCCTCAGGCGAGTTCAAGTGCCGCTGTCTGGCTGGGCACAAAATCACGAGCCACTCAAACAGGAACAAACTTTATTTTTGAAACAACCGCCAAATACCACGTTTGTGTCCAGGAAGAATCCTGATCCACCCACGCGGCGTTCCGCCGGTCCCTTCCCGGAACCCCTGCGCAAAACTTCCCCCGGAATTCCCTCCTACTGCACTTTCCCAACCAATGGGAACTCTCCAGGAGTCCCGCAGCAGGCCCAGGTAAACAGCAGGAGTCCGGTATCCATATGAATGTAATTTTTAACATAATCATATCATCTCAATGGCTAGCTGGCGTCACCTTTCAATCAAAAATGCCATGCATCATATTAATTGGCTGTGGCTCCCAGCATTCAAGGTCTCTCTTCAGCTTTCTCTGCCTCCTTAGCCAAGAAGGAGGATTTGGCCCCTCCAGGCTGCCTCATCTCCATGGCTCCATGAAGGTGGGGTTTGGGGATGACAGAGAACAAGGAAGTAGAAACCATTCCCCTTAGTGCTCTGATCATGCCTGCGGCCATATGCTTCTTGATGGAGCCCGGAGTTCTCATTACTTTGAGTTCAACACCCCCCCACTGACACTGCCATTGCTTCTATCCTCGACCTCAGGGTGACAAGTTAGTGAATATCAGAACTGACAAGGTCATAGGAATTATCTCCTTTCCATTTCCAGGTGCAAGATGGACTTCTTACTAACACTGAGTCCAGCTGCTTGTCTGGATTTCCACTAAAACCACCTGCTCACGGGCAACTGTGCTCGAGAGAGGAAACACACAGAAGCTGTTGAGAGGAGAAGGGTCATATCACAGCCTCACAAATGCTTGGTATTAGATATCCTTAGTCTTCAAAGTCCTGTGGTCCCCTGCTGTGATCCTTGCCTGCCTCTCTTCCTCCCCAGGGCTTGTGTCTCCTTCCCTGTGGATCCAAGGATGATGTTTCACATGGATGAAGCCACCATGATGCTTCCTCCCCTTCCTCCCTTGTTTTAACAAGAGCTCACTTTCCTAGTTTGTTCACACCTGTGTCTCTGCTGCATCTTTTAACAGAAATAGTTTTCCCAAAGTTCAGCTCTTCTGGTACCAGTCCCCTGATCAGCCACCTCTAGACCCTGCCCACTGCCAATATCATGATGCTCTTGTCCTCTGTGCAGTAGCTGCAGAGACCCTTCTACTCCTGGTACCTGATGAAGACCGACATCCCAAGTAGTCTGGGGACCCCTCTTTTCAGCTCCAGTGTCCCTTGGCTCCTATGACACTCTACACAGAAACAAAGAAATTGCCCTTGGTCATCTGGATGTACCATTTTTTAGTCCTGAGTCCATGAAAACAACTATTAACCTTTCTGACCTGAATCTCCCCATCTGTAAGACATGGGCAGCTCTTTCACAGTGTTCTATGAGGACTAGATGATATGGTGCAGTGTCTGGGGGACTGAGGTCTATCCTGTCTCCCTCCCTGTCACATCATGAAAAGGGGGTGGTTGGGCCGTCAAATCTGCTAGTCCCATCAGGGATAGAAGAGCTGAACTCATCACATGGGTGCTGAAGTAGGGAGAAATCAGGTGTACAAAGAGGTCATTCAGTCACTTTCGGAAAGACTTGGCAGAAATCAGGATTAGTCAGGAAAGAGATAAGAGGTAATGATGGAGCAGGAATGCACCTGTGGACCCTCTTCAGGCACCATGAAGCAGCTAAGAGGAGCAAGACAACATGTCCATCTAAAAAGATGAAGACCTAAGTAGATTCAGAGAAAAATTTTGCATGTGGCAGTTATTGTGAAGGTCTATTTGGGTAGAAACGCTTCCATGAACCCACAGAAGAGGCGTGTTAAACACACTGGAGTGTCAAAATGGGTCTCCTACAGAAGGCGGGACTGGATTGGGAGGTTGTGGGGATCATTAACATTTTTTATATATCATTGAATTTTCTAATTAGAAACCAGATCACAGGAAAACTTGAAATTCAGATCTTTGATCAGGTAGTAGAATTTATAATGTGTAAATGGGCCAAGTATGAAAAGGCTATAATCATAGCTGTAGAAAGGCGCATTTTCTTGAATAAACTGAGATTAAACTGTGCCACATAAAATAGCTAAGACTTTTGGTGCCCATGGCTGGTTTGTCACTGGGGAGGTGAGTGAACAGGAATTCTGGTACCCAGGGGTTGTCTGTCTCTGGGGAGGTGGGTGAACAGGGAGGCAGATGCATTTGATGTTGATGTCAGTTCATGCTGATTATGAGCTAATATGGCTTCTACCTTTGAAGGCCTGATCTCATCAGGAAGTTGAGGGACTGACTCCTCACTCCTGAGCAGGCTTTGAACAAAACCCTTATTTGAAAAGGAAGATAAGTGAGCAACTTCACTGCCTACATTTCCAAACTCAATAAGAGTTAACTTCCAATTTTACATTTTCCAGGCTCTAGAAAGGCTCACTTTGATTCTAATTCAAGGAGTAGTATCATGTCAATCCCAATGTTATCCCAGGGTTTATCAATAGGCCACAGCTTTCTCAAGTACGGCTTTAGCACATGGAACAGAAGAGATGTTGTCCCCAGGGAAGATGTCCTGACTTCAGCTTTTTAATGTTCCAGTCTTTGAAATAGGGGTTTATTTTTGGTCCTTGCTGCCTAAGGAGATAAAGCCACATTGGACTTTAAAGCATGAATGGGACTCATTCAGGCAGAACTAAGGCTTCGGTTCACCCTTGGGCCCCCCTAGGTGACCACATATGTGATTACTTCCACCCAAAATGACTCTCACAAGTCTTCAAGGACTAATACAGAGAGAGCCTTGCTCTATAAATGGAACCTCTGTGTCCCAACCAGCCTTTCCCACCCAGTGAAAGAGAAGAATCATGCAGAGGGCTCTGCTCCACACCCTGCCCCGTGGTCAGTGTGGACTGTAGGAGGCTGGTGAGCACAGCTGGGGGTCTCTGGCATTGCTCATCAATACCGAGAAGTGGGCATCCAGGATTTGGTTTACAGTGTCGGGCCTCGTGACCTCAAAGCCACCCAAGAAGTATTTGTGCCTGGAGGAAGCCTCCTTAGCCTCTTAAGGAGGTCATCCGTTTTCTATTCCCTCACTTTTTAACTCTAATGTGTTTGATCCTTCTGCCAGTGATTAGCTTCTCTGTGTCTGGGAAATTCTAAACTCTAAGAGACCTATGAGGAAAGAAGATCAAGGAGGAGACAAGCCTAAGAAGGTGAGGGGAAGATATGAAGCTCAGTTCTGCAGAAAGTCTTAGGATCCAGGTACATGCCCTCCACAGAGCTTTCTCAACTCTCTCCAGGACTTTCCTGATCCCAGAAGACAAAGGGGTGTGAGTTCCCAAATGATGAATTCAGACCTCTGAAAAGGCCTGAGTTGGAACCTTGGGGGTCTGTCTTTATTCACACATTCTCTAACGATTGGCCACTAGTAGTAGAACTGCTCCTGTATTGGCAATAAAAATGGGGGTCAAATACAGCCATAGTCCCTACAAAAATGAGGTGTCCAGTGTAGAGCTCAAGAGAAGTTAAATGGACATGCAAATTCACGTAAAATTCATGTAAAGCAACCACGGTGCTAAATGCTATGCATATTATAAGGTGTGAATGTCTATCATAAAGGAGTGGCCTAGGGAAATGGTTGAAGAAATACTCCCCTAAGGAGGTGGTAGTATGGAGCTGGGAGAACAGAAAAGGAGGGAGGGGTTGACCTAGAGAATCCAGCCTGGAAGAGGAAGAGCTTTTTAGAGGGAGGAAAGAGCAGACCAGGGACTTTCAGGAATGAAGCAAGCTGTGGGGGAAGGGTCAGGGAGGAACAGAGAGGGACAGACACAGTCTGGGAAGCTTGAAACTGAGACGGTCATGCGGTGGGGAAGACGGAATCAGCAACAGCCACTGGGGAAAGGTGACAGCTCTGCAGTCTCCATGGTGTGTGTAAATGTTTATTTTCAACTAAACATTCAGTTCTGTGGGCAGCTGACTTAGAGAATATTCTGCTGAGGCCAGAGCTGATGCAGTTCTACTGAGAGCAGGGACCCTCCTGCTGCAGGAGGGGCGTGGAAGGGAAGACTGCATCCACTGATCACAGTGCCAGTGTGTCCCCTTGTTCCACTGAAACTGGCCTGGGGAAAAGTGTCACCTGCAGGACTGGCAGAGTGCCATCTTCAGGGCTGCTTAGAGCTCAGGGGGCCACAGCCTGGGCAGTCTAGCAGAGGATCCTAGGACACCGTGTTCCCATGACCGCTTGGTGGCCCTCATGAAGATGAGGCCACTGGTACCTTCTGCAGTGTTGTGTGCAGAGAGAGGTGGCTGAGGGGTGACTGCTGGAATATATGGCACAGAGATCTGGGAGGGTCTGCCACACACTAGGGCAACATCTTTGGTTTGACCAGATGTCATTAGCCCTCAGGGATTTCGCCTTTGTTCTTGCCATCAGCTTATTTTCAGTCCCATTGATGCCTGCACTTACAGTCTCAATATCCCTTTCTTCCCGGTCTCATTGCCTTGTGTCTTGTGGTCTGGGTCATCCCAGGAGGTGTGGAGACCCTGGTGGAGGGAATCTGACTCTGGAGACGGTGCCAAGGAGGGTCCCTACATTGTTGGTATGTTGTGTATACAGAGAATCTAGCACACCTTAAGGGCTCGCTCTCCTAATGAACACCAGGTCTGGACAAGCTCTGGAGGTGCTGATGGAGAGGAGGAAAGCTGTGGTGGATGCTGGGAGCCATCAGCCAAGTAGGTATGACAATTTCCTTGCCAGCGTACCCCCATGTTTCTTTAGTGGAAGGACTCATGGAAATAGGACATTTTGCAGGACATTGCATGTAAGGTGACCTTGCTCAAGGACCAGGGCGGATCCCTGTTTAGGGTGTCCCAGGTTTAGCATAATAGGAGATTAGGGTGTTCCCCCTTTAGAATAGGGCGTATCCTGCTGCTGAGTTCCTCTTGAGTTCTTAGGGTCAGACAGTATATTTTGGGAGACAGAAGCCCAGGAGTAGTGGATTTGGGCAGAGTGTGGATTTGGGCAGAGAACGTGGATTCCCCCAGAACGTGTTTGTAGACAGCCGGTGTGAGTTCGGGAATAAAGAATTGCTGTTTGAATCTACAAGCTGTGTGGTGGCTCGTGATTTGTGCCCAGCCAGAGACTGCGGCAGTGGTGCACACAGGTGAGCTTGGCTTCTCCAGGTTGGGCGTGTACTGAGCTCAGCAGGACACCAAAATGACTTTGACCCAGTTAAAGGAGCAAAACCTTGAAGAAGAAAGTCCTGAGTAGAAGGCCCTGCATTGTCTGCCAGCGCCAAGCCTAGGGCTGTGCACAGAACATCTGTGACTCTGGGGCCATGCAAGATGCAGGAACAGAGGGATGCCTGGCTGCCTTCCCCAGCTCCACGGTGCTCACGCTCCGCTCAGAGCCACGGCGAACTTCTGAGCTGAAAATCTGACAGAGGCATTTCCTTTTGCTTTCTGCACACTTTGATAAAACTAAGAGGAACTGTGGGTCCTGACTCAGGGCCTGTTGGCACCAGGACACACTGAGGTGCCCAGGTATAGGAAAACATCTGTGTTCCTTGCTGTTGTCTTGTATTGATCAAATGTTTTGGAATTTGGCTGAATCCAGCCTCTACTCGGCCTGTGAAGAAGGCTGACAGAGAAAGAGCAGAATGAGAGAGTCTGGGGTGCCTTCCTAGGGGAAAGTGGAGGATTCAGGCACAGTATCTCCAGGAAAAAAGTCTGGGGCTCATGATGCAGCTTCAGGAAGAAGCATTGTGCCTTTGGGCTCAGGCTTGGTACCCCTGGCTGAGAGCTGAAGTGTCCCCCACCCCTGTCTCACTGCTCCTTATTGGAGAGCTGTCCAGTGATGCCACGGTGCTGCTGTGAACCTCCTGAAGGCTTCCTGCAGTCCTGGAACCCACGATATCCATCTCTCTCTCCCTCCTCCTCCCCTACTGCTTTCAGGGTCCCTGCTGGGCACCTGCCCAGGAGCCGAGGACTGGGAGCCTATGATTAAACTCTCCTGTTCTAACTCTGCCTGGGCTCCTCACGTTGTCTCTATGATGCAGGATTCAAACCAAGGTTTCTCTCTAAACTTTCCTTTCCCAGACTGTATTCCCAGCTCCTCTCCTGATTTTCCAGTGATGCAGAGTTGCAAAAATTTATTCCATCTGATCCAGAGGGAGCCTGAGTTTTCTAAATTATTAGTAGTAAGGGTTCCCCTAAAACAATTTTGCAACTTGAACAGCTACAATATAGAACCAGGTAGTTTGGAATTTACCGCCCTAAAGATCATCCTATGCATTGCATAGTACAGAGTTTATGTTTTTCCTTCCATATCCATCCTGTAAAGGCTGACCCTGATGGACTATAGTAACTAAGTCCCCTTTCTTCTCCTTCCTAAGTGAATTTGGCTTAGGGAAGACAATGTCAAGAGTGTGGAGAGAGGGAGGGCAACCAACCTTCCTGGTTTGCAAGATCTGGCACCTCTCTTGCTAGAATGCATTCCCCAGTACCTGCTTTTCTCTTCTAAATGGCACAGTGCCTTGTAGAAAGCTTTCTATTGAAGCCACATCATACGAACTACCCAGGGCTTCAAAGCTTCTGATCTTTATTTGAGGCCAACGTGAATAAAAGTCACCCACTAATCCTAGGCCCAGGTGCTACTCCTTTACTTGCCAGTTTCCCTTAGCCTTCGGAGCTTTGCAAATAATCCATTCATTCTCCCTCCTCAGTCTTCCCAATACCCTAACTAAAAGATAAACAAGGGGAAATGAACCTTGAGAATATGTGTTGCCCTAAACAGTGCACAAATTTCTAACATGCTGCAATTATCCTTGCTAAAAGAGCCAGGAGAAACTGAGAAAGAGGCAATGTGAAAATTAACAGTGTGGCTTAGGGACATAGCAATCAAAGGAGATCCAGATCACCTGCTTTGCCTGAGGAGCGGCTGCAGCAGTGCATATTCACATTCTGTACAGGTGGACACCATGTTGCTCCATCTGGACGCCCACTGCAGCAACACCCTCCCACCCCCAGGAGCTGTGCCCCTCCCTGGGCCCCAAGGAAGAGAAGGAACAGTGACCAATGGAAAGAAGATGCTAATAATGTCAAGAGCAGGATAACAAACAGAGGGACGCTCACCTTGTGATTCTGGAGGTGGAACCTTTTCAGCGGATGACAAAGGACAAGCCACAAGGCTGCTACAGTGGAGCAGTTGAACAAGTACCAGAAAAGGGCAACTCACGACATGGGGAGGGCAGAAATGTCTTAGGATGCAAAGAAAAAGATCTAAAGCAGACTTCACAAAAATTTTAAAAATCCAGTTCATTTAAAGACACTATTAAGAAAAAAAGAAAGGGCACTTGTCACTTTGTGACAAGACAGGCTCAGTAATGTACCATCAAAAGACTCCACTACAGACTCACTAGAATGGAAGGATTGAAAAGACTGAGAATGAACTGTGGTGAGGGTGGGCACCAGGAAGCTCGCATTTCTTAGCATAATGTATCAGAAGCTACTCCAGAGAAGTGTTAGATCGTTTACCAAAAACGTTAAACAGGCACCTACAGCATAAGTCAGCAATCCCACTCCTATGCCTATACCTAAGGGAAGTTAATTCACATTCACAAAGAATTGCTACAAGAATATTCCATGCGGCTTTATTTACCAGAGTTGAAGACTGGTGTCAGCTAAATTACTCTGAAAAAAAATAGAGAATCCTGTTCCATTACATAAGGCAACACTCCTCAGCAGTAAGAAAAAGTGAACATAACTGCATGAATGCATTTCAAAAAATATCAATTTTCAAGGAATATTAATTAATAAAAGGTGGCACATAAATCTACTTCTATGATATTCAGGAATAAACAAAACTTGTCAATGATGATAGAAATCAGAAATGTGGTTACCTCTTGAATAGAAATAAGTTGGAAAGGAGCATGAGGAAGCTTTCTTGGGTGATGGACATACTCTTTATTGTGATTTCAATTGGTATTGCACTGAGGTGTGCATTTACCAAAATTCATTAAGCAGTACACATATTGGTTTGAGCATTTTATTCCTGATTATACCTTAATAAAAATTACATCAAAGAAAATAAATTAAATGCTAAATGATGGGAGATGTGTATAGATGTATGCTCCTATTTTATTCTGTCCAATTTAAAACTTATCCTACAAAATTACCAAAGATAACACATTATTGCATAATAACATTATTGCATAATAACACTTCTCATAAGAAGTGTTCAGTGGCTGAAATATAAAGCATCCAAATTCAGCATCAAAATAAGGCCAGTTAACAAGTTTGTAAAAAAAAATAATACTCTGAGGATGATTCCAGAATAAAAACTGAAGACAAACACAAACTTAAAAATAAAATACCCAAAGGCTGCTGAACTCATTTATGAACTCCTATAAATGTCTTAATTTGGAGAATTGATCACTCATCAGTCTTAACCATTCAGCCTTTCATTTGGGCTTTGACCAGGTGGGTCAATTGGTGAATTGACGTTTTACCAATAGCCATTTGCTCCCCTCTTCACACGCAGGGCCCCGTGGAAGCCAATGCTATGGCAGCCTCGCAGAGAAGCAAAGGGCACAGCGTAGCCACCTGTGGTTTGCATGTCCTGTGAAGCCCAGCCATGGGCCTCATGGTCTTGCAGATATCGGATCTTAATTAAGAAACCTTCTTCCTGAGTGTGGGCTTCTCCCTGTAGGTGCTAAGGAGAGAGAAGGGCTGGAGGAAAAGAGAACAGCTGCCAATATTACTATGTATCAATCATTTCACAAGAAATGCATGGAGGCGCTCAGGATTTAACTCATGCCAAAGTAATTAAAGAATTAAGTCACTATCTTCATCTACCCTCAGAAGAGGACAAGCACTATTCAGTCTCCAGAGGTCTTTGGGAAAGACTGAGGTAGGTATCTCTTTTTGATAACCCTGTTGGGACATCTGCTAAAATTTCCTATAAGTGGTTTAATCCTATATGCATCTTTAAATGTGTTATTGAGATTTTAAAAATTATTTTCAGATAACACTTGCATGGAATCCAATGGAATTAAAGAAAAGGGGACATTTTATAATATATTTAAACTTGTGGAATCACAGATCATCCCAGAAGTTAAATCTGCTTAGGTTTTTTTTTTTTTTTTTTTTTTTTTTTCTCATTGTTCTTCTCCCTAGAAAAGAAAATGGAATAGAAATTGTATGTTGGAAGCTCAGGTCTCTCTCCTTAACTCAATTGCTAGTACATTTCTAATTGAGCAAAATGACATAAAATGGTATGCGTGTTCACCTCCCCTCCCCACACTAGTGAACCTAGCTCTCATATCCATGCTGCACGAGGCCCGGCGGCTGAGGCTGGCAGTCTTGGAGGGGCTTCAGGACAATGTTTTCTGCTGGCTGAGGCAGGGGCTCTGCAAGGAGAGTCCACCTGAACCCTGTGGCTGCGCTTCTTGTGCAGAGAGCAGCTGGCTGTGCCCTGCTGTGGCTTCGCTGCTGGCACAGAGGTACAGGGAGGACTGGCTGGTGCTGGGGGACTCCAGGGTCAGGGGGAAATGCTCCTTCTGATCCCTGGAGGCACTGGACCCTTGGGGGGCTTCTCCTTCAGCTGTGCTGCCAACACTGCCTGAGTAGTGCAGCAGCCTCAGCCCCTGCCCTGGGTCTTGTCGGTACCAGAACATTGCATAATGGTTCAGGTTCTGAGAACACTCCAGGGTTGTCTTTTTTCCCGTGTGTAGGATAAGGTGTCGGGGCCTCTGGGTGATCACAGCGTCCATGAGGCCTGTGGAGAGGGAGCCATAGGCAAAGTCAAGACTGAAAAAGTGTCTGTATCTGCAGAGGAAAGGGAAGTTGGGAGCCCGGACTTGGCAAAGCCATGACAGGGTTTTCCAGCAATTGCAGAGCTCACCTGTTCCCAGGAGACAAAGCGTCACACAGAAGAGTCTGGGGTTCATGCAGGTCCCCATGGAAAGGAGCTCTCCCAGCTAATGCTGTGACCACAGGATGACAGCTGGGGCTCTGAGGCTGCTCTCCAGTCACCTGAGAGGTGGGGCCCTCATGCCACTCCTCCACACCCTGTGGGCTGTCCCTGGCCCAGGGGCCTCCCCACTGGCTCAGGTAAATCAAACACTCCACTCATGGATGCTGCTGCTTAGCAAGAACTGGGGGACGGTGGGTGTGGCAGCAGTGCACTGAGTTGGCCCCACCTGTGGTTTCCCTTTTCCTCTGGGGCAGTTTTTGCTCCATCTGTAGCTGCCCTGACACCTGCAGCTGTCCTGCCCACATTCTTCAACTGTGCATCTCAGCTTAGAGGGACCTCCTACCCCTCCCAGCGATGTAGGTAGCCGAATAATAACTGAAAACTTCTCACACCAGCCTGATGTGGGACCCAAGTCCAGGCTGTTCTTAACCACTTCCCTCCCGTGTGCTCTCCCAGATTCTCCCTAGACACCACAGGAGCCCAGTGGCCTCACAGTGCCATCTTGTGGCTATTTCCTGAGACTGTATTCTCTGCATAATTAGCAGGGAAAGATTTTCAGAAGTCGTAATAGATTAGTTTTAGGATCAGTTTCCTTAAACCCTGATCCCAACACTGATTCTAGTCCTGAATATTTCTTTCATTTGCCACATTTCAGCAAACACCCTCATCTTCTCTCACAGACGTGGCCGTTCTTGTCTTAGATTTTCTTCCTTCAAACTATCATTTAAAGACAGAGAGAATGAGAGGAATGGCGGGAAATGATATTTATTGTAAACTATTAGTTAGGAAAATACAGGAATTAAAGTATAATATTACTCATGATAACAAAAATGCCAAGAAATCCAAACCACCACAACCAAATTCTTACTTCAAAAATATAAATGAGCAAAGAACTGGGCTAATAATGAGATCATCTTTTAAGACAGAGTCAAATACATGAATAAAAAGTTAAATTATAATGTAAAAAAATGTGGGCTAACCTTAAGGCAACAATTACATATGGAACAGTACCTCATGGGGAAGGCAGCGGTGGGCAGAGGGAAGGGGGGACCAAGGGTATCCTACACCGAGAAGGACTTGAACAATGCACACCTGCTGAAGTGAGCAGCTGGGAGGGAGAGATGGTTCTGGAAGTAGCAGAGGAGCAGAGAGGGCTAAAGGCAGGCTGGTGCAGAGTCAAGCTCAGTGTGCCAGGAGACTCTGAGCTGGATTACAGAGCTGTGTCGGCCCAAAGGACCATCTCCATTTCCAAGCATCTGCTCTGGCAGCCCTGACTCCACCCTAGGTTAGATCAAGTCTTTGATTTCCAAAACCAAATCATGGTTCTATCATGTTGACTACCATCTTCAAGAGAAAAAAATGTCTCCTTCTTTTGATATCTGCTAATAATGACGTAGACTTCTCTCATGGGCTGATCACAGGCTGTTTAATCTTGGAGCTTTTCATTTCAACTAGACTGAAAGAGTTGCATGTGGACAATTAGCCTTCAATGACACCTTCTTCCTAGGGATACCGCCAGTGTTCAGTGATGAGTTCTGCTTCCTCACATATTGAAGTTTGAACATTAGAGAAGCACGCGGAGGCATGCATATAAAGCAGGGTTTATTTTTAAAAGTGGTAACATAGACTTCTCCTGGGAGGGAGAAGGGGACCATAGCAGGTATCCTAAGAAGCGAGGTGCTCTGCCCTTTCTATATGTCCTAGGCTTCCTTTGTTCTCCTGCCCTCTTCCCCACATCTTTCTCCTTCCTGAGTGTGTGACTAGGCCCAGGAGTGCTCACTAGGTGGGACAGTCAAAAGTTGGGAAACAGGTGGGCTGAAGGGGGAAGGGCAGGATGGAGGAGCCCAGGACACATTAATTAATGACTTTATAGCTCTCTGTAGGGAGGGGCAATTCCTGGGACGGGTTATCTTAGCAACAGGTTGGAGCAGGGGGTTCTTGGTAAGGGTGGAGGAAGGGCTCTGAAGGAATTAACATTTCAATCCCTCGGGGGACAGTCTCCAACTTCCCAGACTCAGTCAAACTTGGCCTCCTTGATCCGACCTGACTCGATTCACCTATCTATGCTGACTGCCTGTCTAACTCTGGCTTCACTAGGACTCATAAAGTGATGCTCTGAAAGCTGGACGAGCCCTGCTGTTGGTCTCACTGTCGTGGGCTGCCCGTGAGCAGAAGAGCTGAGCCATTAAATGATTTCTGAATGCCAGTGAATTACAGGAACCACCCCCCCACCAAGAGCCATAAACAACACAAATCCAAAGGAATCACCCTCCTAATGAATGTGACCAAGGATGAAACAGAGGCAAAGAAAATGCTATAAAATATTTGAAAGGAATCTCAGGATCCCACATCCTGCCCAGTGCCTGGGAGTGCTTCTGTGGTCTCTTTCCATTCAAAAGACAGCTAATGTCCAAGTCCTCCTCTTTCCCTTGTAGGAAAAACAGCACAGAAAGAACACTAGGTGTCTCAGAGCTTCAAGGAGAGAGAAGGATGAGGTCTGTGAGCAGGACAGAGGGGCCTGTGCCACACTGTGGCTGAGCTGCTGGCACAGAGGTACACAGCCAAGTCCCCTGGCTCTGTGAGCTTAATCTCCAGAGTGGAGAAGGATCTCTGTGGCCTCTCAGCAGAGAACCACTCACTAGGCATCCCTGACTTATCTGCTGCATGTTCATACTGGAAAGATATCAAGAACTCCAGGCCTTGCCCCAGGGTCTGTCGGTACCAGTAAAGGCTAATGTGTCCAGGAACTGGATCACACCTGAGAGCTATGTTCTCCCCTGTCTTTGTGACCCTGTGCCTGGCGGACTGGGAGACTCCAGCATGGGTGTGGCCTGTGGAGAAAGAAGATGGGAAAAGAATGAGAAAAATCTTATAGTCAACATGCATGTGCGCGTGCACACACATACATACACACACACACACACAATACATGTGAATACACACATATGCACCCACACACATACAATGAACCTGCTTGTTCTGAGTAATTACCTGCTCCCAGGAGACAGAAGCCCACCCAGAAAAGGACCTTGGTGCCCATACAGGTCAGGAGTGACTGAGGCTCACCAGAGCAGGGTCATTGCTAGCAGCATCAAAGGAAGAGGGCTGTCCCTTGTCACCACAGTGACATCATTTCCTCTATCTATCCCCTCAACTTCAGAACACATGATTTACTTTAGAAAATACATAGATGACATGTTTAAATATTTATAAGCCTCTAGTGAACAAAAACAATGCATGGGTCATACATTTCTGCCTTAGTGCTACAGGATACTGAGGTCTCACATTCCGTGTTCTTTCCAAAAATAAAGAACAAGGGGTTTCTATTGACTTAATATATATATAATATATAAAATATATAATATGTAAAGTATATGTGATGTATAAAATATATAACAACACAGAGACAGAATTATATATGCGGACTGTACACTTATTCAGTAACGTATTTTAGATACAAAACAAATGAGAGCTCATAGGCTTGTGCCTGTTCAACAAGTGGCTCTCTGTTCTAAACCCACAGCAGACCACCTCACACCCCCAGACTCACTCTCACATATTCTGAACCCTGGACTGGGTAACTGGGAACTGAAATGTGAAAACAATTAGTGAGACAGGGGCAAGTGAGATGGGGGCAAAGGACAGGTAGCTGATCATCAAAGAGAAGGTAATGGGTAGATGGCACTCGCCCATCAACTGGTTGCTAACTCCAGAGGAGGGAAGGATGGCACATTCCAACATTCCAACACAAGCCATCTCCCCCTGGATGGCTCTCTTCCTTGCCCTAGGCAAGATCAGAGGAGGAGGGGAGTGAGAAGAAAGGAAATGTAAAATCTCTAAAGGGGCAAGATATACCCACTCTCACTGGCCCCAGCTCAGGGTACAATCCTCTCTGCAGGAGTTTGTCTCTCTCTTTCTCTCTCTCTCTCTCTCTCTCTCTCTCTCTCTCTCTCTCTGTGTGTGTGTGTGTGTGTGTGTGTGTGTGTGTGTGTAAGGCTTGCATCTGAAATGTAAGCTACAGAGGTCATTATCCCAAACCAGTTTGAGAACACAGTGGGAAAAAAAAGTGTCACATTTAAATTCAAGCCACTGTAGCACATACATGGCTGGCTATCTTATCTGTTCTTCCACTCTACCCCCCCACTTTCTTAACAAGTTCCAACCTAAACATGATACAGAGAGGAAAAATAGAATGATCTCATGGATACAAGTCTTCTTTTCCTTGAAAATCTTTACCTGAGGATTTTAGGACTCTCACACTCTTTAAATATCTGGACTGACTCTAATCTGACACTAAGTGCACTATGATATGATAAAGATGTTCTGTGTGCTCTTCACTAGAGTAATTATTGCCATTTCATTGTTTTAGAATGCTTGGATTTTTACAATTTTCTATATTTTGGAGCTCATGGTTTTATGTTGAATTCACATTTGATCCTGTGTACCTAGATTAATATAGTTTCTGATCAGTCTTATTTTATTTAACTATAGAGATTTTCACACTATGTCTTTTTTTCAGAGGCCAATTTTCAAGGGTTAACTCTCAATACAATGAAAAATCTCCTTTCACAAAATCCTAGAAGGACATAGACATGGTGATGTTGGGAATAAATCTGGTATCTGTCAAGGACAAGTGGCCACCTGAACCTTGATTTCAGTGTCCACCATGGCCGTTTAACATTTACCACTGCACATTCCTGTCCTATATTTAAGTCATAATATAAAAGTCTGACAGGCTGTATTTTAATTTCTAATAGGTTGAATCTAATCTGCCACTTTGTTGCCAGAATATTCCAGGCATGATAGGGAGGCTAGAGATCCGATTTCTCACAAAAAGTGAGTGATGTAATAATGAGGCCCAAACAGAGAGGAAATGAATTAAGATTTCCTTCTCTAAGGACTCTAGGCTTCAGTTTTTAACACTTAGGGGTGAAGCATTTTAAAAATGGCTATAAGCTCTTACATGTCTCCCATGAAGGTGTGAGGTTTATGTCTCCTGCCTAGAAATCTGGATAGACTTGTAACAACTTCAGACAATAAAACATGATGGAGGTGATACTCTGTGACCACCAAGGCTGGGTCATAACAGGCAGTGAGGTTTCTTCCTTGCCCACTGGAACACTTGCACTGGAGTCACAAGCTGTTGGTTATATGTTTAACTACCCTGAGCCTGCCATGATTTGGGGGAGCACAGCTGCATGGAGAGGACTCATCTACGCACTCTGATTGACAGTCCTGCTTAGCTCAGTGTGCGAGACATCTCAGCCCAGGTGTAAATGAGACGCCCAATGATTCTAGTACCCAGCCATCAGGTTCCCCTCATGTCTTTGAGTCTTCCTAGATGAGATACCAGAGAATATGAAGTAGAGGCAAGTCATCCCCCCTGTACTCTGTCCTCATTTCTGACCCAACAGGACCTGTAACCATAATTCAATTGATATTTTCTACTACTAAGTTTTTTTTCCATTTTCTTTATTCACACTTTTTTTATTAGTTGTTCAAAACATTACCATGCTCTTGACATATCATATTTCATACATTTGATTCAAATGGGTTATGAACTCCCATTTTACCCCGTATACAGATTGCAGAATCACATCTGTCACACATCCAGGTTTTTACATACTGCCAGACTAGTGTCTGTTGTATTCTGTTGCCCTTCCTATCCTCTACTATCCCCCCTCCTCCACTACTAAGTTTTGAAGCACTTTGTTAGTAAACAATATTATTTAGATTTTGATGATAGTGGAAGCCCCTCCCACTCTGATAGTGGAAAAGATAATGTCCTTGCGAAAAAGAGCAGATCTGTTTATTCCAGTTTGTGCCAAACAATTTTTTTAAAGGATTAACGCATAGCAGTGTAACATAAGTTGACAGGTTTTATGCAGAATGCATTTATACTTTGGTTCTCTGCACAAACCAAATGCATGTGAAACAATGTGAATAATTTTTCTATCATGAGTACTACAGTATTCCATGTTCAGTAATAAAATAGGTTAAATTTTTAGATATGAATGTTTTAGTTTATGACAATAAGGTATTTATATGCTATAAGACAACAGGAATATACAGTTACAATTTATTTTATATATATATATATATATATATATATATATATATATATATATATATATATATATATCAGGTAGTGCTCTAGACATATTATATCCTCCCAACCAAATGAGATAGGGGCAAAAGACAGATAGGTGCTTACCAAAGGGGGAAAAAAATAACTAGATAGCACTTCCCCATC
Organism: Callospermophilus lateralis; assembly: GCF_048772815.1. NCBI lineage: Eukaryota > Metazoa > Chordata > Mammalia > Rodentia > Sciuridae > Callospermophilus > Callospermophilus lateralis. The sequence continues at coordinate 13,095,301 of NC_135305.1, forward strand.
AACCAGTTGCTAATACTTCTGGGCAGAGCATGGTTTGCATTTTTCAACACAAGCAATCACCCCCGGAAGGCTTTTTTCCTGCCTTTTAGTCACATAGCCATGAGAAGAAAGGAAATGTAAAATCTATAAAGGGCAAGACACAGTCACTCCCATGGGCACTAGCTCTGGGTCCCCTACTTCTCTCTCTCTCTCTCTCTCTCTCTCTCTCTCTCTCTGTTCTGTCTCTTAAATAAAATTTACATTTTACTCTTGCCTCACATTTCTGAGGTGTTTAGCCTTCAACACCTGAGAACAAGTACCCAATCCTGATTTTCAAGACAGGCATCAGCTGGGGGCTTGGCTGGGATAGTCACTGGGGTAAGTTCCTCCACATATTTTTCTGAGGTGCACTTACTTATCTCTTTCTTTCAGAAGGATAATAACGGGCACCTGTCACCTAATTAAATGCAGTTAGTGCCAGCTGCCATTCTACAGGCCTGGGATGAGAGGATCCATGGCCTAGGTGGCTGCTAGGTTGCTGTGGCAGCAATGTGCTGAGCTGGGGCCAAACCTGGCCCATGGTTTCCCACATTCCTCTGGGGCAGTGTGTGCTCATCTACAGCTGCCCTGACACCTGTAGCTGTCCTGCCAACAGTGATTAACTATGGATCTGTTTAGAGGCACCTCCTATCCCTCCCATAGCTCTAGTAAAAACTTCTCAACACCAGCCTGATATGGGATCCAAAGCCCAAGGTGTTCTTAACCCTTTCCATTCTAGGCTGTTCTTCCAGACTCTCCCTAGAGATCAGTGGTGTCCAGTGGGCTCACAGTGCCATCTTGTGGCCAATCAGTGAGACTGTATCCTTATTTCCTCTTCTGAGGCCTTAGGAATGCGGAGACAAGTCAGCATAATTGGCAGGGAAATAATTCCAGAAATAGTAATGGAAAAGTTTTAGGATTGATTTCTTTAAACACTCATCCCAACGCTGATTCTAGCCCTGATTATTCCCTTCAGTGGCCATGCTTTATAAACCACTCTCATTCTGCTATCACAGAGGTGGCAATTATAGTCCCCTTCAAACTGTCTTCTAAAGGCAGAGGGATAGAATAGGAGGAATGTCAGAAAATAATATTTAGTGTAAAACTATTAGTTAAAAAAAACACAGGAATTGAAGAGTAAGTTTCTTTATTCTGTTACTCAAGATAAACAAAAATGCCAAGAAATCCAAACCACCACAACCAAATGAGTGTCACTATTATTTAAAAAAATATATGTGATCAAAGACCTATGCATATAATGAGGTCATCTTCGAGACAAAGTTAAATGGGTGAATGAAAAATAGAATTATAATGTGAGAAAATGTGGGCTAACCTTAAGGCAACAATCATGTACGGAGCAGTATCTCATGGGGAAGGCAGTGGTGGGCAGAAGGAAGGGGGACCAAGGGCATCCTACACCAAGAAGGACTTGGACAATGCACATCTGCTAATGTGAGCATCTGGGAGGGAGAGATAGTTCTGGAATGTGGGAGACCAACTTTGTATGTGACTGAGTCACTCCCCAGCTGGGTGATTGAGGCAGTCAGGCCGCAGCATGCTGCTAGACTGCCTGCCTTCTTGGGCTCGGGGTCTGTGTCTTCGTGCATGGGTGTGCCTTCTTACATCCCCATGGGTGGAGCTATGCTCACCTGTTTCTTTGCATATTACCCCTTGCCCCATTTGGGACAGAATGTTCCATGGAAACACCCTTTGTATGTCCCCTTATCTTACTGTGCCCTTGGGTGTGGCCTACCTAGATGGCAGTCAACCTGCTGACAGCAGACATCAGGAAGCTAGACTCAGCCCCTTGAAACCTGACCCCTTGCCTCATTTGAATGGCTTCTCCTCAATAAAATGGGTCAGCACATGGGAGCGCTCTCTCTCTCTCTCTCTCTCTCTCTCTCTCTTTGAGGACCCTTAAGGTCAGAGGAGCTATCACAGCAACCCCAAAGAAAAAGGTATTTCTGTCTCGTGTGGTTATTTCGCGCAGCCCAGTTAACCCCAGTATCCCTGGAGTGACCCCCGAGTGTTTTAGTCGTGAGCAACCCAGCAATTGGAGTCCCTGGGTGGGCAAAAAAGGTCTGAGTGTTTAAGCCGCTGGGACAAAAGCTGCATTGGAAGAAGCAGAGGAGTGGAGGGGAGCTAAAGGCCCGCTGGTGCAGAGTCAAGCTGAGTGAGCCAGGAGACTCTGCTAGATTACAGAGCTCATTCCACTGTACTTGTGCAATGTTCCCTAACCTCACAGAATGTTAATGTTTGTCTTTAGTACTTGAACTTAACTAGGGTCATTTTGACCCACTTCCCTTTCTGCTTATGATTCTAGATCTCATGATCTGGACACTTATGATTAATGTATTGACATGCTTAACTTGTTGTTTTGAACTATAAAATATTTAGCCCCTGGGTGGCAGGGGTTGAGGAGTGCAGACTTGCAGCCTGCCTTCGTCCCACCAGCTGTTGAATAAAGGTGGTTCCATGTCCTGCTCTGAGGTTGACTCGGTGATTTATTCCAATCTTGCTATAACATTGTTGCAATGGTCTCAGAGAAGGGAAGGAAACTGTGATCCCTGAGACTGACAAAGGATCTAAAATTAAATGTGGATTGGTAAGTGCGAAAAGGGCCCAAGTAAGCACCACAGAGTCCAGGTCACTCTGCACAAGACCAAGGTGGGAAAATCTATTTTCAAGAAAGATGTACTTCCTGGGTGGTCAGGAGTTGTGTGCTTGTGACTGGGATTCAGAAACATGACACCATGTTCATAAGAATGGTGTGGCAGAACTCAGTAGAGTGGTATAGGAATGTGTGCAAGAAATCCCTGGTAAGGGGCTGGGGTTGGGGCTCAGTGTAGACTGCTTGCCTTGCATGTGTGAGGCACTGTGTTGGATTCTCAGAACTTCATATAAATAAAAAATAAATGTCCATTGACAACTAATTTAGAAAGAAAGAAAGAAAGAAAGGAAGGAAGGAAGGAAGAAAGAGAGAAAGAAAGAAATCCCCTGTCGGTATCATTGAGCACACTTGGGGGGGCCAAGCTGGGGTGTACAGAAACCTCCAATAAGGGTGGGTGGAGTTGAGCACACAGTTGAGTGCTCAGTTACAGGAACCTACAAAAATTGGGGAATAAAAATTCTAAGCCTAGGGATAGATAAAGACAAGGAAAACCTCCTATGGGTATGACTTCTTTTTCATTGAAGGATCCTGGTCTTGAAAATTATGATTGGGTTCTAGTTCCCCTGGGGTGGAAGAATAAACAACCGAGAAATGCTGAGGTAAGAGCAGAAAGTAAATTTTATTAAGAAGAACAATGTGTGTGTGTGTGTGTGTGTGTGTGTGTGTGTGTGTGTGTGTGAGAGAGAGAGAGAGAGAGAGAGAGAGAGAGAGAGAGAGATACAGATACTTCCAGTGAGAGAGAGAGAGAGATACTTCCAGTGAGGAATCAGAACCCAGAGCTGGTGCCCTTGGGATTGGGGTGTCTTGCCCTTTTATAGATTTTAGATTTTACTTCTTCTCATGCCCTCATGACCAAAAGGCAGGTAGAGAGCCATCCAGGGGTGATTGCTTGTGTTGGAAAGTGCGATTCTTCCCCTTTCCCGGAGGTTTTTTTAGCAACTGGTTGATGGGGAAGTGCTATCTACACATTTCCTTTTCTTTTATAACCAGTTCCCTGTCCTTCGTCCCAATCTCTTTCTTCCCTATAATTAAGGGAACCCTTACTGCTGTAAAGGGAAATGGGCAATGACCACCGTTTCAGGCTGAGAGGGGGATACATGGATGGGGCAAACAGTTTGGCTTTCCCTTTTAGAATGTTTTGAGTCAGTTGAGGGGTCCATGGTAAAAGTCTGGTTTGGAACAACAGAATGTAAAGTTATATGAGAGGTGGTTTCTTCTATATGAGAAACAAAAAGGAGTACTAGAATGAGATTAAGACAAAATAAATCTCATAGTATCAGGAGCATATCAATGAACATCATGACGATGCTAGAAACCAGTAACTTTTCACCAGGAGATACAAGATGTAAGCAATTGTCCCCATAACGAGGCTGGTGAGGTCACGACCTCTATTTGGAAATATATGTTTCTAAGGATATTAGTTACATTGTCAGAGTATTCAGTAATGTAAACACAACACTCAGTTTTTATAATGCCATGGATGCCCCCATAAGATGTAATTAAGATATCTAATGTCATCAGATTTTATAAAAAAATAACTTTTTACTGGCATAACCTCTGTGTTTAGTAGAGAGCCCTTTATTTCTGTTACTTAGGGCCAGATAATCACACTAGCAAACACAGATCAAGTCTGTCTATGTAAGAGGTTAGGAAGATTGGACTAAATTTGACTTAAATTGACTAAAAAGAAAAGCTTCTGAGTCTATTAGTCTCTTGGGTGGTTATGAGGCACTCATTTCTAATAATTCCTCTTTTATAGACTCTAGGCTTATTCCTGGTGGGGCTGAAACAAGAGTACGTCTTAAGTTACATTGAAAGAACTATTGTCTTTCCTTTCAAATGCTCAGATATGGCTGTACTTTCGTTAAAACTCTCTCCTGTCAGGTATTTAAGATCACACTGGTCCAATTGACCTTGTTCCTTTCTATTATTAAGACTTAGCAGAGTTTCCTCAGGAGGTCACTCTTGGGAACTTGTAAGCAGCCTCTTATCTTCTTTACCATCATCTGTCAGGATAGGTCAGGGTCCTGTTGAGCATGTGTGGCTTCCCTCACAGGCATTACGGATGTCTCTCTCTCCCATGACTCTCCTTTTTGCAGTATGTACACTGGTCAGCTTTCTGTTCTCCAGTGTCTCATTGATCCCCCTGATCCAGATGTCATGTGGCCCAGAATTGCAAAGTCTCCTTGTTTCCTGGTTCAAGCTGACTCAGAGAGCAAGAGCCAAATATTTGCAATTTTCTTCTTGGCCCTTTTGCTTCCTTAACTTTATTCTCCAAGTTTTGGTTTTAAACAACAAGCCAGTTTCAGCATCTTAAAGAAGGAGTTTTAACTTTAGTGTCTACACAGTTACAGTTATTTACGCCTTCCTTTTAATTGGGGGTCAGTATTAGTACTGGAGGTCAGCCTTACATTCTGTCTGTTCATCCTGAGTGACAGCCTGTTATCTCAAATTAACTCTGGTTGTTATATTAGAAGTTAGACTTCTTTCAGGCACTAACAGATAATAGTTATAAAATTTACAAGGAAAATTCAAAGGGAAATTAACAAGAGAAAGAACATATTTAGTTTGTATAATAGCTATGAACCAAAAATATAATTTTCATATTCCCAAACCTTTGTTTAAACTTTAGTTTTAAGAATACCAGCTTGGTAAAATGCTCTTTCAAATCTTATATTTTAAAGACTTGTTTACTTCTAAGACATGAATATATCTAGTATACAAAAAATCCATAATGGCACCACAGTTACTCCGGTGTTCTTATATTAACCAAGTTTAAGGAGAATCTGTAGTGTGGTGTGATACTCTAAAATCACAGTTGTTCTTTAACCAGAGTTGTAAAAACACTAACGGTCACCTTGATAGATAATAACAAATTAATGATCTAAGAAATCCTTTTTATTTCAACACATATAGGATTAAACTTTGCTTTTTATCAGTATATTAATATCTGACCTTAGGAAAAACCTTGAATAGCTTTAACTGACTGTACCAATTATAATCACCTTAGTTACAAACAAACTTTTTGAGATTTGCCCTTCACATATCTTCTGCAACTTACTTAAACATTCTACAACATTTTACTTTATCACCCAAAGACTTTCTCATCCAGAATCATTTCTTTTTCCTTCTACCTTCCATATTAAAATATAATTCCATAACACACTCCTCTTATAGCTCTTTCCTAGCTGTTGAACCCTTTTTAAATGCACATTTTGAAACAATTATTATAAAATTTCTGAATTTATACAAATTACTTTAATAAGATGAATCACTTTGTTTTCATAGTACTTCAATTAAAACCCAACTGAAATATTTTGTACTCTTGGTATGTAGAATTATAATGATAGAATTTTAATTCTTAGTAACCTGTTTTTAGTGGTGACACAGAAACAAAGTATTCTTAAAACTTTTTTCCATTTACCAATTTTTGAAAGCACATTTAATGTTTAAATATGTTACCTTATGGAATTTAAGAAGTCAACAGTACTTGATTTTATATTTAGCAGTTAATGTTTTAGCACTTAACTTTGCCAATTAATTAGATATCTCCTCTAACAAACACATTTATGAAGATTAATTTCATGCATGTTATATCTAAAGTATTTCATTTTAACTGTAAAATCCAAGATATCAGACAAATGTTGTTAACAGTATTAGCCATCTCCTCCCTATAGAGGATGCATCCTAGAAGAAATGGTTATTCCATTCTTGACATTTTATAAAAACCAATACTCTGCTAATTGACCACCTAGAAAAACTTGTGCATTAGTAATTTTAAAGACATCTTTACTCTTTTTTCACCCAATTTAAATTGAACTTCTTTTTAAAGTTACATGAGCTAAAAGTATTTGGATCAATTTCTCATTAAAGTTTTGATTTATGAGTGCTTATTTTTCTATACATCAATTTTGATACTATGTATATCCTATATGGATACAAGCACATGTGTAGACACAACAATACAATATGCAGGTGTGCACACCTACATAAAACAGACAGGAAACAAAGATCTTGCATCTTTTTCTAGGTAGATCTCCATAGGTTGGAGACAGTGCTGCATATGTTTATTAAAGCTTCTATTGGATCTAATCTGTTAGAAATTAAAATAAGGCCTATCTGACTTTACATTAGATATAAATATCTAATGTAAAATTATTATAGGGCAGGTTAGTACAATGGAGATGTTAGGTATAATGTCTGACAGCCAGGTTTGGATGCAGAAAATTATGGGACAACCCCCATTAATACCTTTGTGGACAAGGCTACCCTCTGAACAACAAAATAAAACAAACTTAAGGGAAAAATATCTGGTTGCGTGCACTGATTGCTTGTGTTGGAAGGTGCAATCCTTTCCCTCCTCCAGAGGCTGTTAGCAACCGGTTGATGGGGAAAGTGCTACTACCCATTTCCTTTTCTTTGCAATCAGCTACCTATCCTTTGTCCTGTTCTCACTCTCAGAGTGAACCCCTGTAGAAATCATAAACTATTTCCATGTATCCAAAATATAAAGTTACAGAGTAAGCGTTTCCATTCCACAAGGGATAAACGGGGACATAGAAGGACTGGGACCAAAACAAGACCAAAATGCAGCTGGGCAAACCAGTTCTATAGCTCTATGTCCAGCATCTGGGGTACACAGCATTGAGATGTTCTCTCGAAAGGGCTTGTGTAGCTCGGCCACTATGGCCTTGCTGGGTCCAGCCCACATGGCTTCTCTCTTGACTTGTTTCTGCTCAAGTCCTGCAGTTTTCCCTGGCCGACGTCACCCAGTACTGGCATTTCTTAATCTCGGGCATCTCCACTGCAGCCTCGGCTTCCTTCTCACCTTAAGCACACTCCTTTCTGGGGCTGCCCTCTGGGACTCTGAACCCAGGGCACTTTGCTTCCTTTGTGTCTGTACCCCTGGACAGCTTTATTCCTGCCCATGGATCACTCCACCTTGGGCCCACATTTTGGTCACAAGTCACATAGGAGTCACATATGCAGGATGGGAGGAGGAGAGGCTATGAGAACAAAGAAATTCTAAAATGTATAAAAGGGGAAGGACACCCACACTTCTTTGGATACCCAGCTCTGGGACTCCATTCTCTGTGGAGAAGTTTATCTCTGTTCTATCCTTTAAATAAAACTTGCTTTCTACACTTGCCCTGGTGTTTCTCGGGTGTTCAGTCTTCATATCTGGGGAAACAGAACTGGACATCACTGGTAACACCACTACCTGTCTCACACATGAGCTTTTGAGGGACAACCTGAATACTGTGCTCCTTAGAAATTTCTTCGACCAGATTAAGAAGTCCATCACCTTTAAAATCAGCCTCGCAGAAAGGCTCAGGACACAGGCAAAATGCAGACAACCTCTTAGCCAGTACATAACAGGAATGGCCTGTAGTTCAATTTCGAGCAATGTCTTCCTTCTCTTCTGAAACCTCAGTGATACTGGTCTTGAAAATCAAGATCATTGTCCTTGCTCTCCTGGTATTGAAGGTCAAACACCCAAAAAAGGCCGAGCCAAGAGTAGAAAACAAATTTTATTTAAAGGACAGGAGAAAGAGATACCCCTCTAGAGGAAAGCCAGGGACCAGAGATGGTGCTCATGGCAGTGGTGGTGTTTTGCCCCTTTATAGACTTTAGGTTTCCTTGCTTCTCACCACCCCCCACCCCACCTCTTATCTTGCCTACATGACCAAAAGGCAGGAAAAGAGCCATCCAGAGGCCGATTGCTTGTGCAGGAAAGTGAGATGCTTCCCCTCCTGGAGAAGTGTTAGCAACTGGTTGGTGGGGAAGTGCTACCTAGTCATTTTATTTTCCTGGATAACCAGCTATCTGTCCTTTGCCCCAGTCTCATTAGGAGCCCAGTCTTTATTGTGCACAGTCCTACCAGCATTCTGGTCTTCTGGACTCCCACCACAATTGCCCATTAACACTCACTTCAAAAATTCTAAACCTTTTCCAGCTTGTAATACTAAACTTCCCCAAATTCTTCCCACAATTTCCAAAAAGCTCCAAAGGTTCCTACATTGCATGGTCAGGTTAGTAACAGTAATGACCCCACTTCACAATACTAATGTCTGTATTAGTCAGTGTTTTCACTGCTGTGACCAAAAGACCTGACCAGAACAATGTCCAGGAGGAAAAGGTTATTTGGGGGCTCTCAGTTCCAGTGGTCTCAATCCATAGATGACTGACTCCATCCCCCAGGTCCTGATGAGGGAGAACATCATGGTATAAAGGCATGGAGGAAGAAAACAGGTGAGGACATGCCCATCGAGAGAGAGAGAGAGAGATCCACTCTCTAGGAACAAAACATATACCCAAAGGTACACCCTCAACGACCTACCTCCCCCAGTCAAACCCTATGTACCTACAGTTATTGCCCAGTTAATCCCTATTAGGGGACCAATTCACTGATTAGATTAAGAATCTCAAAACCCAGTCATCTCACTTCTAAACTTCTATGCACTTTCTCACACATGAGCTTTTGAGGAACAACCAATATCTAAATCATAACAGAGACCTAGGTAATTTCTGTATTTCACCTATCTATTCATCCAGTCATTCACTCATCCTTTCTCTATGAAATAAATTCACTGGGGACAGGGCACCTTAGGGGATAAAGGAGCAACCTCAGCCCCTGACCTCAAGGAGGAATAATCCACCAATAATCTGGAAAACTCCAGATGTGCTGAATTCTACTGATTAGTAGACATAGATAAGGGAAATTGAGCTGGGGAGGGAGATGAGGGAACATGTTCCTCCGGAAGTGAATTCCAGGAACCTGAAGCCCCCTTAGGATTTTGTCTTTGCCTAAAGCAATGGAGGTACCTTTGATGTCTCTTCAGTGGGAAGAACCATGCTTTGATGAGAGTTGGCAGTATGGCTGGAGCAGAGAGAGAAGAGGGAGGTGAAAGGAGTAAGACCCAACAGCACGACCGTGAAAACATCCATATGAGAGAGGTGAGCAGCAGCAGATGCCATAGCAGAGACCCCTAGAGAGAGAAGCCAGTGGATTCCCAGGAGAGACGGGGAGTCTAGGTGGATCTAAATTACAAACCACATTCATCAAACAGGACTTAGACTAAAGTCTGTGACTTGAAAAGCAAAGACGGTGAAAGAACATCCCACCCACATGGCATGGTCCAGAGCAGAGACTAGGGTGCTCTAGAAGAGGCATCTGAGCCCAAGGTCAGGTTGAGGCCTGGCTGAAATGGTCTGAAGGCCATCAAGCTGAGCTCCCCAGAGCTGCCTGGATTCCTCAGAGCTCCAAGTTCCCAGTGGTGAGACACTGTCCAGGGTGACACTGAGCCTGGGGCACAGGGCCTCCCCTGCCTTTCTGTGCAGAGAGCAGGTGGCCCTGAAGCACTGTGTAGTAACTGGTGGCACAGAGGTACACAGATGTCTGGGAGGGGGTGGGGGACTCCAGAGTAAGAAGAAAGTTCTCTTTACTTGACCTGGAGGCACTGTATCCGTCGGGAACTTCACCTTTTTCCTCGTTTCTAACATTATGTGAGTAATGGATCAGTCTCAGCCCCAGCTCTGGGTCCTGTCGATACCAGTACATGCTGTCATGGTTCATATCTTGGGCACATGTCAAAGTCATGCGTTGTCCTATCTTCAGAATGTGAGATTTAGGGCTCTGAGTGATTCCAGCTTTTGTTGGACCTGCAGAGAAGGATAAGAGAGAAGCTGGTGCTGCAGCCCCAGGTCACAGGTTGGCACTGGGAACTGGAAACCCCACAGGCCTGCCAGCACCCACCTGCCTGCAGGAGACAAATGGCCACCCAGCACAGGACACTGAGACTCATGGCAAGGGCCTGGCAAACAGAAGGGTCTTCTAGGTCCCTATGCTGCAGAAAGCAGAACAGGAACCTCTAGGGTGTCACTCTGGGGCCTCAGGAAGTCCAGAGACTTCCTGTCACGTGGGGCCATGCCCCTTCCTCAGCCCCCAAATGAATGCCCAAGTAAGTGGCTTAGAATGGAACCCATTTGTCCAAAATGACACAGTCATCACATTTCTCTTGACCATTTTGTAAAACAGTCTGTAACCCCGTGGATATTATGTTCCGGTGATGCTGTCACTCTCTTACTACTTTGGTTCAGTCATCTAACATTTCTGGAGTCCAGCAACTTAGGAAAATCCTTATGGCTGCCTGGTGGCTTTTTGACCTGTGTGTCCCAAATTCTCCTTCAAGTATGATTTTCAAATGTTCACAGCTGATCACAACACAGCTCAAGCCTTTGGCGTGCAGTGAATAATACTTTTGAGGATCCAGTTTCTAAATCCCAGGAGGGGCTTATGAGCATTTGAGTCAGGTTTGGTCTGTTTCTTGTGGATTCCTTGGCAGGTGGGACATCGGGCAAAGGTAGCTAGGGCACCTTCTCATCCACCCAGAGCACTTGGTCCCTGTGCTCAGGTGAGACCTCAATGCAGAGAACCTCATTTTGGTGATTTCCCTCCCCTTGTGGAGAATGGGGACCATTCAGCCCTGCAGGTGACCTGTGGGCACAGAGAGGAAGTATGTGGAGGACTTGGAAAGAGTTGGCTGATTCAAAGATGAGAAAAAAAATGCTATTCTTCTTTGAGACATTATGTTTCATAGGGAATAGCCCCTTGTTCATGTCCCTGTCATTATTAAGTGCTAAAAATAGGGGAGCTAAGAAACTGTCTCCTGTTACACAGAGCTCCTAAGGTAGAAGGACCTCAGGCTTGGTTTAATAATCTGCTGTTATGATCTAGAAAATTCTTAATTCTTAACAATATTTGAGCAAAGTTTCAACAAGTTATGAAGCTGGTATATAATATATATTATATGATATTGTGTTTTAGATGGAGATGGAGGAGCACATAGTACATCAGCCTGGTGCCCAGGGCAGGGCCAGAACTAGCCTATGTTTCTTGCTTAGTGGGCACTCAGACTCAAGGCAATAAGAGTTCTCTCCTGGTATGATACCATCCCTCCGTTAAGTCACTACCCCCTGGTTTGCTCAGCTCCAGCACATTCAGTGTGCAGATGCAAAATCATGAGGGCTCAAAATAATATCCTGGGAAGTGATTCATTTTGCAAATATGAACACAAAAGACTTTGACTGAATGACTACATGAGATGAGAAATTAAGGCAAATGAGTAAAAGTGGAATCAGCCCCTGCCAGCGGGGAAGACCTGAAGATCCTTTTACCACATCATCCATCTGCAGGCAGGCTTGTCCCCATCATGGATCAGCTATGTCACATGTTTCAAACACTTCCAAAACCACAGACTTTCCAGAAGCAACTCCAACTCTTGAATGTTTAGCTAAATGTTAAAGAGAAGGTGTTTAAATTGGTAGAGATTTAAAATTTCTGTTAACATGTTTGAAGAAAAACTATTCTGTTACAATAGAAATCATGTCATTAGGGCTGGGGATGTGGCTCAAGCGGTAGTGTGCTCGCCTGGCATGTGTGCGGCCCGGGTTTGATCCTCAGCACCACATACAAACAAAGATGTTGTATCTGCCAAAAACTAAAAAATAAATATTAAAAAATTCTCTCTCTCTCTCTCTAAAAAAAAAATCATGTCATTGATTAAAATGGATGGACAAATCAAATTCATTGAAAGGGTCATGATGAAATATACCTGGTGCTGGAAATATTTTATGTATTAGTCTATATATCTTTCTGGTGGGGAGGTATGTGAGTATATATACATATATATATATACACACACAGACATACATACATATACACACATATACATACATACATATATATATATATAAAATCATTAGCACATTTATTTAAAATTTGTAGTTTTTACTCCCTTGATTTATATATCTATCAATAAGGCTAATCATCAAATATCTGGATATCTGGCTAGGGATGTATACTAGTTAATTTCCTGTGGTGAACCATCAGGCATATATATTTCTATTTCTGTGTGGTTTTTGAAACTTCAGTTGTAAGTCAACTAGGCAAAATGTGCTGGTATTTGCTTTTTCACAAAAGGAATGATGGATGAGGCTCTGAGATTAGCAGAGGGAATCCAGATATCTGCATTGTCATTCTACCAGATTCCATGGAATTTATATTTATTATATCTGTATACATCCCTGAAGATGGTGAGTCAGGAAATTTAGTGTTGGCTTGTATGACTACTGTCAGGATAGTTCAGTCAAACATTATTCTAGAAATTTCTCTGAGGGTAGTTTTAGATGAGATTATCAATTAAGTCAGTAGTCTTTCACATGAGATTAAACTAATATTTTCACCAGTAGAGAAAATTAGCTCACCCTCTGTAATGTGGATGGGCTGCATTGAATCAATTTAAGGTGTGACTAGAACAAATAAACAAACCCTCCTGGAGGTCAGAGAGAATTGTCGGCTGACAGCCTCTGAGCTGCGGCATCTGCTCTCCCTGGCTCTCCAGCCCACAAGCCCACCCTGCAGATTTTGGATTTACCAACCTCCATAATTGCATTAGCCAATTGCTTATAATGAACATGGATAGATGATAGATAGATAGATAGATAGATAGATAGATAGATCCTATTAGCCTGTGTCTCTGGAGAGCTCTGACTGATAGAGACATTCTTAGATGAATATACTCAGCCAAGCACATCAAGAAACTGGTCCCAGTCTCGAGGAGCTCGTTGGAGCTGCAGTCAGCAGGCATATGTGGCGCTCACCAGATCTTTCTACTCTCTAATGAAGAATGGATGTCTATTAATGATTTAATTATATCTAGGTCTGAAGGGACAAAGGGGACAACACTGTCATTGTGAATGTAGTGATCTTTCTTTATGAATGTTCATGGTTGCATAGAATTACAAACACAGGACTTAAACCAGGGGTTGAGTCTCAGGTCTCACCCTAACAGCTATTTGGTTTAGTCAAGTTATTTTATTTATAGGTCAATTCCCTCAACTGAAACTGTTGACAATAATAGCATTTTCTTCTTAAGTTTTTCTCTGATAACTGCATTTCTGATTAAATGAAATGTTCCAAGTGAAGAGTATATTTGATATAAAGCAAATTTGTAATGAACAATGATTGTTATTATTCCTGAGTCTTCTCCACAGAGAAGTGTTGAGCTGTGAATGTATATTAGAGTACTCGTGCTTGCGGTCTGCAACTGTCCCCAGGGACACTAGTGTGATGCATGGTTTCCATAGGAAAGCCAAACAATGTACAGTTTGAAAAGAGTCCACTTAAACATGGTATATACACATGATGGGATATTACCAAGCCATAAAAAATGAAGAAATTCCTGCCCTATGACACACAGCCACACCCATGGAGGACATGCATATTGAAATAAGCCAGTCAAAAATAGACAAATACTGCATGTCACCTTATAGAGGTGATCTAAAATAGTCAAACTCCAGGAAACAAAGAATTGAATGGTGGTTGACAGGGCTGGCAGGTAGGAGATGCAGGAGCTGCCATCAAAGGGTACAAAATTTCCATGATACAAGACGCACAAGTTCTAGAGATCTGCTCTGCAACACTGTGTCCATACATAAAGAATAATGTACTCTTCAAAGCTTGGTGAGTTAGAGCTCATTTGATGTCTGGGCCACAACAAAATAAAGCTTTCAAAATGGGTGGTTCGCTAAAGAGTAAATGTGTACAATTCAGAAATTGAGCAAAATCCTGTACACTATGTATATTCAAAGGCACAAAGCAGTTTTTTTTTTCATTTTTTTCTATTTTCCTTTCCCTCCATTTCCTCAATTTTTTTATTCATTTGTGAACAATGCTTTGGACAAAGTCAGGTACCAAAAAGTGTTTGTTGGATAAAGGTATAAAGTAAATGAGTGACTAAAAATGATAATGTTTCTTCCTCTCAGGTCTGACTGTCACCCATAAGAAGATGACACTTCTGCAAATGCCCTTCCTCCTACTCCCCAGCTGGGAACTGTCACTACTCTCAGGCGACCATGAGAGAAATATGATGTGTCCTGGTCTATATCAGCATTAGAGGACCACAGTGTAGAAAATTTTCTGTTTCTTTTTCTTCACTATGAAGTACCCATTGGGATATGATTTGCCTTGAAGTCACAGTTCCTTGGACAAGTCACCCAAGAGGTTTTGTTTTGTTTTGTTTTGGACACAACGCCTTTGATTTATCTACTTATTTTTAATGTACTGCTGAGGATCAAACCCAGTGCCTCACACGTGCTAGGCAAGCTCTCTACCACTGAGCCACAACCCCAGCCCACGCAGGAGGTTAAGATGCATGTTTGCATGACCTTTCCAGCCTGCTAGTGGGGACCTGGGAGAGGGAAGCCAGTGGAGGGGGCAGATTTGCAGAGTGAGGGGTGGGGGAACACCTGGGTTGAGGAGCTGACATCACCAATGACTGCATGAGACCAGGAAGCTGTGTCCCCTTGGGGATGGGAACAGGTGAATGACACTGCCCTGCACCTCTGCTGTGGCACTAGAGCAGCTGAATGCACTCCACACTGGGTGTCTGGGACAGATTGGCAGCTTCCGGGGCCTAAACCAGTCTGGCTGAGGCTCCACCCTCCTGGCCACTTCCTGACACAGACAGGAATGATTTTGTACTGAAGGCTGATACTCATGGGCGGCTGTGCCACGCTACCAGCACAGAGGAACAGAGCCGAGTCGCCCAGCGCCAAGGAGCTCAGGTTGAGTTCAGAGCTGTAGTCAGGGAACTGCTGCGCTGAGAATCGACTGGGGATGTTCTTCCCTTTTTGTCTCTCTTCTCCACTGTAATACTGAAAGAGAAACTGAGGCCCCTGGCCCGGGGTCTGCTGGTACCAGTACACAGAGAGGTGTTCAGGGAGAGGGGAGCATCTCAGTGTCACTTGCTGTCCTTTTGCTTTGATCAGATGTTTTGGGGTTTGCTTGACTCCAGAGTCCACTGGGCCTGTGGGAGGAGATGGAGCTAAGAGCAGAGCCCAGAAGCAAGGGTCCCGCTGAGCCATCCTGGACTGAGATGTGCTCCAGGAATAATGAACACAGAGAAGAAGCTGTACCCAGGACTCACCTGTCGTACCCAGGACTCACCTGCTCCCAGCAGAGAAAGGGCCACCCAGCAGAGGAGTCTGGAACCCATGGCTGCATCAGGAACCCAGGGTCTCCTGGCTGAGGGGTGGGGCCTTCTGGGCTGAGCAGGAGGTTCTGAAGTTCTGGTCTCCCCAAGAGCATCAATGTCATGCTCTCACATGACCCTCCCTGCAGGCCATCTGTACCCAATGACAAGACCCAAGCTGTACTCAGAGCGCCCTTTGTACCCTGCACAGCCCCTGATCTGAAGGTAGGTCAGTTTGAGTACCCTCCTCCTGGGCCGGTTTCACACCCTACATCCTTCCATGCTAGATCCACCTTTGCAGTGCCACTCCCGGCCTGACACTGACTCCCTTTCCTGGCCACTCCACCTTTCTCTGCCCATATAGGAGCAGAGAAACTTCCTTTCTTGTCCCATGCCCTCTTCTCTCCCCTGACCAGTGATAACTCTGTTTAATTTCAAGTGTTCAGGACCAACTAAGAGAACTCAAACTGCCTCGCTGTTCCAAGCATGCAGCCAGCTTCCCCATCATCCCTGCTCTCCTGGAACACCTTTCAAGGCTTCCCAAGGCTCCCTGAAGCTCTATGAAACCACAGCGCCCCCAAGTGGTCCACAGCCCACAGTGTCATGGAGTCCACCTTCAGAGCTCATGTCATGATTGACTAAATCAGGAACAGAGGAGATTCCCCACCCTTCATCCCCTCTTATCCATATTCATTCTGCTGCTTTCTCATCCTGGACAATTTAGGGTTGATCTTCAAGTCCAAGTGGAGGATTTCAAAGCCTGTGGAGGCAAAAATATTTTAATTTGATCATTACCAAATTTTAATAGTGAAATGTACAAAGAGGGATTCTAAATATTGCATATGTTTTTCCAGTAGAAAACTCTATCTGCTATGTTTAAGGCTGATTTTGTTGGATATGAATTTGTTGTGACTACCTAGAAAGGCCTGTGAGTGCTTCTAAGTGACACCGCGCCTCAGTATATGTCACCAGAGAATTGTGTCCAGGTGGAGGAATCTCCAAAAGAAACTACAGGTGCGTGCATACACACACACACACACACACACACACACACACACACACATTGTCTCAAGAAGACAGAACCCTCCTGATTGGGATAACTTCCCTTGTAAAGAGAGAGCTGGATAGTCCTCCTACTATGGGAGGACACAGAGAGAAGCTGCCATCTATGAACCAGAGGGCAGGCTCTCCTGACACAGTGAATCAGCCAGTGCCTTGACCATGGACTTCCAGCATCCAGAACCGTGAGAAATGAATGTGTGTTGCTCAACTGCCTAGTTGTAGAATTTTGTTCTGGTAGCCTAAATGGAACACGACAATGAACAACTGCTCAATATATATCCACAGAATGCTAACTATTGAACTAGAAAAACTAAGAATTTTAATAAACCTGATAAATATACTATGTGAAGATTCTCAATGCAAACAAGAATGACAACAATGCCCTACACATAATTCAGACTAATTCATAGCAGATCACAGTTAGCACATCTGACATATTGAACATTATCATTTCTAAGGGTTTGTTATGAGGAAAATGTTATATGAGTCTCTAAAAGAAGCCAATTTTTAGTGTAAACACTTAGAGTTTTGTTCCTAAGAACAAATATGTATTATTAGTTTTATAAAATAATGACACTTATCATCACTTTCTTGCTTAACCTGTTTTAATCTGTGTAAGATAATAATTTTTTGATCCAGATAACTCTTGTGAAGTTCTCTCCTCTTTGAGAGCTACAGGAAATATCCTAGGGCCCAAGGTATAGAAATCCAACGTCTTTCCCAAGATTTCTGTGATTCTGATGAATATCTATATTCCCATGGGCTCCTCTAAGCCAGTCTCATGACCTAGACAGAAAGCTATGACTGTCCTTGGTTAGCTCAGCAAACCCATCACACCTAGTATGGTGAATTTAGAAGGGTTTGGTGAAGACTTTGGGAATCCTTCCAAAGATTCTTATGATGCAGAGCCTAGCCTTTCCCCATTTCCCCTCCTAGCCTTAATCTTACATCTACTTTCAAGTCTTCCCAGGATTTCCAGGGTACTCATCCTCCCATTTCTTCTAGCATTTATTTTAGAAATTTTGTAATTGTAAATTCTTTCTTTGCCACTTTGAAATCTGTGTAAATCATTTTGAAAGATATATAAACATAAGCTCTGTTTATATTACCAAATTTATAACCAGGAATGTCTCTATCAATGATGTGCAAACCATCTCTTTGAAATGTAATGATGAACGGGGGCACCCTATCTCCCAGTGTCTGTGGGAGGGTCAGCTCCTAACATAGAAGCCTACTTTAACTTAGTAGGAGCCTACCAAACAAGTTCAGTCCAGTCGACTTCCTTAAGAACTTATCAATGTTCACCTACAGAACATTTGTACAATTTTAGCATGGATTTTACATTCTATAAATATGTTCATAGATATAGATGCGTGTCTATATGAATTATCTATCTATCTATTTATCATCTATCTACCTACAATCCCCAATTTTATAACAATATTTGCCCTCTGAATATGATCAAAAATAGAACTGTTGCTGGTATTAGCCAGCACCTGAGGCCTAATATGAGAAGGCAGCATGAAAACAGGGCCTGGGTCTGGTCAGTGGAATGAGGTGGGGTTGCAATCAGAACCCAGAAGAAATTAGAAGAAAGAAGAGTGTGGAGCAAGGGAAGGAGCACAGAGACTCTACTGAGGTACAGTGAGAGCTGCCGCCTACATAAGGAAAGTGAGAACCTTTCTCTTCAAAGAGCAGAATCAAGGGTATCTTGAAGAATGAAGAATGGGAAGATGGGGGTGGAGGGAAGGATACTAGGGATGGACCACAGCCTGGTGGAGCAGACATGGAGCACTGCCACCTGACTCTTGGGACTGCTGTTTCTGCAGAGAGATCCCTGTGCTGTGCTGTGGCTGAGGCTGGCACAGGTAAACATAGAGAACTGATTGGGCGCAGATGCTCTGTAGGGGAAGGAGACAGAGCCCTGCAAGGAGCCTCCTCCTACTGTCTCTGGCACCTGGTGCCATCCAATCAGCTAAGAGAGGTAGAAGGCCATTCACTAAGAGCATTATCCAGAATAAACAAGTAGATACAAATATGCTCTCAACTAGCCTAGAGCACCCCATCTCTCACACACATGGATAGTCCTGGTTCCCAAAACAGCCTCCCTGTACTGGGCCCGGGGTGCTGAGGGGCCTCTGCCTCTACTATTCCAGATCATTCATTCTGATCAGACCCAGACTTTGGTCAGATCTTCCGTCTCCTGGAAAATTTTCAGGTGAGGATAATTTCCAGGTGTCTTCATGAAAATCCTTCATATTCTCTCTAGAATACCTGAAAGATGGAAGGAATATTTTTCAAAATATGTAAAAATCAAACCCAAGACTTGAAGAAGATGCAGAGCTTCAATAGAGAGGTTTATGAGGTCACTCCTAAGGCTGTATTTGTTCTATACTTTGGTCCACTGTCCAATTCCCTGGTATCTATGGGCATTCCTAGACCTTGATAGCCCAATTGCTATTTAATCTTCTATTAGAGGTACTTTAACCTCCACTGGACCCCTGCTGTCTCACCCAGTTCCCACCCTCCTGAGGCAGGAAGGGCTGCTGAGAGCTGGGGCAGAAGCCCTGGAGTTTCTGCAAGGGCAGGAAGTGTCTCTGAGGGGCTGTGCCTGAGCTGCTGCTGCAGAGATAGGTGGCCGAGTCCTCCAGCTGTGTGGGCTGGATCTTCAGGGTGGACAAGGATCCCTCAGGCCTCTCAGCTGAGAATCGATCCCTGAAAAAGTCGGCCTTCTCCAAAGGCTTCTTGTTATAGAAAGAAACCAGGAACTCCAGTCCCTTTCCTGGAGTCTGTCGGTACCAATAGAGAGAAGCATGACCAGCAACAGGGTCACAACTCAGAGCCACATCCTGTCCTGCCTCTGTGACAGCGTGACTGGGGGCTTGTCTGACTCCAGGTTCCATATGTGCTGTGGAGGAGGCAGAGGGTGAGGAGAGAATGAAGGGCAAGTTTGGGAGTGCCCTCAGGTAAAGGTAAGACGGGAATTGCCCAAGCCCTCCCAGGACTCACCTGTGCCCAGGAGACCAAAGATCACCCAGCAGAGGAGGCTGCTGTCCATGGCAGGGTTGGGCAGGTTGAGGCCTCAACCAGCTGGGGCTGTGGGGCTCAGCAGTCCCAGGAGGAAATTCAGTGACATCTCAGCCTGTGCTGCACCCACTGACTCAAGGACGCCCCCAAGAGAGCAGAGTCTTGAGTAGCATTGTGAACTGAGATGCCCCATGTCACACCTGAGCATCCTGAAGTGTGCATTAAGTAGCGTGGCTGACAGGGCCCTTTGGTAACCTGGGTCAGGACAGCGAGGCAGGGTGCTTACACCAAACACAACAGCAGGACCCACTTTCCTCCCCACGGGTCTATGCAAAGTCCACTGCAGAGGCTCTAACCCTGACAGTTCCAAATGTTGGGGCAAAAAAGAGACATAGGACGGAGAAGGTGACACTGTAAATGTCACTATGAAGAGGTGATCCAGAGAGAAACTGAGTCCTGAAACCCACAAGGACATTACAGAGCCAGGGAAGAGGAATGGGGGAACAGCAAGCTGCCAGCTGAGTGGGTCATGGGCCACAGGTGGGTCAAGGGTTCAAAGAAAGTGACCATGCAGCTGTGGAGCTTCCATAAGGGGACCATTCAGAGGACAGCTATAAAGCGAAGTAGAGGTTGAACTGGAGACAAGCTGAAGCGAAGGAGAATAAACTGGAAGAGTCACTCTCTATGTCTATCTGTGCGTATCTTTCTATGTCTATATAAATTATACACACAGAGGGGAGAACTCCTATTGTCCTTTGTATGTGGCTGGCTCCACCTTGGGATCCGTTTTGGAAATCCCTTCTCTGTTTCCCTGAGCTCTGTGCTGCTGACCCCTCAGGTGGCAGCAGTCCTGAGGGGGCCTCCTTGTAGTGAGAAGAAGTTTTGAAGTGGTAAAACCTGAGCAGAACACCTGGTTGACAGGGTTTTCTCTCTGGCCCTGCATAGTATGTGACCCAGGTGGCACAGGTGTTGTGTAGAGGACCCAACTGAATTCTTCAATTAAAGGATCCACTGTATGGCAGCCTTCTTTTAGTTTATGTTAGAAAATGAATTTTCAAAAGATAGTTACAGTGGCACCCGCCTATAACACCAGCAGCTAGGGAGGCTGAGGAAAGAGGATCACAAGTTCAAAGCCAGATTCAGCAATTTATGGAGGCCCTAAGGAACTCACCAAGATTCTGTCTCTAATAAATACAAATAAAGGGCTGGTGATGTGGCTCAGTGGTTAAGTGCCCCTGTGTTCAATCTCAGGTACCAAAAAAGTAAAAATAAAATACAACAACCTAGACCCAAAATGTTCATCTTTTCATCAATTGACAGAGCAGAGTCACACTAGTGCAAGAAACCCCCTGCTAGAGATGCCATCAAAATATAGCTGTTTCCCCAGCTCCAGTGGGCAGTGGTGGCAGGGGCTTTTATTGTTTGCAGCTTCTGTCTGGGGTCCTACAGGGAATGATCAAAGCCTTCAGCTGCCCCTGCTTCCAGGCTGTCGCCCCAGGTTTCTGTACAGGGGGTGGGTGACTCTGGAGCTGTGTCTCAGCTGCTGGCACAGAGGGACACAGCTGTGTGCTGGGGCTCCAGGGATAACGAGAGTGTCAGGCACTCAGGTGAGAAGCACCTGGGCACCATCTGGTTTTCAACCAGTCCCCTGTGATTGCAGAGGACATGAGCTCAGGGGCTTGTACCAACACATGGCATTATGTCCCGGAGGTTGCTCATGTTCTAGGGACTTCTTATGTGTCATCTCCATGATGAGGTGTCCTGGTCTCTGGCTAATGCTGGTGTCCATGGGGACTGTGGGGAGAAAAGGACAAAATTCAGACTCAGCCCAGGAGGAAGGTGCTGACTGTAGCCCCAAGGGACAGGCTTGAAGTCCCAGGACAGCCCCTGGGAGCCCAGAACTCACTTGCCCTAAGGACACAGATGATCAGGCAGCAGAGCCACCCATAGCCCATGGTGGAGTAATGTCCTACATGGGCATCTTCTGGCAAGGACACCCTGGCCCAGGGTGTCTCAAGTCTCCAGGGCCCTGGTTGGTGGTTTTGCCTGTGATGTCACTGTCCCTGACTGTTTCCCCAGGTCCAGGGGATATTTCTTCTCCCCAGGACTCTCTACCTAGATTCCTATAGCAGTGCATCTGCATTGACTAGGCTGGACCAAGGGCATGAATGCACCAGGAGCAGAGCCCTCTTTCTGCTCCCCAGGATTCTCCTCTGACCGTTGCCCTTTGCCCTCAGCTGCTCTCCTCGTTATGCAGCTCCCTCCACCCCTCTGTCCCAGGACCCCTCTCAAGGCAGACCACTTCCCCTTCAAGTGATCTTCCTTCTCCCTTGTTCAGTCACAGCTCAGAGACAGAACCCTGGAAACATTGCTTTCTCCATGTCTAAGTTTGAAGGCCCAGCTTTGAGGAGGGAGGATGATTAGATGAACATGGTGCCCTTCTGGACCACTGTCACCATTTAAGGTGCATGATTGTGACTCCAGCCTGGAGCCAGAGTCTGGGGAGGTACCGGGAGGAGTAGCCTCTGTCCCTGTCTCTGTCCTTGAGACCATGGGAATTGGCAGTGCTTATTGCAAACATATCTTACACACTAGATTCAGAAAGAGAATTCCATAACGCAGGGGCTGCAAGACAAGAGGAGTCACTTTGGAACGGACTCTGGTGACTTGTGTAAACCAATGCGCCCCATTGACAGGAGGATGGAGTCAGATGCTGAGCTCTCCTCTCCACTCTCTCCACTTCCTCCCCCCCTCCCAGCCCAGCCTCACCCCACAGCCCAGCGCCACCCTGTGGCCAAAGCCAAGCTTCTCCAGACCTCAGGTCTCTCCAGTTCCAGCCACAGCAATCCAGACTTGCCCCTCCTTGCACTGAGCCAGCAGCCCCTGGGGAGGGCGGGAACAGCCAGGGGAGAATGAAGAATCTGAAACAGCAGAGGGATTAGCACCAGGAGCCACACACCCAGGACACTGCACTTATACAGAGATTGTCCATCTCAGGATTCTTAGCAGTGAGCTGAGCAGATACAGACCTTTCAGCCCTGAATATTGACCAGTGTGCTTTGCTCAATGGATGTGAACTGAGCAACAGCTAGGAATAAGCAGAAGAACATATGTATTTTTATCCATGGAATTCCATTATGGGGCAGCAAAATAATAATCATCACAATAATGAAGATGATGATGATGGAGGAGGAGTTCAGAGTACAGTAATGAAGCAAACTAAGGATGTAAAATGAGCACCTCTATATAAAATGAAAACAATATGATACTTGCTGATAAATAAAAAAAATTATGTGATTACAAGACAGCAAGTATTTGGGGTATAGAGAATTGAAAAGGAGCCAAAGAATATGTATAAGGAGGTCTCTTTATTTCCCCCCTTTATGGCATTTCCTTTGTGTGCAGAAGGTGAGACACCAGAAGGGTAAGAAGAGAATAAGGTCTGGAAGGCTGGAGAGTTAAGGCAATATTTCAGAAGACACTCAACCTGGAGGACTTTGGTATTCTGACTCAGAGGTGGAGTCAGATGGGTGATGTTGATGTCAGTTCCACTGAGACCACAAAAGGTCATGCTTGAGAAATAATGACCCCATGCTAAGACTACCCAATGGGAGGGCAAAGTTGAAGATCTTACGTTCAATCTACTAGAATAAACAGTTTAGAAGGATATAACACAATGCAGAACTTCTACCCTCTGTTTTCCATAGCACACAACATAAACTGCATTACAATTCACATAGAATATTTTAGAAGATTCCTAGTTGTTCATTTCCTCTAAAATCTATCAGCCTTCTATACCACACTTCGGCCCATGTTCTTCACCCAAATGCAAATCTGATCATGCCTTCTCTGTCAGGTGGGACCAACAGTAGAGATTTGCCTAGAGATTTGTGCCCCAGTCCTTCCCAAGCTCCCAGCATGGTTCATCATTGGGATGCTTCCTGCTTGTGAGGAAGGTTCAAAGATAACCGTCAATTGGGATACGGACAGGATCTTACTACACATCTTCCTGAAGGACTGAAGTCTCCAAAGCAGAAGAAGTTGGATTTACTTTTCTGCCACCCTTGATTTCTGCTTCACCTGAGCCAAGCATGGACATGTGTATCCAAAAAAGTATGTGTGTGTGTGTGTATACACATACATATATACCTACATGATATTTAATTTACAAATTATAATATATTTATGTATCATTATATGTATACATTTATATAATGTATACACATACTTATATTTTGTATATATGTATATATATTATAAATATTTGTTTTGCTAAATTAACTCATTGACATTAGGAATTCATTTTGATCATGGGAAGATTCACCTGGCCTCTCTTCAGGTTTGTGCTTATCAAACATTTTTAACAACTGTGTCCTCATTGATAACATAATGGGCAAGTTTTGGCCATATGTACAGCAGATAAGGACAAGGAACGGCTGCTCCATCACTTAAGGTGTTCAGTCCTCCATCTTTGGTGGATTTGGATGGGCTAGTGACAATAGTGGAGTCCCTGCTCAGCTGACCAGAGGGATTCTGCAGGGCTCTGTGTGTGGAGAACTCAGCTGCCCACCATTCACCCTGGAGGCTGCTGCACACTGACACTCCACGGGGCCCACAGGAATGGAGAGCAGAGCCTCAGGCACAGGGAACTCATTGTCACCACAGCTTCCTGGCTGTGCACGGGCAGCTGGTGACTCTGCAGGGCTGTGTCTTGGCTGCTGGCACAGAGATACAAGGCAGAATCCTCTGGCTCCAGGGACTTGACATGAAGGTTTAAATGAGCTTTGTCTGGAGATTCAGGTGAGAAGCGGCTTGGAACCGTTTCATTTGCAATCATTTCCTTATTATTGTAGCTAAACATCATCTTCAGTGATTGCTTGGAGTCCTGCTTATACCAGTACATAGCATTGTGACCCAGATTTTGCTCACATTTAAGAAACTGCTTCTTTCCTGTTTGTGCAAGGAGATATTTTGGAGTCTGGGAAACATTGGAGTGCAAGGGGCCTGTGAAAGACAGAAGCAGAATTCAGGAAAATCCCAGGAGCTAGTCCTGAATCTAGGCAAGGTCAACAGTACCATGTCCCATCGGCCCAGGACTCACCTGATACCAGGAGACAGAGGGCCACACAGCAGAGCAGCCTGGAGCCCATGGTAAGTCAGCCAGGCCAGGCCAGGCCCCAGCTCAGGATTCCAATCTGCAGAGTTAGAGCAGCTGCAGCCTCCACAGCTCTGCCAGGGGCCTTGCTGGTGACATCACAGCTGTGACACTTTCCCTGTTCTCAAGGTCTCCATCAACACAGTCCCCTCCTGTTCCTGTCTTGAGCTTGCTCCTGCCCCAGTGAGTATGGAACTTCTGGAGGAGGTGTAGTGGGCTGGGCCTGCTGCCTCCAGGCTGGTCTGACAGCCATTCCTGCACCAGCAGCTCCCTCCCTCCCTCTGAGCCCCAGGAGGAGCCACCTCTGCCCTTCCCCTCCTTTTCAGGACAGTGTCAGAATGAGGCTGGTTTCCCTGCTCTGGACCCTTCCTTTGCCTTTCCAGTAATGCCGGACGACCCCACTCACACCATGGCTCCCTTCAATGTCTGCTGATGCTCAGTGGCCCCTGGACCTCTTTAGGCATGGGCAGGAGATTGCCCTGAGTTCTCACCCAAACACCAGCTGCAGCCATTTAAGTTGTGTGAATGTGATGACTGTCAGGAACACTCTGTTGATGTGACCTCTAGGGGACTAAGCTGCAACCCTGCTGCCTGCAATGTTCTCTTTGGAGAGGGAGAGCTGTGTGGTTCTCTGCTTGAGAAGGTGGCTATAGATTAAGAAGTCACTGTGTATTGGGAGCAAAAAATTTATAGAGGTCATTGACAGCATGTAAGTTGGGGAAAACCATGTTGAATGATCTCGCTGTCCTTAAGCTATCAACAGATGGCCCTCTTTTGGGATACACAGTTTACAATTTGTTACTGAACCATGATTTATCAATGTCAGTACTATTTACACATTGTATTATATGATCCTTAGTTGAGAGGTGTTGTGTGCACTGTAGAGTGTTCAGCAGCATCATTGGCCTCTAGAGTAGCATTCCATTTCCTGCTCATGAGAACCAAAAATGTCTTCACACAGTGCCCAATCGTGCTGGTTAAGAGTCACGTTTACTTATGCCTTCCAATAGTCCCCTCCTCTCCCAGGCTGCCTACCTTCCACCCCAGTCTCAGAGCTTGGTGGGGCAATAGCGCCTCCTATTGATGAATGAAGCACAGTATTCACATGGTGGTGTCCTCTGTCAGTAGACCCAGGTCAGCAACCACCAGGATCAACTCCTGGTGCCAGGCAGGGTTGTGACTCACAGGGATCCACACATTGGTATTTCAGCATGCTTCCAACTGCTGGGGAGCCCCCTGCAAACCCTTTGTATTCTATTATGTTTTACTGAGCACAGAACTCACATCAGGAACACAACTGTAACAGGAATGACCAGCATGAATCCTGAGCACCAGATATGCTGTGCCTGTTGATGTCATGGAAGGAGAATGGCGTTCTGTCTTTCATCATGTATATATTCTGACCAGAGCACAAAGTAGTGCACAGATTATCTGTGGAATAAGGATATGAATCAATGTGCAGGATAATAAACCCTGTTTCCATTTAAATTCCTTAGGAGGCACAACACTTTCTCATGTATAATATGATGGGATAAATCAATGATATTGAGCATTCTGTCCAGCTCTTGAAGCACTATGAGCTTAACCAGGGCACACCTAGGTATAGGACATATTGACCAGGGTGCCTGCACCCACCTCAGGCACCATAGAACTTATGTGTGAAGCTTTTCCAAAGAGGAATTAGGGAGAGAGGAAAGGAGGAGGGAAGAAAGTGAAATGAAAGAGGCTTCATACAGTTGTGAAAGAAAGAAGCAGAATTCAGGAAAATCCCAGGAGCTAGTCCTGAATCTAGGCAAGGTCACCTGGGCCCAGGACTCACCTGATCCCAGGATACAGAGGGCCACACAGCAGAGCAGCCTTCATGAGCTCATGAAGATGAGACCGTTCCTAATGAAGAGATATCAGCATTTACTTTTCCTGCCATTTCATACAAGTGTCCTTGAGCAAATCAAATGGACCATCCCTGGAAAAGAAGCTCCAAAGAAATAGATATTAAGAAGCATTCTGTACATGAGCTCAAACTAGTTTTTACTGTTATATATTTTTGGCAAGAGATTAGAAAAGAAGATGGTTATTATTATCAAGAAGTACCAGGGGGAAAAGGGAAATAATTATATGAATGATTTGGCACCTTCTTTACTGACAGGGGCAGCTGGACTATAGAAGCAGAAATCTCTGCACAAGGATCCAGGGCGGGTGCTGGGATCCCAAGAGCCAGGCTTTAGTGAAGAGAGTAAAGGAGGGAAGAGTCTTGAAAGGCTTTTTGTTTGGAAGGTGCTTAGTCCACAGAAAAGATGGGGAGCTGTGTAGCCACTGGGAATGAGAAGATGCTGGAGAGGAGCTGGAACACCCATAACTGAATGGAACGACTTCCAGATACAAATTCTGGACATTCGTTACGTTTTTTTGTTCAATGTTTAAACCTCTTCTTACATCTGTGCTAAAGCTGGGGTCTCAGTGGGCCAGGCATGTGCATTAGTGTGTTCTGTAAACAAAATCTTTCATTCTAGAAACACACCCAGCATGACTGCCTCTGCTCTCAGTGATTTCCAGGAGACCACAGCTATCCCTGGCACAGCTGATTCCTTCCCCCAACTCTCTAGGAATACAGGGGAATGCTGTGCCTTGGCACAAAAGGGTTGAGGGAGAATCTCTCCTGCCAATCACATCAAGTGACACAGAACTCCTTGGCACCAGGAGTTCTGTGTCACCAGATTCTGTCTCTCCTCACTGGGGCTCAAAGTGAGTTTCTTGGTCTACAAGGAGCCCAAGGACAGGCATCCTGTCCATTCTGCCCAGATGGTGGCTCAGTCCTTGTATCTCTGACCCGGAAAGCAATCCCTTTTCTTCCTGTCAAAATATGAATGTCGACTAGTGTAATCTTGTGTCTGCGGGGGGCTCAGCAGCTACCAGCTTTCCAAATGCAATTCAGATCCAATCCAGAAGGGCATCCTGTCACAGGTTTGTACTTCAGCTTTATAAGTCATTAGTTCAAATGATGATCCAATTTACCTATTGAACATTTATCTATCCATGCAAAACCTTTACATTTAATATTTTTACTCTTATATGGATTATATAGGATTTAATCTACAGTCCTTTGAAAGCAATATTTAAAAATTAACACAAGAATATGATGCATAAGCATTGCTTATTAACTTTAAAAATGACTTTAAACACTTATTTTCACTACTGGGAAAGGGGTCTAAGTGATTCGTAAAAGTAGGAGTGAAAAAAGTCCAGGGGTACTTTGAATTTCCTGCCTTGAGTTAAAGTTATTTGCTTTTAGTATTTAATTTTGAGCTTAGAAATGTATCTTCCATCTGGGTAGCATGGAACACATTGTGATCCCTGTGACTTTGGAGACTGAGGGGGTAGGATTGCAAGTTTGGGGCCAGGCTCAGCAATTCAGTGAGACACTATCTAAACACAAAAGATGAAAAATAGAGGGCTAGTTGGAGAGGCAGCTCATGGGAAAGAAACCCTGAGTTCAATCCCCAGCAGCAGAGTGGCAAAAATAAAAAGGAAAGAAAGAGAAGGTAGTGTTCCTGCATTATCTGATGTTTATAACTTTCAGCAGATTTTGAAAATGGCTCATATTAAAAAGTTAATAAACTTATAAGGCAATACAGAGACATGAAACAAAGTGAATTCCTTTGTTCAGAGACATGAAAACAAAGTGAATTCCTTTGTTTATTCCAGGGTGAACTTCAAGACCAGTCTTCCCAAGTTGTGTCAGTTTTCTGTTCAACCATTTTCCTGGACTTTTTCTTAGAGCATGTGGCAAAATCAACCTGGTAGCAGAGAGATTCAGAAGCTTCCTTCTCTTGCAAGGGCATTAGAGCCCTCAGAAAATGTAAATTTTTTTTGCCTTCTGGGATTTGGAAGAAATGCAAGAAATTCCAAATATCTTAAAATAATAATAAAAAAAAAACAGTTGAAACGACAACCTTGAGAGAAGACAAAATGAAAAATCCCAACTCTCATCTGTGCACTGGATACAGTTCAGCACCACGTCTTTGTGTCTCCAGGTGACTTGGTATTATCAGGCAATTTTTCAGCTGGACAATTCTAGATTCCATGGGTCCTTTGAGGTGGAGACAGATGTGGGAGGTAGAATCAGGAAAGGATTGCTGCTATTTGATGGAAACATTTCTCATCCAGAATAGGAATTCTCTGAATTGTTAAACAGCCTGCCCCGTGATCACAGAGAACCATCCAGTAGAAGAGGAAGAGTAAAAACCTTTCTAGTTCAGTTTTCTGATATTCAGGAGTAAGGGGAAGGGGGCTATAGGTCTCATTTGGTCTGAGTGCTGGAGTTCCCCCATTTAGCTATCTCTGCAGACTCCCTAAGGACCCCTGGGCTTTCAGGATCATCACCTGGTCTGGAAGCTGGATCACCACAGGGTTTGGTTGGACAGGATGGAGTGAGCTGAGCTGCACCCCCAGAACCTCTCTTATTTCCATCTGGCACAGGTCACCAGTCTGCACCTTCCTGAGTCTCCAAACCTCCCCAGTTTAAATTATCCTCCTTCTAATCCCAGGAGGCTCACATGCAACAATCTGACAGTCCAGGTGTTATCTGGGACAGCAACACCTGCCCTTCACTGTAAAGGGCACAGCTGGGTGTATAACAGCCCACACCACAGCACTGACACTCAGCTCCTGCAGACCACACTTTCCCAGATGTATAAACCCAAACTTCCTCTTAACTCTCTCCCATCCAGAGCATTCTCTCAGGACTTGCTCAGAGTTTGCTAGATCTCTACAGAGTCACAGCTCCTCCTTGTGGCTCCAAGGTCAAAAGTGCTAAGACTTTGTCCGGCAGTGAAGCCAAGGCAGTATGGTGGTAAGGGTCTTAGTAACAGAGACCACATGGGAGGGGAGAGTTTGATCCCTAACCTTCTCATCTAAGATCTATTTCTCAACAGACGCCTTCTGAGGATCGTGGTGCCCCTCGTATGAACAAGCCAGGCATGGGGTCCCCCAAGGTCAGGCTTACGCCCTCAGGAAGAAAAGAGCCCCTGAAAGACTGCTGGAATAGTGAATTGATCCTCTTTGAGGCGCCTCAGCCTTAGAAGCAACTGCCACAGGAAAAGAGAAGGAGGCTCCACGCCAGGAAGACACCAGTGACCAGGACTCCTTCTGCCTCTCAGCCTGTGAAGTGGACGAGCATGTGGTCCAGTCCCACCACAAGAGGTAAGCTATGTGGCAGAGGCACTGCCAAAAACTCAGCCCCTGGGATGATAACCCCGGGACAGGGACTGAGAAAGGACTATTGACTAGCTTCTCAGTGGAAATGATTGGTGGGGTGATATCAAAATCCCAGATTTTTCAAAAAATAACGTATTTTAACTGTTCTCAACTAGAGATCGTGTGTGTTGTATCTCTTGGGGGACCTTTGTAAGCACTAGGGCAGTGTGCTTACAAAGTTATCAGTTTGCAAAATTCAAATATGGTTGAGGAAACCCTCATTCAAAATGGAATTATTCTATCCCAAATCTCAGTTGAGTCCCCTTGATAAGCCCTCACAGTGAAGACTTAAAAGGACAGAAATTAATGATCCAGCCCTGTATTTTGGAAGAATCTGGACAGGGCTTCTTTTCTTATTCAGAGCATAAGGAAGATATCTCAGAAATCAACAAAGCCTAAAATTTGGACCAAAGTATTATAGTTTTGAAACTTAATATGAGATGACTACAACAAGTGACAAGCGGATTCACTCCTCCCTCTCTTCTGGCTGCTTCCACCCAGAATATGCTAAATGGTCTAAGATTGTACATTCTCTGTGCTTAAATTTTAATGGTTTTATTATTTTCAGGAGTTTGACTATGGGACTGGAGATGCAACTCAGTGTTAGAGCACTTGCCTAGCATGCACAAGGCCCTGGGTTCAACCCCCAGTACCACAAAAAAAAAAAAAAAAAAAAAAAAAACAGTTTGACAATAATTGATGGATGAAACCAATAAAGTCAAACAAGAATTGTAAGTTTTTTAAGTAAAAACATAACTCTCTGTGTACATATGGTCATACAGACCTCAGATATACACTAGAGTTGTAACACTGCTTGGCAAAGATAAGACAAAGGAACTACTGAATTCCTTGTGCCATGTGAAGGGCCATTGTAGAAGCACCATTCTTTTCCAGACAAAGAAACAGAAAGGAATTTGATCTGATGATATTTGCAAGAATTTCATCACTTTCTTAAACCATGGACTCTAAGTAGGATAAGGAGGGAATTCAGTACATCAGAAGGTGACATAATGCCATTGGTAGGAGATGACCACTAATGGTCCTAATAGGGTGTGGAATTGCCCAGGAAGCATCAGAAGCGGAAAGAGAAGATTGAGGAAGGCGATAGGAGGTTTGGCAGAGCTACTTTTGGATAGTTGAAGTTACTTGTAATTCTGAGGCTAAAACATAAGAATGGAAGTGAATATCTGAGATGAGTCAGAGGAAGTGATCACTAGAAGTGAAAAAACTGAGAAATCAAAGTATCGCCTAGATGTTGGGAGCCATCAAGGAAGCTAGGAGTTTTTAGGTGGAAGAGAAAAGAAATAGTGCAGAAGATGAACTGGAAAGAAAACAGGGAAGATAACTATTGTGCCCTGGATGCATAATTTTCAGCTTACACAATCACCAAGAGCCACACGTGTGACATTGGCCTTCCTGTTGGACTCAGTTGTCCTTGTGAGAAAGCTGTGAGGCATCAGGAGCCAGCACCCCACCGCAACCCTAAGTCTTTCTACACAATCTTCTGGATGTGATGTTTTGTTGTCATCTGTTCTTGCTGTGCCTAGCTGCAGCAGAACACCAGACCCTTGTTCTTCCCAAGATAGGACAGCAGCCTCCTAGGACAACTGCTGAGAGTATGGGAGACAGAGCAGGAAAGCACCAGGGTTTCTGCACCTGCACACTGTGATTCTGCAGCACTGTGGCTAAGCTGCTGGCACAGAGGTACACAGCTGAGTCCCTGGGTTCCGTGGGCTGGATCTTCAAAGTAGAGGAGGAGGCATTGGGCATGGCAGCTGAGAACCGATCCTTGGGCATCCCTGTATCGTCTATAGGAGCCTGGTTTCTAAAGAAAATGAGCAACTGCAGCCCCTGCTCCACAGTCTGTCTGTACCAGAAAAGGGCAGTGTGGCTCAAAATAGCCTGACATCTCAGAGTCACTGTTTGTCCTTTCTGTGCCACCTCGTGCCTGGGTGTCTGGGTGACTCCAACATCTGTAAGTTCTAAAAAGAGACAGAAGTTGGGTGCAGTGTGAGGAACATGATGGCATTCATAACTAGCTGTGTCCAAAAGCTCAGATTCCTTATCTGGGGACTCACCTACTCTCAGGACATGCAGAAGCACACAGCTAAGGATCTTGGTAACCATGGCAGGGTGTGCAGGAGAGGGTTTACCCAGAGGAGGCCCTTGTGAACAAGAACAGTGGAGCTGAGCATTCTGGGACCTCTTGCCTTCCCAGGGTAGGGGTTGGCCTGGCAGTGACATCACTGTCCCTGTCACTGCTCAGAGCACTTCCTTCCAAATGTGAATACTGACCCTCTGCAGATTGACTGCACTCATTTGTAGATGCTGTGGGTTGAGGTTGGTTCATTCAAAGATTCCAAGCACCTCTGGCAGTTGTAACCTCTCATGTGACCCCTCCTATGCAGCCTCCCAGATCACTCCACCCTCCCTCATGTGTCACATATCAAACTGTTGCTAGATAAATCTACCTGGATGTGCCTTCAGCACCCCAATTCTGGGACTCAACAATTTTCTTTTTTAATCTGAAGAGCTTCATTATTTCTCTCACTGACAAGCCCTATCTTCTAGACATGCAAAATCAACATAATTTATTGTTTAGTTAGAGCTTTGCCCCAAACTTCTCCAGAATCGGGAAGTAGTCAGTATGAGGATGTCAAAGCGGATCCCTGGGAGGAGATGGACTCTGCAGCACACACTCCTGGTGCAAGCTAGAGACTGCTGCTCTTGTGCTGCTCGGTCCTCCCCCTCCCACACCACAATGCAATCTCAAAATTGGTTAGTCCTTCAGGCACTGGTGTGGACTGAACAGAGATAAATGAGCCCTTTACTTTTCTTTAAGGTATCTCAATAAATTCCCCTGTAGTTATTTATGATCTTCTCACTCTTATGACAGGTTTTCAACATTAACATCTGACTTGAAAGAAAAATCCACTGATACCAACAAATTAAGGTTCTGGTGAGCAGATGAAAATCTAGGAAATGGCCTGGTGGTTAGGGTGTGGATAGTAAAATGATTTCTGTTCCTAGAGAAGACAGAAAACACTAGCTCCATGTTCTTGGTGTTGGTGCAGAAATACACCTCAATTCCCCAAACTGGAGAACATGGACCCTGAGAGAGACCAGTACTGTGTGGCTTGGATGTTAGACAATGGAGTAGTCCTACTGGCAGGGAATCAGCTGTGTGCACTCATTTCTTCTTAGGGTTTATTTGTGTCACTGTGTGTGTGAGTGTATGTGTGTGTGTGTGTGTGTGTGTGTGTGTGTGTGTGTGTATACATTCCGTTCTCTCTTGTCCTATCTCCCTGGCCAGGTGTCTTGCGGCTCTGCAACATCCAGGGACCCTGGTGTGAAGAAGGCAGAAGCTGGATCCAGGGCTCAGAGAGAAGATGGTACGCCTAACCCAGGGATATCACTTTGAATCAGGACCCAGTATTCCAGGATATGGAATCTCTACCTTCACCTAGGGCTGAGCTCCAGGATATAAGGAGTCATGAAACAGGAACTCTGAGCAAGTTCAGCCCATGACTGGTGCTATGATCCTTCGTAGGGAAATAAATATGACTGTGGACATCCCAGGTCCTAGAAAAATTTTTTTCTGGTGATTATACATGTGGGCTTTAGAAGGTAAGGGCCCCTCTGACTCAGAACAGCTGCACCATCCCCTTGGGGACTTTGGCTTGAAATCCCATCACACAGTAGGAAGGACCCAGCCTGGTTTACAGTCTCTGTGTTGCTTTTCCTGCACCAAAGCACACAGATCTCCCACCAGCTCCCTCTCTCTCCTGTCCTATGCAGGCCTGGAGGTGCCCATGAAGCGTTGACTGAGGGCCATGGAGGTGCCATTCCATACCTCCTTCAGTAGCCAGCTCACAGCTGCCTCAGTGGTCTTCATGTGCTTGCTGAACAAGATCCTCCTTTTCATCAAGGACTGTTCTGCTGGGGGAAGGGAATTGGATTGTACTATCACAAAGATGTGTGCTTTCCTCTGTCTCCATGACTGTTTGGAGTGGTTCAGGACAAGGTCCTTATCTACTATAGCACTGGCTCCTAAGCAAACATCTCCGTGGGTTCATGACACACGGGTAGGTGGGTGGAAGTGGATGGGAATCATGTGCTCCTCCTCTTTTTCACATGTGTGCTTCCCTGTGGAAAACAAAAGCAAAAACCAAAAAACACACCCTATTTTGACCTGAACTTATTGTGGGAGTGCTATGTTCCTGACTGTCTGAAGGATCCCAACCATACTTAGACCTGATGCTCACTATAGGTTTCAGCCAATTTGCACAAGAATAATGACTTCAGTTCCAAACTTTTTTTTCCAGTAGTTTCTCCCTATCCACAAGTAGGGTTCAAAGTTCAGGGATCAGTCCTGAGCCTTTCATTAACCCTGAACTTCAAGATATTTCTCTCAGTTCCTGTAGGAAGTCACCCAGCCATGTAAGAACCACAGTACCCCTGGTGGCCAGTGGGTGAGGCTCAGAAGTGAGCCCTTGAAAGACCCAGTATGAACTCTGTGGTCACACTGGTTCAGGCCCATTGAGAGTTAGAGGTTGTTGGTGTCTTAGGGGTTCAAGAACATAGTCATTCTTTCTGATCCAAGATTAAAAGCACTTGGAAGAGGGATATAGAGGCTAGAGAATGTAAAGTCCCAATGTCAACCTTGGTGCTGGTGAAGGAGGGGCTAAACTATGTAGCCAAGTGATCTGGCTAAGAACCCTCCAAACTGAGCGTCCCAAGGCTTGACTCTCCTTTTACAGAGTGGAGGGGGGCTTGCCTACTGATTAATTTTATTATAATTGTGAGTCACGAGGCTAGAAAGAAACATCTTCTTCATGGGTTTCGGAAAAACCCAAAGATAACTTAGAGGGCCTGAGCTGAGCATGCCCAGTTTTTTCCTTCAAAATCACAGACAGATCATTCAGTTTTCCTACCATACAGACAAGTGAGGGGAAGAAATGAGGTTTCAGAGGGTCCCCACCCCTGCCCATCAAGGGCAACTCTCCAGGGAATAAGTGTGTTTCCTTCCCCAAAAATTCCTTTCAATGCCCAAGGGAACAGCAAACTAAATCCCCATATTTTTAATCAACTCAATCTATTCTGAAATCTGGTGTGTTCCAGGCATTGAACGGTGTTTGTTTCCATTGCAGGTCTTTTTTTTTAATTTCTATTAGAATGATATACGTTTAATAATTTTCTCTCCCTATGCTATTACCTAATGATTTAAGATTAAACAGAATTTCCAAATGTTTAAAATGCCATTTGAATGTACCTTGTTCCTTCTCAACCAACAGGGAGCATTAGCCTTTTTCAGTGCCATTGAACAAGTTCTTTGATTTTGTGTTTGACTCCTGGTTCCCATCATTAGCTTCTTAGTGTTTCCTGCTAGATGGCCTCTATGATCTTCTCTGAGGAGAGCTGTGCACTTAGCGAAGTCTGGGGCACCTTAAACAAGCACTATTAAAGCAAACACTGCACACCTTCACTTTCCTCTGTTCTACATTTCCACCTAAGCTTTGTTCTACCTGCTTACACCTTCCTAAGCCTCATAATTTTAAACTAACTAGGCAGACTCTTTGACCCTCAGACTACAGTTCAATGTCCTATAATGAAGTGAGTGTTGTCATTGGTCTTGCCAGGCACCCCATCAGGACTGCCCCAGTTGTACATGACCTTCATGTCTAGTGATTTTCACAGCCATTCCTCCCAAAACCCCCAATCCTGTCTTCTTGTAGGGAAATCCTTCCAGGTGCTCTGAGATTTGCATCTTTCTCCCTAGTGGACTTTTTTGGGTTACTTATCCTGGGTGACTTAGTAATGGCTACTAAATCTCTCTTTTCTACTAATTCCTTTGAGATCAGTTCACCCTGAATGCATTTCCTCTTCCCTTTAGGGTCTGTTTGTCTGGGACTTGGGTTTCCCTTTTCCAGTGACATGGGAACATGAAGACTTCCAAGATAGTAGCACTGAGGAAATTCTCTTCCTTAATGATTCAAAATTTTCATTTGGGTTGGCAGAGATTTTATAAATGATTTTATACATTTGTTACAAATTTCTCATATGTGAGTCCCCTTTCCTCCATTTATCAGCTGAGTGATAGTGGGAAGATTATACACACCCTGCTAAGGTTCCCTCCTGTGCATTATGGCACTGACTGAATGGTTTAAGCACCTAGTGGAAAGCCCAGGATGTAACAAACTACCTAAGGCTTTCTATTACACATAGTCTTCCTTTATTCCTGTCCTGAAGGAAAGAAGCAAGCTCAATTTTCAACCTCTGTTGAGTCTCATCTCTTAGCAGATTTAAATTCCCTGTGACTCCATATTCGTGTTCCAAGCACAGCATCTACAAGCATCCTCAAGATTTGTGATAATTGTGCTGATTGTCTTTGGATTCTGGAAATTGAATTCTCCAATGAGAATTCCTCTGGGAAGGATTTTCAATGAGTATCTTCTCACCATCTGAAAGACTCAATGGCAGACATGACCATACATGTGTTCTTAATCTTCTAGCAATGAACAGAGAGGTGATAATTACCCATGATCTCAAAAAAGGTCCAGATAAGAGTAGCAGCCAATGTGCAGCTCTGTGTATCATTATGAACAGAAACCAGCAGTTTCCTCCCACTAAAAACATATTCTGCATTTAAATTGATCAAGTGGAGATGTTAATAGGCCTGCTACTGATCACAAATTCATCTATTGGATATTATTAATGCATGATTATAGTAACATCTTTTCTACAGGTGAAACAATTAGACAATTATATTTATTTTTTAGAAGCAAAATTATTGTATTTTTTACCCATGTGTGCAAGAATGAGCAGAATTGGAGAAAGCAAAATCTGGTGACCACATGTGAGTCATTTATAGACATCTAAAGCAGTTCCTAAGTCCTGATTCCCAAGCAGGAACTGCAGATAACACTGTGATGTGCATTTAAATTTGAAACAAAACAGGGCCCAGTAAAATGCCTGATCTTCAAATGTATGTAAAAAAGAGGCTAATCAATGAGGATGATTCTGATCATGATAGGTGCTTCACAAAATGAGTACCTGTTACTCATGAAGAAGAAGTAAGCTCATGTGCCAATTCATAGAGAAGAGAGCATTTGACCAGAGTCTTGAGGGATTGGAAGGACTGGAAAGCATGTAGAAGGTGGGAGAAATTACAAGAGCAAATGCACAGGGATAATAAATTGCATAAGAATATTTTGTAAGGAGATGAATATCTGGATCCCTAAATGTTATAAAGCATCCCGTGGTCCAAGCTTAAACAATTCAAATCCCCAAATTGAGATTTTTGTGCTGTGATCAATGGAGAGTGGCTGGATATACACAAATTAGAAAGTTTATCTTAAGAAAATTGCTGCATTGTGTCAATAGAGTAAATTAAGGCTTTTTGCAACAATAGAAAAATCAAAGAAGGAGAACAGGGAGGCTTGGTGGGAAAGAGGTCAAAGCACCTGCTGCACCTGATGACAAGGGTGGTGCTTGATGACATCACCTTCGAGCTACCCTGATGGAACACAGATTTTGCCACGTGTTACAGAACAGCAGCTCCAAGCACTTGATTTGCATTTGTTTCTTTAAGTCTATTTATTTCTTGATTCATGCAAAACCTATGAATTTATTAGCTTCCATGTCAAATACTTAATTATTATTAGTGTAAAAAATGTCAACGTCCCCTCCTAAGGAATCTTAAGGCTAAGAGAGAGAAAGATTCATTCCTTCATTCATTCAGCTGATAGTTATCTTGGGAGAGAAGCAAGTCTGACAAGAATTGCAGGGGAAAAGTCCTCAGAAGTGAAGGGGTCAGGAAACAGAGGAGTCAATGTGTGTATAAATTGTCCACCTGAGGTCACAGACACCCAGAGTGGGCAGGGCCAGCAGTGGGCAGTAGGGCTGAATGAGAAGACAGAGCTGAAGGTAAGAGCACAAAACAAGAGAGTACAACGGTGATAGGTGATATTACAATGTCACACGTGCAGAAGGGGTGGGGTGTTAAGGCAGTAGGGAGCAAATTGGTCTGGCAGCAGTAGAGAGGAGCCAGAAGGAGGAACAGATACAAACAGGATGTCTCTGAATGCACGTTCCAAATCCACGATACTTCATTCTGCATTGTTTTTACACTGAAATCCAGAGCTCCTGAGTGAGAAAATCTAATCAATGAAAAATGGAACATGGCTATGTGGCAGACCTCTGGTAAACCTGAATTGTCTTGGCAACTTGGACACAGGTATCCTTGGCACCAGTTCACAAGGATGACCTGGTTGGGTTTAAGAATCCATGGGTATAGAAATAAGGTCCTAGAAGAGAAGAATTAAAATCATTTTTGGAGATGGCAGACGCTAAGGAGACGTTGCTGGCACAGATCAAAAGAAACATGCAGATTTGTGTGAAGAACACTGGATCTGGTGGAAAGGGGGCAAAGTAAGACTGGAGACGCCTGCAGGGTCTGGGAAGTCCTACTGTGACTCCACCTGAATGTTCCAGAGCAGGCCGCTCACCATCAGAGAACTTTCTCAGGGTTCAGAGTCCACAGTAGCCTTCAGCTGGCACTGGGCCTTGCTCACTGGGGCAGAGACAGACGGATCCTTCATTCTAGGATGGGTAGCTCACAGCTGAACTGCCTATTTTACCAAGTGCCTTTAAAAGACTCTACAGAAATATTAATTCAAATTAGAAACAAGAAGTAAAATGTTCAAAATGTTAGTCAAAAACATTCCTTTCCATTAACGATAACTCATGGGGGGAAAGGGCCTGTTATAGCTTAGGAGGCTAACAGCATGGAGACGCAGGTAAGGTGACAGGTCAGCCCTTATTGGGGCCCCCACACCCACCTGGGGTGAAAAAGCCGGAAGAAATTTTGGTCTACCCCATGGGTCCTTAAGTTTTCCCTGACAAGTGAGTTTGAGCCCGCAAACAATTTTTGAGGAATCTTGAAACACATAACCTAAATGTTATTTTCTACCAAGATTTCCAGTGTTGATAGCTTATCATTTTCTGTCTGGTAGAGATCTAAGGTGGAGGGAGGAGCAGGGATGACTTCATTCAGGGCTGCTGGGGCTGGAGGGAGCAGGGGAAGAAGAGGGTCTCTGCGCCTGCACAGGGTGATTCTGCAGCTCTGTGGCTGGGCTGCTGGCACAGAGGTACACTGCTGAGTCCTTGCGATCTGTGGACTGGACCTTGAGAGTGGAGGAGGAGGCATTGGGCATGGTAGCTGAGAATCTGTCCGTGGGCCTTCTCTCATCATCTAGGACAGATCTGCTTATGAAAAAAAAGAGCAACAGCAACCCTGCCCCACAGTCCGGGCCAGAAAAGATAGGTATGTCCTGATGTAGGCTCACATCTCAGCGTTACTGGTTGTCCCCTCCCTGTCACTTTGCCTGGGTGTCTGGTTGACCCTAGCATCTGTGAGCTCTGTAAAGAAAGAGAATTGAGTGACAGAAAAGTAAAATATAGGGAGTTATTAAAAAGGAAGTTCAGCACGAGGAAGCTAAGTATTCTAGACACTCACTACTACCAGGACACACAGGGCCACACAACACAGGGTCTGGCTGCCCACAGCAGCGTGAGAGCAGATGTGGGAGACCTAGAGGGCCTTTCTGAACAGGAACAAGAAAGGAATCTTAGGACATTTTATTCTCACAAGATGCATCTGTCAGTGACATCATCCAGTGAGCCACTGTCCCCAACTTGAAAGCTCCCTTCAGAGGAGGCTGTACAGCTGGGTGATGAACTGGTCAGGACTGGGTTCAGTTTTAAAAGACCTGAGATACAGACCTACACGTTAGGCCCTCTGCAGTTTGTTTGACATTATCATCTCTCAATGACTCCTCTCCAGAGCCCCTCACCTCAGAGCCTGCCCATTCCTTCCATCTGTGCCTCAAACTCCAAGCACTGAAACCCGAATCCCCTATCTCCTTGCAACCAGCTTCTCCTGAACTCTGGTATTGCTCTCACTGATGGCACAAGACCCCAGTCACACCCTAACAACCAAATCGCCCTCTGCTAGGTACGAGCTGACCTGTGCCTCCCCAGGAAGAGGAAGAGGTCAGCTCACTGTGAATCTACGGGGACTGCACTGATGTCATGAACACCTGCCTGTTCCCTATAGAAAGGACCTGTCCCCAGCACACCTCCTCTCAGGTTGGCGTTATGGAGAGCTGGAGCATGCTCTGTTTCTTGGGGTGGCCCATTACGTTATCTCCTTACAAAGAAGGAACAAAAGTCCATATGTGCTGTGGACACCCAGACAGCCTTCTGAGTGCCCTGCACCTGGAGAACCTGACAACTTTAGATAGCCCACAGTTACAGGCAGGCTGGAGGCGTCTGATGTGCCTGCTTCCCTTGAAGGCATTGTCCTCTTACAGGGTGTCTTGAACCTAGAGTGTAAGACTAGGCTCCTCACTGCTTTCTAACCACCAGCATTGTTGTTCCTTCTATTTCCAGGTGCCTACATGTGGCAGGCCAAATGGTATTCCTCCACAGATGTGCATGACTAGTCTCTGGAGCCTGTGAATATGTGACATTGCATACCCAGGGAGTCATGAAGTTTCCAGTGGAGTTAGGGTGGCTCATTGGGGACATGATAACAAGGAGATTAACCCAGAATGTTCCCCCTAGGCTGCTACCATCAGAAGGGTCTTAAGATGTGGAAAGAAAAGGAGGAAGAGCCAGAGTAACACAGCCCAAGGGAAGGCTCAAGTGGTCACTGTTGGCTTTAAAGTTTAAAGGGGGCCATGAGCCAAGGTGCTGGTGGCCTCCAGTGACTGAAAATACAAGAGAACAGATCCTTCTCTTGACCTTCCAGAAAGTGTGATTTAAATTAATAATGCTTTAATACAACTGCCATAATTTAAAAAAATCATTCTTTATGGATTGTCTTCTTTTGTGTCTTGAATAAAGTTAAATCCTCCTTCAAGGAAATGATAAAACTATTTCCTTTATCTTTTCTAATAAATTTAACGTTTTGCATGTCACAATTAAGGATTAGTGTACCTGAAATACACTTTCATGATGGAATGAAGTAGACCCAGGAATGAGAATAGGACATATGTTTGGGATCAAAGGACAAGTCCTCATGGGGGAAATAACTCACAGAGGAGAGTGTGACAGGAGCTGACAGCCAGGGGCCAGGTGCAGGGAGGATGGAGGGACAGGAGGGCACATGACACAGACCCCTAGGGCTTCCCCCCAGGATGGAGGCAGCCAGGAGCAGAGGTCATGGGGGAGGAGACTCAGGGCTGAGGTTGAAGAGCCTATAGGAGGATGAGGGAGACATTGGAGCCTGGGGAGAGAAGGTGGTGGCCTTGAGACTGGCAAGGCCTTCCACAGGAACCTCCACTAAGATGCATTTTCCTTTTGCAGGTAGAAAGAGGGGGCTGCTGAGGAGAGCAGCAGCAAGCTAAGGGGCAGGGAGGTCAGGTCAGGCTGAGACTGGCAGGGGAGGATCTCAGCACTGAGGGCCTGTTGCCCAGGCTGTGAGGCCCCCAGGCTGGCAAGGGCTCTGCTTCCTGGGGTGGCCAGGGCTCCTGAGCACAGGCAGCCACAGTCTTCCTATTCATGTGCAGCCAGGAGGTGGCCCTGGAGCACTGTGTAGTCACTGGTGGCACAGAAGTACACAGATGTCTGGGAGTGGGTGGTGGACTCCAGAGTGAGGGGGAAGTCCTCTGTGTTTGATCTGGAGACACTGTACCCGTCAGACACGTCTCCTTTTTCAGTGTTGTCAACAGCATATGAGTAATGGATCAGCTGCAGCCCTTGCCCTGGGTCTTGTCGATACCAATACATATAGTCATAGTTGTAGGTCTGGTGGCATCTCAAAGTCACCTTTTCTCCTGTCTCTGTGATGATATGTCTTGGGCTCTGGGTGATTCCAGCCTCCATGTGTCCTGTGGTAGAGAAGGACAGAAGTTTATGTCACCTCAAGAGATACTTGGATTGAAGCCTTGGAATTTCAGAGAAGGAAGACCCCCCCCCCCCAACCAGCACTCACCTGCCCACAGGAGACAGCAGGCCACACAGAGGAAGAGCTTGATTCTCCTTGTAGGAATGAGGGAGAATCCCATGTCTTCTGAGTCTGTTTTGGGGAAATAGAACTTTTGCCATTAGCAGCCGAGTGATGACTTGTCCCCTACAAATACATGAGCTGTACAAATAACTTACCACAACCCTTCCCTAAGGGAAAAGTCAACTTTCAATTACATACATATGTATATATAATATTGTGAAATGTGGTGATATTTTATGCTACATATGCAGAATTCAACATCTGTGAACGGAAAGAATTTGTAGTCTGCTTTAAACTATAAGAAGGAATCATCCTTCCTAAATTTTGGGAAGAATATTTGGTCCTCTGGGAAGCTTTTATTCCTATAAGTATATAGTTTCTTATTTGTGTGTAACTTTAACTTTTCCCAATATTTCTTCACTATAAGGAACATCTGCATGGCAGTCATGGTGCCTTCTATAACTTCTCTGCTCAAACATCATCTCCAAGTTCCTTATACTAGTTCTTCTATTCGCCCAAACTCTGGGAATTAGATGTCAGTCTGAAATGCTGTTCTTGACTACAAGAATCATTGGCCACCAGAAAGTTTTGAAAGCATCAAGATCAAGGTCACTTCTACTTGAAAAACTTTTTTAACTAGTCTCACAAAAGGTCAGGAACAGGAGTCCTTCTATATATTCTGAAGCCCTAGTGCATCACTATGGATATGAATTCTTTGTTTTAGGTGAGACCTTGGAATCCTGGCCACTTAGGTCCCCATGACAATATTTGTATTCAAGACAAGAGATGGATCATTAGTGATGTGGATGAGATATCTGCATGTGACCTGTGCCCCCACTGTCACAGGGAAATGTTCTGTCCTCGTTCATATGATCTCGTATCCACCAAATAGTAAAAGATTCATTCAGTCATGAATCTGCTATCATGCAATAGCAGTGAGTGCTGTGCTTTCCCACACAGGCCATATCTCACTGTCAGGCCTTTTTCCGTGTCTCCACACATTGATGGACTCTTAATGGATACTCCCTACAATCAGGCCTAGTGAACAGGGTGCAGAAACACAGAGACAACAGGAGGAAATCAGTGGGCACCCAGGACGGGCTCTCATATCTGTGGCCACAGATTGGCTGGTCCCAAGAGTCACCAACAGAGGACACTTTGAATTACCTACCTCTAAGGATCATCTCCAAAGTAAAGTCTGAATTACCAACAATACTCAAACTTCCTTGGGGAGATGAGCATCCCCTGGGAATATCTCCTTTTAATTGACTTAGTCATTAATTATAGGGTCACAAGTTTTCTGTTGTTGGAAATGTACACTTGAGCTTGAAGCTGTGACAGGACAGACAACAGCCCCTCCATTAGTTTCAAGTGTCCTCCGTATTGAAAGGCAATAAGCTACATCACTCTATCCCATAATGTGCCTTCCCCCTGCTGCCCAGATGGTCTTGAATGCAAGAGGCTCTGCTCTGAAACACATTCTTGTCCAATATCAGGCAGCAACAATGTATTTCAGGAGAACTTCTGATTTAGGAGATGTAGGTTTCCAATTCTCTCTTTGATACTAGTAAATATGAAATATAGGGAGAGTCCATGAGCTACATGCAACTTTCTCTTGATAAAGTGATATACTGTAATCATCTATAAAGCGTATACCAGTGTTATCATAAATACCCACACTCTAGCACTGAGTACGGGTTCCTGCCACTTGGTGGGAATTGAAAACTGTTGGCTTAGATAAAAGAACACCCAGAAGGACTGGGGTCTGAATGACAAGGAGCACTTTGGCTGAGCTTAGCAGGGCAGACAGAGGGTTAACAAAGAGCTAGAAGCATCCATGGGCCTTGACTGAGTCTATGTGGTAACCTCCACCTCCTCTCCCTAGAACACCCTCAGCTGCGACAGGAAGGTTAGGGTACAGAAAGCCAGGGGCTCTGCAGGGCTGTGCAAGCTGCTGGCACACAGATACGTGGCTGAGTCCCCCAGCTCCAAGGAGCTCATGTTCAGCTCAGAGTGATAGTCATCAAACTGCTGAGCTGAGAATCGATCAGGGAGGTTTCCTTTGTTCCTCTGCAGTTTATCAAAATATTCAACAAGGAACTGAGGCCCCTGACCAGGAGCCTGCTGGTACCAGGACACACTTTTGTGTCCAGAGATGGGATAGCACTTCAGAATGCCCTTTCCTCCCTTTGCTCTGATTAGGTGTCTCGGGGACAGGATGACTTCAGCATCCACTGAACCTGGGGAGGAAGGAGACAGGAGTGAACACCTAACCCAAGGAGGAGTTTGATGCAAAGCAACAAGTGAGGACTGTGGCTCCAGGGGCTGTCCCCTGTGCTCAGGACTCACCTGCTCCCAGGAGACAAAGGGTGAAGCAGCAGAGGAGCCTGGGTCCCCAGGCAGAGTCAGGAAGGACAGGTCTAAGCATCTTTGCACTCAGGGTGCTGGTCTCCTGGGCTGAGAGCAGGCACTTGGCTCCTCCCTTTTCTCTGTTTGGAGCATTTACCATGACATCAGAGATGTCACTCTTCTGATGCCAGTGTGCTTGTGGGTTCAGCAGATCTCCTGTAGCCCCTGGACATGCTCAGTTGATGTAGTCCTTTCCCCATTCTGTGGAACTTCTGTGGGACAGGG
Organism: Callospermophilus lateralis; assembly: GCF_048772815.1. Classification (NCBI taxonomy): domain Eukaryota; kingdom Metazoa; phylum Chordata; class Mammalia; order Rodentia; family Sciuridae; genus Callospermophilus; species Callospermophilus lateralis. Next base: position 13,140,168 of record NC_135305.1, read on the forward strand.
GCAGCTGGCTGTGCTGAGCAAGGCAGGGTGGAATGTGGGGTGAAGTCCGTGATCACACTTTTCTAACTTTCCTGTGAGTCAGGAGCTTCTCTTTCTCCACCTGGATGGTGGTGTGAGCTGCCCCCTAGAGCCCCATCACACCCCTTGTCAAATGCAGGCTCCCAGAGAGGCCTTGATTCACCAAGGTGCAGTTCATGGCTCCCTGCCCTGAGTCATTCACATGCACATCATGGGATGTGCAGAGACCACGGTTCTTCTGTCCTGTGCAGCACTGCCTGGCTCCTCAGGTGTTATCCCTAATGCAGGCCCCCAGCCAAGACCCCTGAGCCACTGTCTTCCAGAAGCACTGGCTGCAGCTCACTCAGTGGACCCACAGTGCCCTCTAGTGGCCATTGTGCAATCTCTAGGATGAACAGTAGGGAGGCTGTCCAGGGAGATTATGGCTTTCTAAATGAGGCCTCAGGAACTGCAGGGCACAGCAGAGCACCCACAGGTTTGAGGTTTACCTGTTGCAGTCTCAGCTGTCATGGTGATTGAGGGAGGCATGAAACAAACTCCTTTATTCTTCTGAGAAAGGGAATAAAAATTCTAAATCTTGTCGATGAATGTAATAGGATGGAAGATGCCCACCAGATAGATACTAGATGCCAGCTGCCCTGGAAATGGGGTGGGAGTGGGCAAACCACTTTCTGTACCCAAAGTCAGTCCTTAGAGGGGAGATATTGGACTTCTATCTCCAATGATCCTCTAAGCAGCTGGGACTAAAACCCATCCTCCCCAGGAACAGGAACTCAGTATCTTCTGACTACTCTGTTCAACACTTTGACTCCTTTCTTTGTTTGAACTTTTTGTGCTCTTTCTGATTGGTTCATAGGAATTCTTGGTATTATGAATACCATACAGGCCTTTCATTCACATTTATTTACCATTATATTTATTTAGAAAGAGAACATTTTACTCTTTTAGGAATAGCACATTTGTTTTGCCTCTATTAGGAACCTTGGCCTACACCAAGATCTTTAGGATAGTTAGATAAACTTTCTTCCAGAAGCTTTGGGATTGAGTTTTCTGATTACTGAGGACTTCAAGTCACCTGAAATTAACTTTTGTTTGTGGCAAGTGTCAGCAAACTTCTTCTCACAGTTTTCTAACTTTCCTATTTTGTGCATTGTGTGCCTACCATGCAGTCTTTGTCTACTGACTACTCCCTTTCCATCATGGTACAAAAGCTAACACACACAATATAATGAAACCAATGTGGCTGTGTTCTGTTAAAAGTTTATCATTACTGAAATTGGAGTTTTGTGTAATTTTCACATACTCTGACATTAAAAATATTTTCAATAATTCACAAGTGAAAAAAATCACTCTTTGCCTGGGCCCTATGAAAGGAAGCACAGATCATACTTTACCCTGGGTGATAGTTTGCCTGTGTCTGTCTTCTTGAATGAGATAAGAGCTGAGATTCATTATACCTTCATGTCAAGATGCAGTTTTTCCAGTACTGTTTGTTGACGTATGATTTTTCCCTTCCTTTTTGCTACTTTTAGTGATTATCTAGGGACTTCAGAATGCATCTGTGAGTAACTACAGTCTACCTAAAAAATATTGTGTTTAACTCTACATTTTACATGAGAGCCTTTTATTAGGTAAAGAAAATATTATATTACTGAGAGGTTGTTAATAGTTTTGTCAGGATTGGATACAGAATTTAAATAAATTTGTGCTGAGCATCAATAGATGTGATCATCTTTTTTTCACTCTGATGTTCTAGGTGCATGTTAAAGCAGCCCATTACTGAAGTAAGTTTCACTTGGTCATGTTATTCTTTTTAAGTATTATTGTGCCCAATATGCCACTTTAAAAGAATCATTGGCTCTGTGTTCACAAGGCATATTTAGTTCTCTGTTGTTATTGTTGCAATATCTCTGATTCTGATGTCCAAGCAGTGCTGTCCTGAAGGAATAGGGAATATTCCCTGTTAAGCAGTTTTCCCTAAGTTCTGCTTTAGTGGCATCCTACTAAATTTTGCCTGTTATATTTTTTTATTCGGTTTAACACATTTTTAAATTTTTGTTTTGATTTATTCTTTGCTTTAGGAGTAATTTAGAAAATTGTCATTTAATTTTGAAATAGTGGAGATTTTTTTCCCAGACTATTGATTTGTGTAATTGTTTTTTAATTAAGTTCTAGAGATGTCAGAGACTACATTTTTGGTAGAAGACATATAGCTGTTTTTTTTTCCTGTTTTGTTCAAAATTATTCTATATGCTTTTTAATGTGGACATTAAGACCATTTAGATTTGATGGGATTGCTAATTCAGTTAAGGTCTCCTCTGCCAACTTGTATTTGTTTCCTGTCTCTCCTTTGTTCCATTTATTTTATTCTAGCTTGTAGAATAATTGAGCACTTTTATAACTTGATTCTTGCTTGCCAGCTGATTAGCTTTAACTCTGGACTTTGTTATTTTAGTGGTTGCTCCAAAGTTTGCAGTAAACATTTCTGCTCAACACAGTCACCCTCAAGTGGCTTCATGTACATTATGCAAAACTTTCAATGGGTTGACATTTCATTATTTGTGCTCTTCCTGTTTTCTTATTACTGCTTAACTTGATTTATATTTCAGATATTATAAACCTTTTGCTGTGTCAGAATTATTTTAATAGAGAGCAAATGATCCTTTTAAGAAATTTAAATTTTGACATGTACATTTTGGATCTCTTATTGCATATTAAGCCTCTTCAACCCTTTTCCAGCTCATTTATGGCCTTATGCTCCTCTGTTTCATTATGAATTGCATACTGTTGTATGTTTTCTTAGTCCAATCTCTTTTCTTCTGTGATGTCTAATCTGCTGTTCCTTATGTCCAAGGTATTATTATTTTTTTCATCATACACACTGTGATTTGTACTTCCAGAAGCTTGATTTGTATCTTCTTCTATATCCCCATCTCTAGGAAATATTGCATCTATGGGCTACAGATACAGTATTAATTTTGTATTTTATTCTGCCAGATCATCACTGCTGGGTTGGTTTGCATTGATTGATTTTTCTCCCCCTAGAGTTTATATTTTGCTCTTGTGTATGGTGGGAATCTTTGATGAGATATCAAATGGTGCATATTTTATACTCTTTGGTGCTAGATATATTAATATGGTTAATGGTCTTGTTAATATTATTAAGAGTTGTTCTATGATGCACTTTAGGCACTTAGGAAAACAAAGGAAAATTGTCAGCAGGCATATTGTTCTTGAAGACTTTGGTGAGACATTATAAAATATGTATGAAAAATAAAAAGAATCAATAGTCATCATGAGTCCTTAGCGAAAAGGAACAAAACATCAGGAAATAAGATAGTGTGTCATTAGTGCAAAAACTCATGAAGCAGATGAATTAAACAGAGACCCAGAAAAGAGACCAGAGCTTTTCCAGGGCAGTGAGGAAAGATAAGACCAGTGCACTCTAACGTTCTAGGCCTGAGGTGAGTCAGACAAAAGGACTGAAATAAGAAAACATAATCATTTGGAAGTAGACAGCAATTTTCTAATCTGAATATCAAAACCCAAAGTGATAACTACAAAGAGTCCTGAGGTGTGTTGGATAGAAGGTGTCTACCATAGAGTCCATGTGGGCAATGTGGGAATGTTCAGAAGTGAAATGGTTAGAGTATGAGAGCTATAACCTGATTTGTATTAATTCATAGTTTGAATGGATTATTGGGTGGTAACTGTAGGCAGGCCTGGCCTGGTGGAGGAAGTAGGTCACTAGGAGGGTGCTCTTGGGGACTACATTTTTCCTTTCTCAGGAAGTGTTCCTAGCTCCTCACCTCAATTGTCAGTGATGCAGAATAACCAAGATTCATTCCATCTGAGCAGGTAAAAAGGGAGCCTGGGCTGTCTGTAAATTGTTAGTAGTAACATTTCCCCCAAACATTCTGCAACTGTTTCAGCTAAAAGTACAAGATTAGCAAGTTTGCAATTACCACCCCCAACACCATCCCTTGAGTAACAATCTGCAGAATTGATCTTTTCCCTCCAGATCCATCCTGGTTTCTAGAGGCTGACCACAATTTACTATATTAATGGCCTTCATTCATCTCTCGCTCCCTTGTGAATGTGGCTCATGGGAGACAATGTGAGGAGATGGAGTGAGGGAGGGCAACAATTGTCCTGGTTTGCAAGATCTATTCCCACGGCTCCCTTCTTGCTAGAATGCAGCTCTTAGTGGCTATTGTTCTTTACTAAATGGCACAGGACCTTGTAGGAAGGACAGTAGAATAAAACAGATATTATTACCTTATGACTGATATGATTCTGCAACATGTACAATCAGAAAAATAAGAAATTATATTCCATTTATGTATGATATATCAAAGTACATAAATATTTTTGATTGTCATGTGCAACTAATTAGAACAAATAAAAGAAATTTATAAAGCTTGCTATAGAAGACACTTCTCATGCCCAGAGCCTCAAAGCCTCTGATCTGGATTTGAGGCCAATGTGAATAAGAACCACCCACTAATTCTAGCCCCAGATGCTTCTCCTAACCTTGATAGTTTCCTGTGAACCTGTATGACTTTGTAAATAATCCATTAATTCTCTCTTCTCAATCTTCCCAGGACTTTGACTAAAAGACCTAGCAAGGGGAAAAATGAGCTTTGGAGTATATATTTTGCTTTAAAAACATCCACAAAAGATCTAACATTCAGCAGTTAGAGGTAACAAAGTTTCTACATTCTGCAATTAGATGCCAAAACTTCTAACATTGTGCAATTAACATTGCAAACAGAGCCAGGAGAAACACTGAGAAATATTCATTGTGAAAATAAACAGTGATTTGGGGACATAGAGGCCAAAAAAAAAAAAATCCAGAAAACATTTGCCACACATCTTCATGTGCTCCTCCGGAGGGAAGGCTACGGCACTCATCTCCTGTGCAGGTGACGTGGTGGGGCTGCACCTGGATGCCCTTCTCAACAACACCCACCCATCCCCACTTCACTGAGCCCTAAGGAATCCAAGGAAGAGTGACAATGGTAAGGGGAAGCCAATAATGTCAAGAGACAGGTGTGGCAGGATAGACAGATGTTCACCTCATGATTTGGGAGGCAGAGCCTTGTTCATTTATGACAAAGAACAGGAAAAGAGGCTGCTACAGTGGAACATAGAGTAAGAACCAGAAAAGAGCAACTCATGACATTGGGGAGGGAAAAAATGGCTTAGGATGCGAATGACTAGACATAAAAGAACAAGATGTGAAGCAGTCTTCATTCAAATGTAAAACTTCAGGTCATCAAAACATACTGTTAAGAAAAGAAAATGGTAAGCCACTCTGTGAGAAGACAGACTCAGTAGTTCAATCACCAAACGGCTCCTATCTAGAATATACAAAGATATTCCCTAGATATCAAAAATAAAATCAAATAATTCAATTTTTAATGGGCAAATTTAAAAGCAGACATTTTACAAAGGGAGGAAACGCGGTAAGAAGGTAGGAAGAACCAATAAGTACATGACAACAGTAAGTAGTATTGCTCATGAGGGATGTGGGAAGGAGACACCACTACAGACCCAATAGGATGACTGATGAAGAAGACTGAGAACTCCAAATATTTCTAGAATGTGGACCTGGGTAGATCCCATTCCTTTGTATATAGTACATCTGAAATAAGTAGAGAAATTATGGTACCCTTACATAACACAACTCTGCAATCAAAATGAATAATCTACTGATATACCAAACAACATAGATACACTTCAAAAATGTAATCTTTTGTGTGTGGAATAGATGTCAATAAAAAGGAGTGGTATATAACTCCATTTCTATGAAGTTCAAGAACACACAAAACTTGTCAATGAGGATAGGAATGAGAAATGTGGTTACCTCTTCAACAGAATAGGTGGGGAGAGGCACAGGAAGCTTTCTTGGGTGATGGACATATTCTTAATCATGATTTTGGTTATGATTGCAATGGTGTGTGCTGTTATCAATATTTGGCAAAAGTCTACTGATTAGCTTGAGTATGTTACTCCTGATTTTACCTTAGTAAATGATTAATATGAACTAAATAAATGAATCATGTGATGCATGCAAGTTATGTACAAAGATATGCTTGTATTCTGTTTTTCAATTTAAAAATTTTTCAAAAATATAAACAAACATATGCATACATATATTACACAAAATACTTAGACTATAAAAGTGTTCAGGATTGAAATATACAACATAAAAATATAGCATCAAAATAAACCACATTATCAAGTTGGAGAAAAAACATCTGGGCATTGATTGCTGAATTAAAGTTGTAGACAAACAGAAACTTAGGAAAAAATCCACAAGGCTGCTGGGACTCATTCATAAATTGCTCTAAGTGTCAAAACTTATGGAACTAGTCTCCATCAGTCTCACCAATCAATCATTCATTTGAGCTTTCATCCATTCATCAGCTGTAAACTGACATTTTACCAACAAGCTGCCTGCTCCCCTCTTCACACATAGGGCCCTGTGTGAGCAGGTGCTCACCCCTGGCAGCCTCATAGAGGGTCACAGTGTGCACCATAAACACTAGGGTTTTCTGTGTTCTTAGAATCCCAGCTGTAATCCTCATCGTCTTGCAGAAAATGGGTCCCAATTTAGAAATCATGCTTATGTGTGTGGACCTGTTCTGCAGGTCCCAAGGAGGAAGATGGGCTGGAGAAAGATAAAATTGTTGTCCAATATTATGCTGTAATACTTTGTAAGAAGAACATTAAGGTGATCATGTATTTTAATTCCAGCCAACACAATTAAGAATCAAGGTCCTATTTCAAAATACCATAAGACTCAACACAGTTCTGTGAAGACATAGTTTATTGACTTTTTTATAATTCTCCTAATGTATTTTCTTCAGATCTAATGGGATTTTGGTGCCTCTAACAACATTTCCCCTCTCTGGATAGTTTATGGGTGTGTTTTAAAACTTGTTAATGAGATTTATTTCACAGGGTATGTTTGCTTGGGATCTAATGGAATTAAAGGTGACTTTCTGCAATGGAAGTCAACTAAGAAAATCCTAGATTATCTGCATTGTTCTTCTCCCTGGAAAAGAAAGTGAAATCCAAATTTCATGTTGAAGCGATTTTCTCTCCTTGACACAATTACTAGAATACTCAATTGAGAAAGTGACATTGAATGTTATATGTATTTCAGGACAACACACACACACACACACACACACACACACACACACACACACTAGTGAACCTAGCTCTCATATCCATGCTGCACGAGGCCCGGGGGCTGAGGCTGGCAGTCTTGGAGGGCTTCAGGACAATGTTTTCTGCTGGCTGAGGCAGGGGCTCTGCAAGGAGAGTCCACCTGAACCCTGTGGCTGCGCTTCTTGTGCAGAGAGCAGCTGGCTGTGCCCTGCTGTGGCTTCGCTGCTGGCACAGAGGTACAGGGAGGACTGGCTGGTGCTGGGGGACTCCAGGGTCAGGGGGAAATGCTCCTTCTGATCCCTGGAGGCACTGGACCCTTGGGAGGCTTCTCCTTCAGCTGTGCTGCCAACACTGCCTGAGTAGTGCAGCAGCCTCAGCCCCTGCCCTGGGTCTTGACGGTACCAGAACATTGCATAATGGTTCAGGTTCTGAGAACACTCCAGGGTTGTCTTTTTTCCCGTGTGTAGGATAAGGTGTCGGGGCCTCTGGGTGATCACAGCGTCCATGAGGCCTGTGGAGAGGGAGCCATAGGCAAAGTCAAGACTGAAAAAGTGTCTGTATCTGCAGAGGAAAGGGAAGTTGGGAGCCTGGACTTAAACCCGTGACAGGGTTTTCCAGCAGCTGTAGAACTCACCTGTTCCCAGGAGACAAAGGGACACACAGAAGAGTCTGGGGTTCATGCAGGTCCCCATGGAAAGGAGCTCTCCCAGCTAATGCTGTGACCACAGGATGACAGCTGGGGCTCTGAGGCTGCTCTCCAGTCACCTGAGAGGTGGGGCCCTCATGCCACTCCTCCACACCCTGTGGGCTGTCCCTGGCCCAGGGCCTCCCCACTGGCTCAGGCAAATCAAACACTCCACTCATGGATGCTGCTGCTTAGCAAGAACTGGGGGACGGTGGGTGTGGCAGTAATGCACTGAGTTGGGGCACCCCCACCTGTGGTTTCCCTCTTCCCTCTGGGGCAGTTTGTGCTCCATCTGTAGCTGCCCTGACACCTGCAGCTGTCCTACCCACATTCTTCAACTGTGCATCTCAGCTTAGAGGGACCTCCTACCCCTCCCAGCGATGTAAGTACCCGAATAATAACTGAAAACTTCTCACACCAGTCTGATGTGGGACCCAAGTCCAGGCTGTTCTTAACCCTTCTCTTCCTTGGCTGCTCAGACTCTCCCTGGAGATCACTGGAGCCCAATGGCCTCACAGTGCCATCTTGTGGCCAGGCAATGATAAAGCGTGCACTCCAAAATTAGGATAGGAGTCCAGAAGTAGTAATGGAAAAGTTTTAGGATCAACTTCCTTAAACCCTAATCCCAACACTGATACTAATTCTGACTATTCCTTTCAGTTGTCACGCTTCATAAAACACCATCAGTCTCCACTCACAGATATGGCATTTTGCTCTGAGATCTTCACCCTTCAAATTGTCTTCTAAATGCAGAGAAATAAAATGAGAGGAATGGCAGGAAATAATATATAGTGTAAAACTATTAGTAAGAAAACACAGGAATTGAAGTGTAAGTTTCCTTACTCTATTACTCAAGATAAATAAAAAATGCCAAGAAACCCAAACCTCCAGAACCAAATGACTGTCACTGTTAACTCAAAAATATATATGAGCAAAGACCTGGGCATGTAATGAGGTCATCTTCAAGACAGAGTTAAATGGGTGAATGAAAAGTAGAACTATAATGTAAGAAAATGTGGGCTAACCTTAAGGCAACAATCATGTACGGAGCAGTATCTCATGGGGAAGGCAGCAGTTGGCAGAGGGAAGGGGTACCAAGGGCATCCTACACCAAGAAGGACTTGGACAATGCACACCTGCTTATGTGAGCAGCTGGGAGGGAGAGATGGTTCTGGAAGAAGAAGAGGAGTGGAGGGAGCTAAAGGCACGTTGGTGAAGTGCCAGGAGACTCTGTGCTGGATTATAGAGCTCATTTTAGGTCTGCTATGTCACCCAAAGGACTGTCTCCAGTTCCAAGCATCTGCTCCTGCGTCCCTGGCTCTACCCTGAGTTAGAATCATTCCAAGTCCTTGGTTGTCCTGGGGTTTCCCTGACACACTCCCTGTTCCATTTGTGTTGAGAACCATCTTGAGGAGAATGAATTTCCCCATCTTTGAAATCAGCTCATAATGACAGAGACCCTCATATGGGCAGATCACATGACCTTTGATCATGTAGCTTTTAAACTGGACTAAAAGAGTTAGGTGTGGACAACTGCCCTTTGATGACACCTCCTTCTAGGATGCCTAACGTGATGCTCTGAAAGCTGCACAAGCTCTGCTGTGTGTCTCACTGTCCTGGGCGGCCTGTGGGCGGGAGAGCTGAGCAATTGAAATGACTGACTTCTGGATCCAAGAGAACCACAGAAACCTCCCCAAGAGCCGTAAGCAAATCCAGAGGAATTGCCCTCCGGATGGATGAGAACACAGGATGAAACGGAGGGCAAAGCAAATGCTACAAAATGAAAGGAATCTCAGAAACCCACAAACCGCCCAATCCTCTGTAGTCCTTCTGTGATCTCTTTCTACTCAAAGGCCAGCTGAGTCCTAGTCCACCACCTTCCCTTGAAGGTTGAAGAGCAAAGAAAGAACACTAGGTGTCTTGGAGCTGCAAAGAGAGAGAAGGATGAGTTTTGTGATCAGGAAGGAGGAGCTTGTGCTACACTGTGGCTGAGCTGCTGGCACAGAGACTCTGTGAGCTTGATTTCCAGAGTGGAGAAGGATCCCTGTGGCCTCCCAGCAGAGAACCGCTCACTGGGCATCCCTGACTCATCTGCTGCACGTTCCTACTGGAAAGACATCAGGAACTCCAGGCCTTGCCCTGTAGTCTGTCAGTACCAGTAAAGGCCACTGTGTCCAGAAATTGGATCACACCTGAGAACTACATTCTTTCCTCTCTTTGTGACCCTGTGCCTGGGGGACTGGGAGACTCCAGCATGGGCGTGGTCTGTGGAGAAAGGAGATGGGAGAAGAATGAGGCATGCATCATAGTCAACACACCCACACCCACACATGCATATACACCCACATCAAGGCACACATGAGCACCCTCACGCATACAATCAAACTGCTTGGTGTCCTAAGGACTCACCTGCTCCCAGGGGACAGAAGCCCACATAGAAAAGGAGCCTGGTGCCCATGGGAGTTCAGGACGGATGGAGACTCACCAAAGCAGGTCATTATAAGCAGCTTCAGAGGAGGAGGGCTGTCCCTTGTTATCACAGTGACATCATTTCCTCGATCTATCACCACAAACTGAAAACACGTGATGTACATTAGAACATACTTGGATGACATGTTTAAATATTGATATACTTCTAGTTAACAAAACCAAAGCATGGGTCAGCACTTTCTGCCTCAGTGCTACAGGCTACCGAGGTCTCATATTGTGTGTCCTCTCTGAAAGTCAAGAACAGGGGCTTTCTATTCATTTGTCTTTCAATTTGTCTTTCATATTTTAATATGAAACTTTAAATATGAAAGTTTCTATATCTGTAGATATTCACAGTGACAGAATTATATATGTAGACTGTACGCTCATTACAGATAAAGATAATCTATATCTTAGACTGGAAACTTCTGTGCCAAAGAACAAATTGTCTGCACAAATGAAAGTTAGGCTTTTGCTTGTTCTACAAGTTGCACTATTCCTAAACCCATAGCGGACCACTTCGCACACCTAGACTCACTCACTCTCACGTATTCTGAGCCCTGGGAACTGAAATGTGAAAACCACTAGGACCCCAAGTCTTAATATCAAAGATTTGTTCTACCATTTGGGCAATTTAAGACAATTAAGCACAGAGGGGATTAACAGTCCATATGGGAAAGATGGGCTGGAGCAGAGGGCACAGAAGGGATGGGATTGTGGGAGAGCCCTAGAGAGAGAGGCAGTGGGTGCCAGGGAACCCAGAAGTATAGGTGGATCTAAATTACAAACCACACTCCATCCTGGAAGGCTCACACTCAAGCCTGAGAGTAAAATGTCCCTATGATGTAGAGAGCAGAACAGGAACCTCCAGGGTGTCACTCTGAGTCCTCACTCTCCCTGCCTGGGCCCAGAGCCTTCCTGTCATGAGGGGCCATACGCCTTCCCCAGAAGATCAGATCCAATATGAGTGGCCGAGTGAGTGGCTTAGAATGGAACCCGTTTTTCTGAAATGCCACCTTTCATGACCATTTTGTGAAACAGTCTGTAACCCCGTGGATACTATATTCCAGTGACGCTGTCGCTCTTTCTTACTCCCTTGGTTCAGTCATCTAACATTTCTGGAGCCCAGAATCTTAGGGTAAGTCCTTATGGCTACCTGGTGACTTTTGATCCGTGTGTCCTAAATTCTCCTTCAAGTATGATTTTCAAATTTGCTCAACTGATCACTGTGCTGCTCAAGCCCTCAGCCTGCAATGAATGACACTCTTGGGGAACCAGATTCAAATCCCAGGAGGGGCTTATGAGCATCTGAGGAAGGTTTTGGTCTGTTTTTTGTAGATTCCTTGGCAGGTGGGACACCTGGCAAAGGTACCTAGGGCCCCTTCTCATCCACTCAGAGCATTTTGTTCCTGCGCTCAGGTGAGGTCTCACTGCAGAGATGATTCCCCTCCCCTTGTGGAGAATGGGGACCATTCAGCCTGTAGGTGGCCTGGGCACAGAGAGGAAGTATGTGGGGGACTCGGGGAGAGGTGGCCCCAAAGGTGAGAAAAAAAGTTCTTCTTCTTTGGGATGTTATATCTCATAGGGAACAGCCCCTTGTTCATCTGTCTGTCATTATTAAGTGCTAAAAATAGGGGAGCTAAGAAACTGCATCCAGTTACACAGAGCTCCTAAGGTAGAAGGCCTCATCCTTGGTTTAATAATTTTTTGTTATGATCTAAAAAATTCTCAACAATATTTGAGCAAAGATCCAGCAACAAGTATGAAGCTGCTTTATAGTACACGATTTTGTGTTTCAGATTCTTCCTACTCTCCCTGGTGATTATTTTTCTTTTTGGCACAAGCTCATTTCTGGGGTCAAAGTCACTCAGAATCTTGGGGCTCTGGAAAGAAGGACACAGAAATCAAATCCAGACACTGCCAGGAGAGTTAAGTTAGACATTCATCTGGATCTCTCTTTGATGGTAGTATGGATGAGATTCATATTTAAGTTAGGAGAGTTTCACATGTGAATGAATTAACATTTTCATCAGGAGAGGAAATTACATTGTCCTCCATAATGTGAGGGGGCTTCATTGAATCAGTTGAAGATGTGACTAGAATGAATAGACAGTCCATTCCCCAGATCAGAGAATTGTCCACTGACTGCCTTTGAACTGCAGCGCCTGCTCTCCTGGAATCTCCAGCCCACCGTGCAGATTTCGGATTTAATTGCATTAACCAATAACCTATAGTGAACATAGATATATGATAGATAGATCAATCGAGTTTAGTAGTCTGTTTCTCTGGAGAACTCTGACTCTGATAGATAGAGATCTTAGAGGAAAATACTCAGCCAAACAGGTCAAGAGACTGGCCCCAGTCTTGGGGAGCTTGTGTTGGAGGTGCAATCAGCAGCAGGTGTATGTGGTGCTCCCTGGATCTTTCTGTCTACTCTCTATCAAAGAATGGATTTCTATTAATAAAATACAACAGGTCTGAGAGGTACAAAGAGGATGACACAGTGATTGTGAACGTAGGGATCTCTCTTATTGAATGTTAATTGTTGCAAAGAGTCACAAACATAGGACTTAAACCAGAGGTTGAGTTCCAGGTTTGCATCCTAATAGCTATTGGATTTGGTCAAGTTGTTTTATTTATAGATCGATGACCTCAACTGAAAATGAGGACAATTATAGCATATTTTTCCTTAAGTTTTTCCTCTGATAACTGCATTTCTGATTCAATGAAATGTTCCAAACGCAGGCTTTTATTTGCTATATAGTAAATTGTTAATAACTGATGCCATTGTTATTTTTCCTAGTCTTCAATACATAGTAGAATTGAGTGGTGAGTGTGCAATTGAGTGAGAGCTTATGGCTCTGCCACTGACCCTTATGCTAGGGTGATGTGTGGTTTCCATAGGAAAGCCAGTGTACAATGTGAAAAATGTCCACTTAAATATGGTATGCACACATGATGGAATAGTATGAAGCCTTCAGAATGAAGCAAGTCCTGCCCTATGACACAACAGCCACACCCATGGAGGACATGTATATTGAAGTAAGACAGTTACAGGTAGACAAGTACTGCATAATTCATTTGGAGGGGTCCAAAATAGACTCCTGGAAACAGAGACCTGAATAATGGTTGCCAATACTGGCAGGTGGGGGATGGGGAGTCCTTGTCAAAGGGTAAGACGTTTCAGTTATGCAAGATGCACAAGTTCTGGAGACTTTTTCTACAACACTGTGCCCTACATAAATCAATACTCCTCAAAACTTGATAAGGAGTTAGATCTCATTTAAAAGTTCTTGGCACAATTAAATACCTTTTTAAGCTTGTAAAATGGGTATTTATCTAATGAGAAAATTTGCCTAATTCAGAAATTGAGTAAACTATACAGTAAATGTATATTCAAATGCACAGAGCACAGGTTGTTTTTTTTTTAAGTTTTTTTCTGTTTTCCTAATTCCCCCCATTTTCACTTTTTCCCCATGTTTTGTCTTCAGTGAACAAAGTGAATACCGTAACATGTTTGTTGAATAAAACATAAAGGAAATGAGTAACATTGATTCTCTTCCTTTCCCTTAGGTCTAACTGTGTCACCCTCAGGACGATGGAAGTTCTCTTGATAATGACCCTCCTCTTGAACCCCAGCAGGGGATGCTCACTATTCTCATGGCCCCATGAAAGAGACAAAGATGGCCTGGCCTGGTCTACACCAGAGCAAGAGGACTACAGTGCAGAAAATGGCACCTTTCACTTTTCTTCACAGAGAAGGACCCATTGGGATATGCTCTACCTTAAAGTCACGTGTTCCTTGGGCAAGTCACACAGGAGGTGAAGATGCATGTTGCATGACCTTCTCAACTTGCTAGTGGGGACCTGAGAGAGGGAAACCAGTGGAGGGGGCAGAGTGAGGGGTGGGGGAACACCTGGTTGAGGACCTGACTTCTGTGAATGACTACATGAGACCAGGAAGCTGCGTCCCCTCAGGGGATGGGAACAGGTGAATGACACTGCCCCGCATCACTGCTGTGGCACTAGAGCAGCTGAATGCACTCCGCAACAGTGTCTGGGACAGGTTGGCAGCTTCCCAGGCCTGAACCAGCCTGGCTGAGGCTCCACCCTCCTGGCCACTTCCTGACACAGGCAGGAATGATTTTGTACTGAAGGCTGATGCTCATGGGCGGCTGTGCCAGGCTGCTGGCACAGAGGAACAGAGCCGAGTCGCCCAGCGCCAAGGAGCTGAGGTTGAGTTCAGAGCTGTAGTCAGGGAACTGCTGCGCTGAGAATCGACTGGGGATGTTCGTCCCTTTTTGTCTCTCTCCCCCACTGTAATACTGAAAGAGAAACTGAGGCCCCTGGCCCGGGGTCTGCTGGTACCAGTACACAGAGGGGTGTTCAGGGAGAGGGGAGCATCTCAGTGTCACTTGCTGTCCTTTTGCTTTGATCAGATGTTTTGGGGTTTGCTTGACTCCAGAGTCCACTGGGCCTGTGGGAGGAGATGGAGCTAAGAGCAGAGCCCAGGAGCAAGGGTCCCACTGAGCCATCCTGGACTGAGATGTGCTCCAGGAATGATGAACACAGAGAAGAAGCTGTACCCAGGACTCACCTGCTCCCAGCAGAGAAAGGGCCACCCAGCAGAGGAGCCTAGAGCCCATGGCTGCATCAGGAACCCAAGGACTCCTGGCTAATGGGTGGGGCCTCCTGGGCTCCGCATTTAAATCTCTGAAGCTCTAGTCTCCCCAAGAGCGTCATATGTCATGCTCTCACATGACCCTCCCTGCAGGCCATCTGGCCCACTGCACCCAGTGACAAGACCCAGGCTGTACCCCTGCACTCTTCCTGCCTTGCACAGCCCCTGATCTGAAGGCGGGTCCTCCTGGGCCAGTTCCATATCCTACTTCCTTCCATGCTGGTTCCTCCCAGCTGTTCCCACTGCTGCCTTAACTAATCCCCCTCTCTGCTCTCTCCATTCTCTTCCCCTCCCCAGTCCATATAGGAACACAGAAACTCTGTCAGTCCCATGCACGCTTCTCTGCACTGAACAGTGATGACTCTGTGTTTATATCCAAGTGTTCAGAACCCACTCAGAGAATTCAATCTGCCTCTCTGTTCCAAGCAAGCAGCCAGCATCCCCTCAGCCCTGCACTCCTGGGCCACTTTGGAAGACCTCTCATGTGCCCTGCAGCTCTATGAAATCACAGTGCCCCCAAGTGGTCCATGTCCCACAGTGTCACAAAGTCACCACTCACCATTAACTGAACCAGAACAGAGATCCATTTTTTAGCAGTATTTGTTCCATCCTTGGATTCACAGTCAACTGCTCTGATGCCTATGGGCATTCCCTAGTGCCCTAGACCTGAAACCCCCATTGGTATTAAGCTTCTGTTACAGTTACTTTAACCTCCACTGGACCCCTGCAGTCCCACACACTGCCCACCCTCCTGAGGCAGGAAGGGCTGCTGAGAGCTGGGGCAGAAGCCCTGGAGTTTCTGCAAGGGCAGGAAGTGTCTCTGAGGGGCTGTGCCTGAGCTGCTGCTGCAGAGATAGGTGGCCAAGTCCCCCAGCTGTGTGGGCTGGATCTTCAGGGTGGACAAGGATCCCTCAGGCCTCTCAGCTGAGAATCGATCCCTGAAAAAGTCGGCCTTCTCCAAAGGCTGCTTGTTATAGAAAGAAACCAGGAACTCCAGTCCCTTTCCTGGAGTCTGTCGGTACCAATAGAGAGAAGCATGACCAGCAACAGGGTCACAACTCAGAGCCACATCCTGTCCTGCCTCTGTGACAGCGTGACCGGGGGCTTGTCTGACTCCAGGTTCCATATGTGCTGTGGAGCAGGCAGAGGGCAAGGAGAGAATGAAGGGCAAGTTTGGGATTGCCCTCAGGTAAAGGTAAGACGGGAATTGCCCAAGCCCTCCCAGGACTCACCTGTGCCCAGGAGACCAAAGATCACCCAGCAGAGGAGGCTGCTGTCCATGGCAGGGTTGGGCAGGTTGAGGCCTCAGCCAGCTAGGGCTGTGGTGCTCAGCAGTCCCTGAAGGAATTTCAGAGACATCTCAGCCTGTGCTGCACCCACTGACTCAAGTACGCCCCCAAGAGAGCAGAGACTTGAGTAGCATTGTGGAAATAGATGCCTCAAGGCAGCGCCTGAGCATCCTGAAGTGTGCAGGAGGGGTTAGGTAACATGATTGACAGGGGCCCTTTGGTAACCTGGGTGAGGACAGTGAGGTAGAGCGAAAGACCCAAATACCACAGTAGGACCCACTTTCCTCCCCACGGGACTATGCAAAGTCCACTGACCCTGATGGCTTTAATTGGTGGAAAAAAAAAGAGACAAAGGATGGAGAAGGTGATGCTCTAAGTGTCATCGAAGGGAGGCAATCTAGAGAGAAACTGACAAGGACATTTCAGAGCAAGGGAAGAGGAATGGGGAACAGCAAGCTCCAAGCTGAGTGGGTCACGGGCCATGTTTCCTGCCTGAGGTTTCAGAGAAAGTGAGCATCAGATGTGGAGCATCCATCAGGGGAAGGATTCAGAGTACAGCTTGAAAGTGAAGTAGAAATTCAATTAGAGACAAGGTGAAATAAAGGAGAATAGAATTGGAAAAGATTGTGTGTGTGTACACACACACACACGTATGTATTTGTGTATCTCTATAAATACATACATTTATACATAAATTTTTGAAAACATAATTCCCAAAGGTGGGATCTCCTATTGTCCTTTGGAGCTGGCTCCATCTTGGGACCCATTTTGGAAAACCCACCTCCTTTTCCCTGATCTTGATGATGCTAACCTGGGTGGCAGCAATCCTGAGGGTAGGGAATTCTTGGTGGTGAAAAGAAGCTTGGAAGTGGTAGGATCTGAACCTTAGAAAGCAGGACACCTGGGCGGATAGCTTGTTCCCTCTGGCCCTGTACAATAT
This sequence comes from Callospermophilus lateralis, assembly GCF_048772815.1. Taxonomy (NCBI): domain Eukaryota; kingdom Metazoa; phylum Chordata; class Mammalia; order Rodentia; family Sciuridae; genus Callospermophilus; species Callospermophilus lateralis. The sequence goes on from NC_135305.1 coordinate 13,157,432, forward strand.
GTGACTGAGGCAGCAAAGGTACTTTTTAGAGGACCTAAGTGAACTTAAATAAAGATCCACTGTACAGCAGTATTGTTTATTTCATGCTAGAAAATGAATACAAAAAGCTGGACTAGATTGTGCATGATTATAATCCCAGTGATTCTAGAGGATGAGGCAGGAGGATTGGGAGTTGAAAGCCAGCCTCAGCAAATAAGCAAGGCCCTAAGCAATTCAAGCAAGACCGTCTCTCTAAATAAAGTTATTTTTAAAAGGGGCTGGTGAGTGGCTCAGTGGTTAAGTAATCCTGCATTCAATCACCAGTACCAAAAAGTAAAAATGAAATATAACAACCTAGACCCAACATGTTCATCTTTTCATCAGTTGACAGAGCAGAGTCACAGCAGTGCAAGAAACCCCCTGATACAGATGGCATCAAATATAGGGCTGCAAGTGGGTGGAAGTGGCAGGGACTTTTATGGTTTTCAGCTTCTGTCTGGGGTCCTACAGGGAATGATCAAAGCCTTCAGCTGCCCCTGCTTCCAGGCTGTCGCCACAGGTTTCTGTACAGGGGGAGGGTGACTCTGGAGCTGTGTCTCAGCTGCTGGCACAGAGGGACACAGCTGTGTGCTGGGGCTCCAGGGATAACGAGAGTGTCAGGCACTCAGGTGAGAAGCACCTGGGCACCATCTGGTTTTCAACCAGTCCCCTGTGATTGCAGAGGACATGAGCTCAGGGGTTTCCCAGAGGTTGCTCACGTTCTAGGGACTTTTTATGTGTCGTCTCCATGATGAGGTGTCCTGGTCTCTGGCTAATGCTGGTGTTCGTAGGGACTATGGGGAGAAAAGGACAAAATTCAGACTGAGCCCAGGAGGAAGGTTCTAACTGTAGCCCCAAGGAACAGGCTTGAATTCCCAGGACAGCCCCTGGGAGCCCTCCACCCTTCGTCCCAGGACCCCTCTCAAGGCAGACCACTTCCCCTTCTCCCTTGCTCAGTCACAGCTGAGGGTCAGCACTTTGGAAAGATTTCTCCCTCCACGTCTAACTTTGATGGCCTGGCTTTGAGGAGGGAGGATGATTAGATGACCACGGTGCCCTTCTGGACCACTTAAGGAGCATTTAAGGTGCATGACTGTGACTCCAGCCAGGAGCCAGGCCCTGAGGATGTGCTGAGGGGAGTAACCTCCATCTCTGTCCCTGTCTTTGAGACTGTGAGGTTTGGCAGTGCTTATTACAAACATATCTGGCACACAAGATCCAGAAAGAGAATGCCACAGCAAGGGTGCTACAAGACAAGGGGAGTCACTTTGGAATTGACTCGATGACTTGTGCAAAGAAATGCTCCCAGCAGAGAGAATGCAGTCAGATGGACTTGCCCTCCTCTCCACTCTCCCTCCCTCTACTCCTCTCAGCCCTGCCTCACATGCTTCCACACAGCACAGCGCCACCCTGTGGCCAAAGCTAAGTTTCTCCAGACCTCAGGCCTCTACCCCTCCAGCCAGCACTCCTTAGCAGGGCTGGAACTGCCAGGGGAGAAAGAGAAGGAGAAAAGCATCTGAAACTACAGAAAGAGTTGGCCCCAGCACCAGGCGCCACACACCCAGGACACTGCCCGTTTTACAATCCAGAGACTGGCCATGTCAGGACTCTTAGCAGTGAGCTGAGCAGATACTGACTACCCAGCCCTGATTTTTGACCATCGTGCTTTGCTCAACAGATGTGCACAGAACAAAATCTAGGAACAAGCAGAAGAACACAAGTATTTTTGTCCATGGAGTTCCATTTTAGTGCAGCAAAATAATGATAATAAATAAAAAATAAGAGTACAAAGTAGAATAATAAAATAAACTAAAACAAGCATAACTATATAAATGGAAAACAATATAATACTTGGTGATAAATAGAAAAAAATCTTATATGACTGCAAAACAGCAGGAATTTGGGGCATAGATAATTGAAAAGGAGCTCAAGAACATGTATAATGATCTCTCTCTCTCTCTCTCTCTCTCTCTCTCTCTCTCTCTCTCTCTTTCTCTCTTTTCCCTGGGAAATTCTTAAGTTCCATGTGCAGAAGGTGAGACAACAGAAGGGTAAACAGAAAAGAAGTTCTGGAAGGAAGGATGGGGACCTAAGGAGATATTTCAGAAGATACACAACTTGGAGGACTTTGTCATTCTGATTCAGAGTGAGAGTCCTTTGTGAAACTGCTCTGAATTGCTCTGAGACCCCAAAAGTTCATGTTTAAGAAATGATGACCCCATGCTAAGAGAGCCCAATGGGAGGGCAAAGTTGAAGATCTTATGTTCAATCTACTAGAATAAACAATTAGAAGGATATAACATAATACAGAAACTCTACCCTCTGTTTTCCACAGCACACTACACAAACTGCTTCATAATCTTTCACTGAAATATCTTCGAAGACTCCTAGTTGTACATTCTCCCTAAAATCTATCAGCCTTCTATACCACACTGCTGCCCATGTTCTTCACCCAAATGCAAATCTGATCCTGCCTTCTCTGTCAGGTGGGACCAACAGTAGAGATTTGCCTAGAGATTTGTGCCCCAGTCCTTCCCAAGCTCCCAGCATGGTTCATCATCTGGCTGCTTCCTGCTTGTGAGGAAGGTTCAAAGACGACAGTCAGTGGGAATGGGGACAGGATCCTGCTGCACATTTCCTGAAGGGCTGCAGTGTCCAAAGCATAAGCAGCTTGGATTCACTTCTCTGCCACCCTTGATTTCAGGTTCACCTGGAGCCAATGATGGACATGTTTCTTCAAAGAAAATGTATGTAATTATTATTATTATCATCATTATTATTTATATATATATGTTTATAGATAAAATAATATTTAGATTACATTGTAATATTTATTTATATATATTATTGTATATTTGTATATTTATGTATTACATACATATTTATATTATATATTTATTTTTTTTTTAAATGAGGCTTTTGATAAACTGAATTCCTTTTGATCATAGGAAGATTCACCTTGGCCTCCCTAGAGGCTTGTGCTCATCAAATATTGTTAACAACTGTGTCTTTATTGATAACATAATGGGCAAGGTGAGGCCATATGCACAGCAGAAGAGGACAAGGAACAGCTGCTCCATGTCAAGATCTTCAGTCCTCCATCTTTGGTGGATTTGGATGGGCAGGTGATGCTAGTGGACCAGAGGGATTCTGCAGGGCTCTGTGTGTGGAGAACTCAGCTGCCCACCAGGCGCCCTGGAGGCTGCTGCACACTGACACTCCACGGGGCCCACAGGAATGGAGAGCAGAGCCTCAGGCACAGGGAACTCATTGTTACCACAGCTTCCTGGCTGTCTGCTGGTTTGTGCACAGGCAGCTGGTGACTCTGCAGGGCTGTGTCTCGGCTGCTGGCACAGAGATACAAGGCAGAATCCTCTGGCTCCAGGGACTTGACATGAAGGTTTAAATGATCTTTGTCTGGAGATTCAGGTGAGAAGCGACTTGGAACCGTTTCATTTACAGTCATTTCCTTATTATAGTAGCTAAACATCATCTTCAGTGATTGCTTGGAGTCCTGCTTATACCAGTACATAGCATTGTGACCCAGATTTTGCTCACATTTAAGGAATTGCTTCTTTCCAGCCTGTGCGAGGAGATATTTTGGAGTCTGGGAAACACCTGAGTGCAAGGGGCCTGTGAAAGAAAGAAGCAGAATTCAGGAGAATCCCAGGAGCTAATCCTGGATCTGGGTAAGGTCAACAGTACCATGTCCCATGGGCCCAGGACTCACCTGATCCCAGGAGACAGAGGGCCACACAGCAGAGCAGCCTGGAGCCCATGGTAAGTCAGCCAGGCCAGGATTCCAATCTGCAGAGTTAGAGCAGCTGCAGCCTCCACAGCTCTGCCAGGGGCCTTGCTGGTGACATCACAGCTGTGACACTTTCCCTGTTCTCAAGGTCTCCATCAACACAGTCTCCTCCTGTTCCTGTCTTGAGCTTGCTCCTGCCCCAGTGAGTATGGAACTTCTGGAGGAGGTGTAGTGGGCTGGGCCTGCTGCCTCCAGGCTGGTCTGACAGCCATTCCTGCACCAGCAGCTCCCTCCCTCCCTCTGAGCCCCAGGAGGAGCCACCTCTGCCCTCCCCCCCTTTTCAGGACAGTGTCAGAATGAGGCTGGTTTCCCTGCTCTGGACCCTTCCTTTGCCTTTCCAGTAATGCTGGACGACCCCACTCACACCATGGCTCCCTTCAATGTCTGCTGATGCTCAGTGGCCCCTGGACCTCTTTAGGCGTGGGCAGGAGATTGCCCTGAATTCTCACCCAAACAGCTGCAGCCATTCAAGTTGTGTGAATGTGATGACTGTCTCTGTTGATGTGACTTGAGGGGACTAAGCTGCAACCCTGCTGCCTCCAATGTTCTCTTTGGAGAGGGAGAGCTGAGTGGTGCTCTGCTTGAAGACAAGACACCCAACTTCAAATTACGGACATTGGTCATGATTTTGCTGTCTGATATTTAAACCTCTTCCTTCATCTGTGCTGAGGTTTGGGACTCTGTGGGGTAGGCGTGTGCGTTGGTGTGTTTTATAAACAAACTCTTCCATTCTAGAAATGGAATGAAAGAGGCAGCATGACTGCCACTGCTCTGGGTGACTTCCAGGAGACCACGGCTGCACCTAGCACAGTGGTTTCCTTCCACTGGCTCCCTAGGAACTCAGGAGGCTGCTGTGCTGGGTGGACTGGCAGAACAGGTGGAGGGAGGATCTCTCCTTCCCAGTCACATCAAGTGTGGTCACCTTGGCACAGAATCCCAGGAAGAGCCTGGCGTCACCAGATTCTGCCTCTCCTCACTGGGGCTCAAAGTGAGCTTCTAGATCAGCAGGGGACCAAAAGCCAGGCATCCTGTCCATTCTGCCCAGATGTCTGCAGAGTCCTGCTGCCTCTGACCCTGAAAACAATCCTTTTTCTTGCAGTCAACATATGAAAATCAATCTACACAGCAATTCTTGCAATCATTTGTCTGCAGTTGGACCTGCAGCTACAGAAATTCAGATCTAAGCCCAAAGGAACATCCTGTTACACGTTTGTACTTCACCTTTATAAGTATTCAGGTTAAGTTATTGACCTATTGAAAATACATCTAGCCATTAAAATCTTTACATTTATCATTTCTACTGTCTTATGGATCATAAATGTTTAATCTATAGTTCACTGAAAACAACACCACAAACTCAATACACTAATATGATGCATAGGCATTATTTATTGAGTTTGAAAATTACTATAAGTCTGTTATTTTTGTTATTGGGAATGAGGTATAGATGATTGGTAGAGGAGGGAATAAGAAAAATCCAGGAGAACTCTGAATTCCCAAACCTTGAGTTGAAGTTACTCAATTTTAATATTTAATTGCCTGATGTTCCTGCTGGGAGCAGTGATGCACATCTGTAGGCCCAGAGACTTGGAAGGCTGGAGAGGAAGGATGGCAAGTTTGAGGCTAGTCTCAGCAATGTAATGAGACCCTGTCAAAAATATCTTTAAAAAGTATATATTTATAAAGGACTGGGGACATAGTCATGTAGTCAGTGGTAAAGGGCTTCTGGGTTCAATCCCCAGAACTAAAAAAAAAAAAAAAAAGTTTGTTTCTGCATTTTCTGGTGTTTTATAACTTCTAACAGATTTTGAAAATGTCTCATGACGCAAAAAAGTTAGTAAAATTTGATTTTGGTCTAGAAACATGAGCCTTCTTAATGGATTCCTTTGCTCATTTCAAGGTGAACTGCAAGATCAACCTTCACAAGTGGGATCTGTTTTTCTGGACTTTTATTTCAGGCATGTGGTTGAATAAACATGGGAGCATAGAGAAACATTTGGAAGCTCCCTTCTCCGGCAGGACCATTAAAGCCACCATAAAATATAAGTTTGCTGCATTCTTAGATTACAAAGAAGAGAGAGAAGTTCCAGAATTTTTTTATTTTTAAATGAAACACCTGCCTTGAGACAAAGTGAAAAGTCCCAGCTCTGATTGTCACGATGGATGGAGCTTAGAACCAACTTGTTCTGTCTTTAGATGACGTGGAATGATCTGGTGTTTTGGCAGTTGGACAATTCTAGATTTCATGGGTCTTTCGAGGTGAAGACAGGGGTGAGAAGTAGGGTTCAGAGGGGAGAGATTGCTGCTATTTTAAGGAACCCTTTCTTATCCAGAAAGGAAATGACCTGCCATTACTAGAACAGCCTGTTCTAAGATCACAAAGGACCACCCAGTAAATGAAGAAGAGGAAACACCATTTCTAGTTCAATTTCCTGGTATCTGGAGTAAGGGGAACACTGGCCTTTCAAGATCATTGCCACAGGGCTGGGTTGGATAGGGCTGAACTGAGCTGAGACTGCTCCCCACAGCCTTTTTCCCTCAGGCACAGGTCCCCCATCTGCACCTGCCTGAGTCTCCAGACCTCCTCAGCTCAAACCCTCCTCCTTCTGGTCCCAGGCTGCCCCCTTGCAACCATCTGACAGTCCAGGCTGTTGGCTGACACAGACACCTGCTCTTCACTGCAAAGGGCAGAGCTGGGCCCATAACAGCCCACACCACAGCACTGACCTCAGCTCCTGCAGACCACACTTTCCCAGATGTCTGAACCCAGACTTCCTCTTAACCCTCTCCCATCCAGAGCACTCTCTCAGGCCCTGCTCAGAGTTTGCTAGATCTCTACAGAGTCACAGCTCCCCCTTGTGGCTGCAGGGTCACGAGTACTAGGACTTGGTCCTGCTGCACACCAACAGCAGCATGGTGGTAAGGGTCTTAGAGACAGAGACCACATGGGAGGGGAGAGGATGGTAATCAGTCCCTGCCCTTCTCACTCCAGACATATTTCTCAAAATGCCCCCTTTTGAAGAACCCCGTGCCCCTTGTGTGAGCAAAGCAGGCAGGGAGTTCCCCAAGGTCAGGCTTCAGGCAATCAGATAGACAAGGGCCACCGCAGGCTACTGGAACAGTGATTGCATTGTCTCTGAGGCACCTCAGCCTTAGAAGCATCTTCCACAGGAAGAGAAGGAGCCTCCACCCCAGGAAGACACCAGTCTGACCAGGACTCCCTCTGCCTCTCAGAGGGAGACCAAGCATGTGGTCCAGGCCCACACCAGAGGTAAGCCTTGTGGAGAGGCACCTCCAAGGGACTTCAGAACCTGGGATGATAGGCCCAGAGATGGGGACTGAGAGAGGACTGTTGACTAGCTTCTCAGTGTTAATGATTTGGTGATTTGGGGGAAATATCAGAACCCAAGATTCTACATAGAATAGCATGTTCTAGCTGTTGTCTATTAGAGACTGTGTGCTTTGTATCTCTTGGGGACATTTGTAAATGTGTGAGGGCATTTTGACTCCCAAAATTATCAGATAGTTTTCTTTTTTTATTAGTTACACATGACAGTACAATGATCTTGACATATCATACATTTGCATCAGATGGGGTATAAATTCTCATTTTTCTGAGTGTACAGCTTGCAGAATCATATTGGTCATACAGTCACGTATATATATACAGCAATAATAATGTCTATTTATTCTGGTGCCCTTCCTATCCCCCCTCCCACTACCCTCCCCTTCCATCACTTCTCTCTACCCAATCTAATGTGACACACTTCTTTTTTTTTTCCACTCACATCGTCATACATGTATTCTGTATGATGATGAGGGTCTCCTTCCATCTTCCATGCAATTCCCCTTCTCCCTCCCTTTCCCTCCCACCTCTCTTCCCTATTTAGTGGTAATCTTCCTCTCATGGTCTTCCTCCCTACTCCATTTTGAGTCACCCCCCTTATATCAGAGAAGACATTCGGCATTGGTTTTTTAGGGATTGGCTAACTTCACTTAGCATAATCTGCTCTAATGCCATGCATTTCCCTGCAAACGCCATGATCTTGTTATTTTTTAGTGCTGAGTAATATTCCATTGTGTATAAATGCCACATTTTCTTTATCCATGCATCCACTGAAGGGCATCTAGGTTGGTTCCACAGTTTAGCTATTGTGAATTGTGCTGCTCTAAAAATTGATGTGGCTGTGTCTCTGTAGTATGCTGTTTTTAGGTCTTTTGGGTATAGTCTGAGAAGAGGAATAGCTGGGTCAAATGGTGGTTCCATTCCCAGCTTTCCAAAGAATCTCCATACTGCTTTCCAAACTGGCTGCACCAACTTGCAGTCCCATCAGCAGTATATGATTGTACCTATTTCCCCGCGTTGTCGCCAGCACTTGTAGTTGTTTGACTTTATGATGGCTGCCATTCTTAGCAGATAATTTTCAAAATTCAAATACTGTTGAGGAAACGCTCATTCAAAATGGAAGTGTTCCATCCCAAATATCAGCTGAACCCTTTGATTAAACACTGACAGAGTGAAGACTTAAAATGTCAGAAATCAAGGAGCCCCACATTTTTAAAGAACCTGGAGAGGCCTGTTTCCTAGGAGCTATTTTCTAGTAAGATATCTAGTAAGATACGGGAAGCACCAACATTTGACGATAATAGATGAAGCGATGATATTCAACATGAGGTCTCTAGAACAGGTGATAGGCTCCTTCCCTCCTTCTTCTCTTCAGGCTACTTCCACCCCAAATACAGACTCAAATGCACCCCAACTTTAAAGCACATAAAACTGGGTTTCAGTGGTAGTACATCAGATTGTGTCAGAAAAACACTCCTAGTCATCCAGAAAATATGATAGTTCGTATTTAAAATGTAAAGGGTTCACATTGGACAGCACGTAGTGCTCATGGAGGTGCTAAGGGCGCGGTAGGCTAATGTTTCAAGGAGAAAAGATAAATCTGATGAACCATTTTTTTTCCTTTTAAGCCATTTTCCAGTTTCATATCCTTCAGTGAAACAGCTGATGCAGGAGGATCCTGAGGGCGTGTGAGGCTGAGAAGAGTGTCCATCAATTTTCTGGTTCATAGCAAGATCATTATGTTCAGTGACTGCAGGAGAACACCCTGGTAAAGATCCTAGGTCCTGGCCTGGGTTCAGGAGCAGGGGTTCACCTAAAAGGAGCACAAATGTAATTTGAAGGTGTGGGGTTAAAAATGGTTTCAAACTGGGTCCTCGTGACAGTTTACAACTCCCCCAAATGTATCAAAACACATTCAGTTGCAAACTTGAAACGGGTCGATATTAAGTTTTGTGAGTTTCACCGCAGTGAAGCTGTTAAAAATCTTCCAGACATTATGCTTGGAACTTAAATAGGTACACCCTGGGAGCAAGAATGGAAAGTCACCACAAAGGCAGAAACCAGCTTCAATCCATTTCAAACATGAACTAAATTAAGGTGACCTGTGCCCCCTACATGTCCTTGCTACAATTTCTGAACAAAAGCAAAAAAAAAATATGTCTTTTCTGAAGATGAAATAATTTGGAGTCTCACTGCATCTACAGTTTTTCAAATGCAGTATAATGCATTCCAATAAATTACCTAGTGTAGGACGAAATATGATCATGTGATCAAAAAAAACAAGAAAACAGACAAAAGGAATTGACTATGGGAATTCCCCTTCACAGTTTGATACTCCTGCGAGAACATTCATAAATGGGCTTTTTTTTTTTTTTTTTACTACCTCTTAACTTCTTTGTGCATAAGAAGTGAAGCACATGCACACATCAATGAGAATAGATCATCCAGTCTGTAGGCATAATTTTAATGTTTTTATTATTGTCAAAAATTTAAACATAGCCAGGAATGGTGGTGTGACCCTGCAATTCTTGTTGCTTTAGACATTGAGTCAGGAGGATTGCGAGTTCATAGCCAGCCTTAGCACACTTCTTAGATCCTATGCAATTTAGGGAGACCCTGTGTCTAAATGAAATAATTATCATAATAAAAAAATAGCTTGCCATGTGCCACAGTGATTAAGCCACCCTGGGTTCAATCCCTGGTAACCATTCTCCCACACACAAAAAAAGCTTAAATAAGCTTGAAGGATACAAACAATCCAAAATAGCATGCTCATGAAATTCCAATGCATTTTTTACGTAGGAACTTCCCAAGACTCCCCCTTAGGACTTTGGCGTTAGTCATCATGAAGAAGACAGAGCAGATGCCCTGGGAGCTGGGACTATGCTGGTTTTATTCCTGGTGAAGGCTAAAGACTGGCACTCTTGTGCTGCAGGGCCTACCCCAGCCCAGAGCACAGGGAAGACTATAAATTCTGTTAATACTTTAGGCCCTATTGTGAACAGAATAATTGGACTTTTAACTTTTCCTAAAGCACCTCAATAAAGCACTCTGCAGTTGCCTCTAATCTTACAACTAGCAAAGGTGCTCAATGATTAACATCTGTCATGGAGCAGTGAGATACCAAGATTAACTCTTTCAGGTGGGGAGAAGGAAATATGAGAGATGGCCAGGTGCTTACATTATGGATTATACAGTTTCTGTTCATAGAGGTGACAGAGCATACTAGGCCTGTGTCTTTGATGTTGGCACAGAGATACAGCTATCCTATGCCCCAAACTGGGCCATATGTCATGCAAAAGAGAAGACATGTGACCAACTCTCTTAGGAGTCAGACAGTGAAACTGTCATGATGTGGAGAATCAGCTGTGTTCATGTCTTCTTGGCCTAGAGCATATTTGTGCCAATGTGTGTGTGAATGTGTATATGTATGCGCGCGCGTGCACCTGCACATGTGTACATTCTGTTCTCTCGTCCTGTCTCCCTGGCCAGGTGTCTTGAGGTCTGCAGCATCCAGAAATCCAAACATCTGCCTTGGTGCTAGGGTGGGAGGGGCTCACCTATGCAGCTGTGGCTGGCCAGTGTCCCTCTGACCTGAATGTGCCAACCCTTGATCCTCCTGTTCTAGAGTGGCCAACTCTCCTCCTGAATGAAGAGTCTGCTCCTAGTTGTGCTGTAATTCTGTGCAGGAGACTGGAAAGCACCTTCCTCACAGGTGGTAAAACAGGGCCTGAGCTGAGCATGCCCAGTTCCTTCCTTCAACATCACACTCAGATCACTGGGTTTTCCCACTAGAGAGAGGAGGGAGGGGAGGAAACACTGCTCCAGAGGATCCCCACCCCTCCCATGCAGGGCAGCTCTCCAGGCAATTATCATTTTCCCTAAGATGCTCAAGGCTTGCATGGCCCTCACACCTGGACTTAGCCATTTCACTGTGGCTGAGGAGGGGAACAGGCTGTGAGGACGACGCTGCTACCAACTCCTGGAGGTGTCTCCTAGTTTTCTAGTCACCTTTTCTTCCCTAATCTGCCTTGCCATATTTCTCATTTTGATGAAACCAAGATCCTTTGACAAGCTTAAAGGACTCCTACTGAATCACCAATGATAAAATGCCAACACCAGAGCTGCCTCCAATTGGACCATGCACCACTTCTCCCAAAAATTCCTTTCAAAGACCAAAGGGAGGCCAATCTAATCCTGGACTCTATCTCTTCTCAAATCTCACGTGTTCCAGGCATTGAACAGTGTTTGTTTGCATTGCAATTCTTTTTTAAATTTCTACTAGAATGATACACTTTAATCAGCTTTCCCTCTACTATAAAAAAGATTGAGCTGAATTCCTTAATTTTTAAAATGTTTTTAAAATTTCTTTTTTCCTGCTCAAATAGTGTTAGCAATCTTCAGAGGCATTGAACAGCTTCTTTGATTTTATGTTTTCTTTCTGATCCACATCATTAGCTTCCTCATATATTCTGTAGGCTTGAACTCTGTGATATTAGCTGAGATGTGAAATTAGCGAGGTCTGGTTCTTCTTAAACAAGCACTATTACAACAAACACTGCGTGCCTTCACTCTCCCCTGTCCTGCAGTTCCACTTCTAAGGTTCCCTCTTTTTGTTCTTCCTGCTTTTTCTTTCATGTGTCTCATTGTGCATTTGACCTTCCTAAGAATCATAGTTTAGCAAGTAATTAGGCAGCTCCTTGAGGCTCAGATGATCGCTGAAGATCATATGATGGTGTGAGTTTTGTCATTGATCTCCCCAAGCACCTTCTTTCACAGCCTTTCCAGATGTTTGTGACCTTCATAGACAAGTGATTTTCAGAGACATTCATCACACACGCCAAATCTCTGTTCCTTTGGAGGGTTCCTCCAAGGTGCCTGTGAGATCCTGAAGGTTTTTCCCAGTGCATTTTCCTAAGGCCCAGTCATCTTATCTACCATGGCAATAACTATACTCAGTCCTCCTGTTTTCTACCACCCCCTTTGAGAGCAGCTTGCCCTGGCTGTAATTCTTTTCCCCTTTAAATTCTGACTTTCCTGAACTTGGGATCCCCATTCTCCTGTCACCTAGGAACACTTAGATGCTAGTACTGCTTCTGCAGAAATCTCCTATGTAGTTAATCCATGTTTTTATTTTTATTTCTTGAAATGTTTTCTAAAGGCTTTTATAAATTTGTTCTTAAGTTTCTTGTAATTAAATCCCCCTTCCTTTATTAGCTAAGTGACAGAGGGACAATTACTCACATTCGGCTTCAATTTCTTTTGCTGCAAGATGGATCACTGACTGAATGCTTTTAACACCTAGTGAAATGCTCAAGATATAATTAACTCCTAAGGCTTTCTTTCACAAATATTCTTCCTTTTTTTACTGTCCTGTGGGCAAAACAGAAGCTTAACCTGCAAACACTGTCAAGTCTCATCTATCCTCTTAGCAGATTTAAATTTAATTCCATGTGTCACATGCTGGGAAGCACAGGCATTCTTTGGAGCACATTCTAAGCTTTTGCAGTCATTGAAATGATTGAGTTTGGATTTTTGTGTGTACCTAATTTCTATCATCTTCAGTATCCTCTTCATTACTTTTTGTCTAAAACAGAAATTGCCTGGTGGTTGTGCTTACTGTCATTTCCTATCACAAACTGTAATATTTCTGTCTGAGAGCTCATGGTTGTTGATGGTTTACTATCTTTGACATCTTGGACAATCCTAAAAATAATAATTCTACCATGACAATCCACTTGAGGAGACTTTTCAATGAGTATCTTCTCACCATCTGAAAGACTTGTATCAGTATTGTCCCTGTATTTTTTTGTAATCTTCTACCAGTGAACAGGGAGGTTGCACTTACCTAGGATCTGAGCAAATAGCAGACAACATGTGCATAGTGGGGGACCCAGAAGCCTCCAGCTGCCTCCCACCAAATACATATTCTGCATTTTATTTGAACAAGTGGAAATGTTAATAGGCCTGTTACTGACCACAAATACTACTATTGCATATTATGAATGCATAATTAGAATTATCTGCTATTAAGATCAAAGAAACTTAACTATTTTACATGTAAGGCCATTAGATTTTTTGGGAATTTGTAGTTGAGTGTTTCAAAATGACCATGTTGGAATATCAGTCTTTGTAAACCCTAGTGGCCACACTTGGGAATCACTCAGACACACCAGAAATAGTTTACGAGATTTGATGCCAATCAGGAACTGCCAATAACACTGTGAAGCCCCCACACCCTAGAACTCACTGGTATAAAATGTCACAATTTATTACTCCTCCTATGCATGGATTAGATGGACAGTCCTGTGCGTCTTGGTTCAGTGATCTAGATGCCAGCTTTTTGTTGAACAGGTGGTTTGTGAATGTTTTCTGTATTGCTGTAGCTTCTGTTTTCATCCTCCTAACAGTCTTTCACAGGACAAATGTTGCTAATTTTGATGAGGTCCCTGTATCTTGAAAGATTCCAAGCGGGGGAGTTGTGCACTTAAACAGAAGCAATGCAGAGTTCAAGGGAATTCCTGGTCTCCAAATGTATGTGAATATAATAGAACCCATGAGAAGGATCCAGGTCATCTTCACCATGAGAGCAGATGTGGAAGACCTGGAGGGCCTTTCTGAGCAGGAAGAAGAAAGTAATCTTGGGACATTTTATTCTCACCAGATGCATCTGTCAGTGACATCATCCAGTGAGCCACTGTCCCCACCTTGAAAGCTCCCTTCAGAGGAGGCTGTACAGCTGGGTGATGAACTGGTCAGGACTGGGTTCAGTTTTAAAAGACCTGAGATACAGACCTACACGTTCGGCCCTCTGCAGTTTGTTTGACATTATCATCTCTCAATGACTCCTCTCCAGATCCCCTCACCTCAGAGCCTGCCCATTCCTTCCATCTGCACCTCAAACTCCAAGCACTGAAACACGAATCCCCTATCTCCTTGCAACCAGCTTCTCCTGAACTCTGGTATTGCTCTCACTGATGGCACAAGGCCCCAGTCACACCCTAACAACTAAATCACCCTCTGCTAGGTAAGAGCTGACCTGTGGCTCCCCAGGAAGAGGAAGAGGTCAACTCACTGTGAATCTACAGGGACTGCACTGATGTCATGAACACCTGCCTCTTCCCTATAGAAAGGACCTGTCCCCAGCACACCTCCTCTCAGGTTGGCGTTATGGAGAGCTGGAGCATGCTCTGTTTCTTAGGGTGGTCCATTACGTTATCTGCTTACAAAGAAGGAACAGAAGTCCACATGTGCTGTGGACACCCAGACAGCCTTCTGAGTGCCCTGCACCTGGAGAACCTGACAACTTTAGATAGCCCACAGTTACAGGCAGGCTGGAGGCATCTGATGTGCCTGCTTCCCTTGAAGGCATTGTCCTCTTACAGGGTGTCTTGAACCTGGAGTGTAAGACTAGGCTCCTCACTGCTTTCTAACCACCAGCATTGCTTGTTCCTTCTATTTTTAGGTGTCTACATGTGGCAGGCCAAATTATGTTCCTCTGCAGATAGGTGTGACTAGTCCCTGGAGCCTGGGAATAGGTTACACTGCATGGCCAGGGGGACTTAAATTTTCTAATGGATTGAGGGTGGTTCATCAGGGGACACTGATAACAAGGAGATTACCCTGGAATGTCCCCCCAGGCTGCTGTAATCAGAAGGGCCTTAAGATGTGGAAGGAAAAGGAGGAAGAGCCAGAGTAACACAGCCCAAGGGAAGGCTCAAGTGGTCACTGTTGGCTTTGAAGGTGGAAGGAGCCATGAGCCCAGGTGCTAGTGGTCTCCAGTGACTGAAAAGACAAGAGAACAGGTCCCCTTCTGGACCCCTAAAAGGTGTGATTTAATTTAATATTGGTTTAATTTAATACAACTGCCATGATTACAAAATTGTTTTTTATAGCATGTTTTCTTTTGTGTCTCGAATAAAATAAAATCCTCCCTCAAGGAAATGAGAGAATTAATTCCTTCATCTTTTCTAATAAATTTAAAGTTTGCATGTCACAATTAAGGATTAGTGTACCTGAAATACACTTTCGTGTAGGAATGAAGTAGTCCCAGGAATGAGAGGAGGGACATATGTTTAGGGTCAAAGGAACACCCTGGGAGGACAAGTCCTCATGGGGGAAATAACACACAGAGGAGAGTGTGACAGGAGCTGACAGCCAGGGGCCAGGTGCAGGGAGGATGGAGGGACAGGAAGGCACATGACACAGACCCCTAGGGCTTCCCCCCAGGATGGAGGCAGCCAGGAGCAGAGGTCATGGGGGAGGAGACTCAGGGCTGAGGTTGAAGAGCCTATAGGAGGATGAGGAAGACACTGGAGCCCTGGGGAGAGAAGGTGGTGGCCTTGAGACTGGCAAGGCCTTCAGTGGGAAGCTCCACTAAGATGCATTTTCCTTTTGCAGGTAGAAAGAGGGGGCTGCTGAAGAGAGCAGCAGCAAGCTAAGGGTCAGGCTGAGACTGGCAGGGGAGGACCTCAGCACTGAGGGCCTGTTGCCCAGGCTGTGAGGTCCCCAGGCTGGCAAGGGCTCTGCTTCCTGGGGTGGCCAGGGCTCCTGAGCACAGGCAGCCACAGTCTTCCTATTTATGTGCAGCCAGGAGGTGGCCCTGGAGCACTGTGTATTCGCTGGTGGCACAGAAGTACACAGATGTCTGGGAGGCAGTGGCTGACTCCAGAGTGAGGGGGAAGTCCGTTTTGTTTGATCTGGAGACACTGTACCCGTCAGACACGTCTCCTTTGGCAGTGTTGTCCACACCATATGAGTAATGGATCAGCTGCAGCCCTTGCCCTGGGTCTTGTCGATACCAATACATATAGTCATAGTTGTAGGTCTGGTGGCAGCCTAAAGTCACCTTTTCTCCTGTCTCTGTGATGATATGCCTTGGGTTCTGGGTGATTCCAGCCTCCATGTTTCCTGCAGTAGAGAAGGACACAAGTTTATGTCACCTCGAGAGAAAGACTTGGATTGTGGCCTTGGAATTCCCAAGAAGGAAGCCCCCATGGCCAGCACTCACCTGCCCACAGGAGACAGCAGGCCACACAGAGGAAGAGCTTGGTGCCCATTTTCAGGCCAAGGGGAATTCTGTGTTTTCTAACCCTGTTTGGGGGAAGTAGAACTTTTGCCATGAGTGGCTGAGTAATGACACGCTCCTCTACAAATGCATGAGATGTACAAACAACCTTCCATACCTCTTGCCTATGGAAAAAGTCAACTTCCAATTACATATATATGTTTATATAGTATTAGGAAATATGAAAATTTATAGTATATATATATACACAATTCAATAGCTCTGAATGGAAAGAATTTGCAGTCTGTTTTAAATTATTAGTGTGGATACTCTTTTTTTTTTCTGATTTTAGGAAGGATATTTGTTTTTCTAGGCATTTTTTATTCCCTGAATTATACACTTTCTTATTTGTGTACTGTTTTAACTTTTCCCCATATTTCCTCAATTTAAGAATATACTAATGGCAGTCATAGTGCCTTTTATAACTTTGTGCTCCAAAGTCATTTCAGATTCCTTGTACTAGTTCTTTTATTTGCCCAAATTCTCGGAATTGGATGTCGGTGTACAATGCTCTTCATGACTACATGAGTCATCGGACTGACCCCCAAAAGGTTTAAGAGCAGCAAGATCAAGGTCATTTTTAATCTAGTCTCACAAAATGTCAGGAATCCCTTCCAAGCAGTCTCATGCCTCAGTGTGTCTTTATAGATGTGGATTCTCCCTCAGCTTCAGGTGAGGCCAGGATTCCTGGCTTCCTAGATCGCTATGACAATACTCCCGATCAAAACAAGAGATGGGTCATTAGTGTTGCAGATGAGATATCGGCACATGACTCGTGCCTCCACTGTCACAGGGAAACACTCTGTCCTCGTTCATATGATCTTGTATCCACCAAATAGGAGAAGATTCACTCAATCATGAATTGGCGGTCATGCAATAGCACTGAGTGCTGTTCTTTCCCACACAGGCCATAACTCACTGTGAGGCCTCTTTTGGTGTCTCCACACCTCAGTGGAGTCTTGATAGGTACTTTTTAAAGATGTCTAGTGAGAAAGTGCACAAAATCAGACAAAGTTCAGGAGGAGGTAAGAGCAGAATCCACAGCAGAGGGTGTGGCAAGACCTGGCCAACCTAGGAAGGGCACTCCTATCTGTGGTCAGAGCTCAGCTGGTTCCAAGGTCACCAACAGAGGACATTTGGAATTCCCTGCTCTGAGGGTCATTTCCAAAATTTAGTCTGATTTATCAATAATACTCAAACTTCTTTGGGGAAATCTACATCCGCCAGGAATATCGTCTTTTCATTGAATTTGTAATTAATTATCAAGTCACACATTTTCTGTTGTTGGAAAGGTACACTTGACTTGGATCTATGACAGACAAACATGCCCTACCTTAATTTCATGTGTCTTTGAAGTTGAAAGGCAATAAACTATGTAACCCTGTCCCATAATGTGACATCCCCTGCTGCCCAGCTGGTCTTGAATGGAAAAGAGTCTGCTCTGAAACACATTCTTGAAAAAGACTAGGGAGCAATAATGGATTCCAGAAGAACTTTTGATTTTGGAAATGTAGATTTCCATTCTGCTATTGATACTTGTAAATGTGAAATACTGGGAGAGCCTGTGGGCTTTGTGCAACCTCCTCTAAATAAAGTGATATACAGTGATCATCTATAAAGTGGAAACAAGTATTGATCCTTACATCAAAATTCATCATGAATACCCCACTCTCCACCAAGTAGGGTTCCTGCCACTTGCTAGGAATTGGAAGGTGCCAGGTTAGAGGTAAGAACACCCAGAAGGTCTGGGGCCTGAATGACCAGGAGCACTCTGGCTGAGCTCAGCAGGGCAGACAGAGGGTGAACAAAGAGCTAGAATCATTTGGGGGCCTTTGATAAGTCTGGGTAGCAACCCACAGCTCCTCTGCCTAGAACACCCTCAGCTGGGACAGGAAGGTTAGGGTACAGAAAGCCAGGGGCTCTGCAGGGCTGTGCAAGCTGCTGGCACACAGATACGTGGCTGAGTCCCCCAGCTCCAAGGAGCTCATGTTCAGCTCAGAGTGATAGTCATCAAACTGCTCAGCTGAGAATCGATCAGGGAGGTTTCCCTTGTTTCTCTGCATCTTTTCAAAGTACTCAACAAGGAACTGAGGCCCCTGACCAGGAGCCTGCTGGTACCAGGACACGCTGGTGTGTCCAGAGATGGGATAGCACTTCAGAGTGCCCTTTCCTCCCTTTGCTCTGATTAGGTGTCTCGGGGACAGGATGACTTCATCATCCACTGAACCTGGGGAGGAAGGAGACAGGAGTGAACACCTAACCCAAGGAGGAGTTTGATCCAAAGCAACAAGGAAGGACTGAGGCTCCGGGGGCTGTCCCCTGTGCTCAGGACTCACCTGCTCCCAGGAGACAAAGGGTGAAGCAGCAGAGGAGCCTGGGTGCCCAGGCAGGGTCAGGAAGGACAGGTCTAAGCATCTTTGCACTCAGGGTGCTGGTCTCCTGGGCTGAGAGCAGGCACTTGGCTCCTCCCTTCTCTCTGTTTGGAGGATTTGCCGTGACATCAGTGATGTTGCTCTTCTGATGCCAGTGTGCTTGTGGGTTCAGCAGATCTCCAGTAGCCCCTGGACATGCTCAGTTGATGCAGTCCTTCCCCATTCTCTGGAGCTTCTGTTGGACAGGGGCAGCTGGCTGTGCTGATCAGGGCAGGCCAGGGTGTGGGGTGGAAGTCCATGCCTACATTCTCCAGCTCTCTGGGAGTCAGGGGCTTCTCTTTCTCCACCTGGATTGTGGTGTAGGCTGCCCCTGTGGAGTCCAATCATATCCCCTATCAAAGGGGCTCCCAGAGAGTCTTGATTCATCAAGGTGCAGTTCATGGTTCCCTACCCTGAGTCATTCACATGCACATCCTGGGATGTGTGGAGAACAGGATTCACCTGTCCTGGCTCCTCAGGTGTTATCCCTAAAGCAGTCTCGCAGCCAAGACCCTTGAGCCATCCCTCTCCCAGAAGCACTGGCTGCATCTCAGTCAGTGGACCCACAGTGCCCTCTAGTGGCCCCTGTGCAGTGTTTAAGATGCAGCTGTAGGGATGCTAAGTAGGCTGTGGCTTTTTAATGAAGCCTCAGGAACTGCAGGACCCAGCAGAGCACTCACAGATTTGAGATTAACCTGTATAGTCTCTGCTGTCATCTAGGAGTGAGAGAGAATAAAGCAAATTCCTTTATTCTTCTGAGAAATTGAATAAAATTCTAAATCTTACCAATTAATGTTGTAAGAAGGGAGAACCCTCCAGTCCTTAGATGCCAATTTCTCTGGGAGTGGAAGGGACTTGGGCAAACCCAGGCAGTTCCTGGAGGGTGACAGTGGACTTTTATGTGCAGTGAGCCTCTAAGCAGCTGGGACATAAACCAACCATCCCCAGGAACAAGAAACTGCCTCCCTACCTGACTTCTTTCTTTTGAATATTCTGTTCCAATCTCTTTAACTTTGTTTCTCTTAAGATTGAATTGATATTTTTCTTTATGATTGATGTGTAGGAATTCTTTATATTACCTCTATAATATGTCCATTTTATATAGATACAGATGTGTAAATAACTCATAAGTATTAAGTATGCACAGATATGTACTAAATGATCTCTTTTGAAGAATATCATTTTGATTTTGGTAAACAATAAAGTAATCCTTGAGGGATAGCCCATTTTCTGCCTCTGTTAGGAATTTTGACCTACCCATGATCATGAAGAAAACTAGAGAAACTTTCTTCCAGAAGCTTTAGACCTGAGTTCTCACATCACTGAGGACTTTGAAACACCTGATATTAACTTTTGTTTATGGTGAGGATCAGCAACCTTCTGTGGAGGCTCATATTTTATGTGTTGTGCACTGTGGAGTCTTGGCTACTGACTACTCAATTTTCATTATAGTGCAAAAGCAAACACACAATATAAAGGAATCAATGTGGCCTATTTCCAGTAAAACTTTATTGGTACTGAAATTGGTATTTTGTATAATTTTCATAGGTCACACAATATTACTTTTAAAATGTTTTCAACAATTTAAAAGTGTAAAACAATCACTGTTTGCCTGTGGGCCATGTGAAAGCAAGCACGGGTCATATTTTGTCCTGAGTAATAGTTTGCCTGCGTCTGTCCTCCAGAATGAGATAAGAGCTGAGATTCATTATATCTGCATGTCAAGATGCAGTCTGTCCAGTAAGGTTTGTTGAAAAGACTGTTTTTTTTTAACCTTCTTTTTGGGTACTTTTAGTGATTAACTAGGGTCATATGCATCTGTGACTTACTACAGTCCACCTGTAAAAATATTCTCTTTAACCATACATTTTACATAAATTTCCTTTATTTGGTGAAGGAAGTTTTGTATTATGGAGAGTTTGTTATAGTTTTTGTTTTTTTCAGAATACATATTGAATTTAAATGAATGTTTCCTGAACATCTATAGATGCGATTATATGGCTATCTTTCTTTATTTTTTTCTTCTCTACTTGAATGTAAATTAGTGCATTATTAAAGTCATGCAATTTGGTATGACATTTTATCCTTTTTAGATATTGTTGTACTCAATACACTGTCACTTTGAATGAATAATTGAAACTGTGTTGAATACGGCTATTTCACATTTTTTGTTTATTTGTTTAGTACTTCTGATTTTGATGTCAGAAGAATGCTCATCTCAGAGGGATAAGAAATTATTACCTGTTCCTCAGTTTCCCCTATTTCTGCTTTTGTGGCACGCTACCATCTTCAAGACATTTTCATTTTTGTCCAGTAAACCACACTTTCTACTTTTTTTTTTTTATTTATTTTTGCTCTAGGAAAATTTTTTTATATGTTGTTTAGTTTTGAAATTTGGGGGATTTTTCCAGACACAGTATTTGTATAATTGAGTTCTAATGTAGTCCCACTGGAGTCAGAGAATGCTTTACCTTCCTGGTAGGAGACATAGTTTGACTGTTTGTTGTTGTTGTTGTTGTTTTGCTGTTTTGTTCAAAGTGACAGTTGATGCTTGTTATTTGGGGCATTGAGACTATTTAGATTTGATGTGATTGTTGATTTGGTTAAATTCCTGTCTGCCATCTTGTATTTGTTTCCCATCTCTCCTTTGTTCTTTTTATTTTATATTAACTTGTGGATTAATTGAGCATTTACATAATTTTCTTCTTGTTTTCTGGCTCATTAACTCTAACTCTGGGCCTTGTTATTAATGTCATTAGTGGTCATTCCTGAGTTTGCAGTTACATCTCTGTCTCAACAGTCTATCCTCCAGTGACTGCACATAGGTTAGGAAACCCTTACAATGGAATGGCATATAGTCATTAGTCCTCTTCCTTTCTTTATATCATTGATTTAAATTTCAACATATATTGCGAGACTTGTGCTGTGTTAGAATTGTTTTGGTAGATAGGAAATCATCCATTCAAACATTTCAAATTAAACTATGGACAATTGGGATCTCCTATTGCATACTAGGCTACTTCAAGTTTTCTTTTGTCTTTCATTTTGAATTTCTTATTGTCGTATCTCCTAATCCATTCTCTTTCCTTCTGTGATGTCTAATCTGCTGTTCATTCCTCCAAGGTATTTTTCATCACTGACATTTATTTTTATTGCTTGATTTGGATCTTTTAAAATTTTCTCCATACTACAAAGCCTTGAACCTATGGGCTACAGTGATAATACTGTTTTCTTTATTTATTCTGCCAGTTTGTCACTAGGTTGGTTTCTATTGATTGATTTTTCTCCCCATTAAAGATCATATTTGCTCCTTCTTTGTGTGACTGGAATCTCTTTTTTCCATATTTGGGATTGGATCCAGGGGCACTTAACCAAATCCTAGCTTTTTAAATATTTTACTTAGAGACAGGGTCTTGCTAAGTTTTTTAAGGACTCTTCAAGTTGCTGAAACTGGATTTGAACTCACAATCCTCCTGCATCAGCCTCCTGAGCCATTGGGATTACAGACTTGCAACCACACCTGGCTCCAGAATCTTTGATTAGATGCCAAATGTTGTATATTTTATACGTTTGGGTGATAGGTATCTCAGTATTGTTGTTAATATCTTAGCTTTGTTCTATGATGATCTTTAGTCACTTAGGAAAAACATTTTTAAAAGAAAAAGAAAATTCTCAATGAGCATGTTTTTCTTGAAGACTTTGGTAAGCCAATTCTAGACTATATATGAAAAATTTAAAAAGCAACAGTCTTCTAGAACTACTGAGAATAAATGAACAGATAAATGCAACATTGTGCTATTAGTGCAAGAACTGAATAGGTAGACACCTAGAAAGCAGACCAACACATGCATAATGACTGATTTGTGACAAAAGTGTTATTACAGGGCAGTGAGGAAAGTATTATCCTTTAATAAGCCACATTGCTGAACCAGGGACTAACCACTGGATAAATATGTGGAAAAATATAACCTGATCCCTTCTTCACATATGAAGAATTAATTGCACCTGGATTACAGATTTCAATTAAAGGACTGAACATTTAAAGACTTTAGAATGAAAAATAAGAAAACATGATCATTTGAAAGTAGGCAACAATTTCCTAACCTTAATACAAAGTGATGACCAAAATACAAAACGATTATAGGAAACAGGTAAATATGCAAAGATAATGGCTTAAGACTTTATACTTATCAAAATATACACCATAAATAAATATATACACCAGCCCAGTTATCTTTTGGATGTGAGATAGCTCCAAAATACCCTTATGTTAGGCAATGAAGGAATGTTCATGTGAGAGGCGTAATCTTGTCACTGGATGGCTCTATTTGAAGGATTAATAATTTGAATGGATTACTGGGTGGTAACTACAAGCAGGTGGGGCATGCCTGGAGGAAGTAAGTCAGTGGGAGTTTGCTTTGGGGGATTATATTCTGTCCCTGGTTCTTCTATAACTCTCTGCTTCCCATCTTCCATGAGCTGCGCAGCTCTCCTCCACCACACACTTCTGCCATAATATTCTGACTCACTCAGGTGCAGAGAAACGTAATCAGTTGACCATGGACTGAACCTCTAAACCCACAAGTCCAGAATAAGCTCTCCTCCTCTACGTTGTTTGTGCCATGCATTTTGATCACAGAAATGAAAAGTGAATTAACACAATCCCATGAACATATACAGTTAGCATACTAACACATAGGTAAAACTTTATAATGTGGGGCTGGAGTGTAACTCAGTGATACAGCACTTGCCTAACATGTGCGAGGCACTGGGTTCAATTCTCAGACAGCATATAAATAAATAAAATAAAGGTTCAATGACAACTAAAAAAATTTTTTTAAAAAATTATAAAATGATTAATGAGATATAAATGCCAACTCTTGTGATCACTACACGATGTAGACATGCATAAAATTATTTAACTGCACCCTGTTAATACTTACAACTAAACTACTAAGAAAAATAGGTGAGTAACACAGAGTCAAAAGACTGGAAAAATAATCTACAGAAAGGGAGGGAGAAAGCCCCAGAGCAACAACTGAAACTCTTGTGCCCCTGCTGGGAGTGTCAATTGTTATAACCACTTTGAAAACCTCCAGGAGTCCCCCATGGTGGATGCTACTACTGATTGTGTCTTTGAATCACTTCCCTTTGACACTTTCTCAATCGGGGTTATGTTTTATGAAATCAAGCTGAATTTGAGTTCTATTTTGAAAGAAAGTTAGACTGAAGAAGAAGAGAATTAAACTGAAAGAAATAGAATGGCACTGTGTGGACAGGGGTTAGTGGGCATGCCTGTGGGGACAGTGCCTTCTGGATAATTGACGATGACAATTCTTACTGGGGATTCAAGTTTCTCTTTGTAAGGCTGGTGTTGCCAATGGCTTAACATGGCTTTGTTCTTTTGGCTCACTCCTTGGTTTAGTGAGGTCTGGGTTAGACACCCAGCATAGGAATTTATCCATAATGTACTGAAATTGTGTAGTTGTCACTGTCCCTGAGACTAAGCTCTGGTGTTCAAAGCCAATTATTGAATCTTGACTGAAGCTGAGAAACACCAGAAAGCAATAAGCCAAAATCTTCTCTACCCAACATTATCTGTCTTAGTCATTCAAGGTCATTTCCTGACCTCCTCCTGTTGGAAGAACCCCTGAAGGTACAGATGCCTTCCTTCCCTTCCGTGAGGGAAGAGCCTGGCCACTGCCTCCTGCAGGGCTTCTGAGAACATGAGGAGGACTGAGCACAGGGGGTTTGTGAGCAGGAAGGAGGAGCCTGTGCCACACTGTGTCTAAGCAGCTGGCACAGAGGTACACAGCCGAGTCCCCCGGCACTGTGAGCTGGCTCTCCAGAGTGGAGAAGGATCCCTGTGGCCTCTCAGCAGAGAACCGCTCACTGGGCATCCCTGACTTGTCTGCTGCACGTTCATTCAGGAAAGACATCAGGAACTCTGGGCCTTGCCCCGGGGTCTGCTGGTACCAGTAAAGGCTGTTGTGTCCAGAAATTGGGTCACACCTGAGAACTACATTCTGTCCTCTCTTTGTGACTTTGTGCCTAGGGGACTGGGAGACTCCAGCCTGGGTGTGGTCTGTGGAGACAGAAGATGGGAAAAGAATCAGGAAAATATTAGTCAACACACACACACACACACTCTCATACACACACACACACACAAACACACACTGAATTTGAGTTCTATTTTGAATACACACATGTGCACGCACACACACACACACACACACAATGAAACTGCTTTGGGTTCTGAGGACTCACCTGTTCTTAGGAGACAGAAGCCCACCCAAAAGAGTAGTCTAGTGCCCATAGTAGGTCAGGAAGGATGGAGGCTCACCAAGGCAGGGCCATTGTGAAGAGTAGAAGAGGAGGAGGTCTGTCCCTTGTCACCTCAAGGCAGTCCCCACAGTGACATCATTTCCTCTGTCCATCCCCACAACCTCAGAACACATGATTTACATTAGAAAATACTTGACTTGTGGAAATTAATTCTCCCATGCTTTTTCACCAAGTGACTGTCACAAACCCACAACAGACCAGCTCACACGCCCAGATTCACTAACTCTCACACATTCTGAACCCTGGACTAGGTAACTGGGAACTGAAATGTGGAGACCACCAGGTCAATAAAGATTTGTTTTACTTTTGGTCAGCTAACATTAAGGAGCTTATTTTACTACGTAGTTCCAACTCCTTTCCAGTTAAATGACTGCTCTTTATTTGGAGTCAGAAGCTCTCCTTTGAGTAGAGGAAGGCATCACATTCTGCAGGAATTAATCCTGCTGGGCTGGACTCCAGCACCATGGAAGCTCAATGTGAAAAAGAAGCAAGAGACACAGGCCAACTGCTGAGTAGGAGACAGACCTCAGCCACAGTCATGAAGGGGAATCTAGATCAGAGACACTTCAGAGGAGTCCAAGGTCCACCTGGAACAGAGGAGGAGGGTGGAGACCACAGCAGGGGCGAGACAGGTGTGCCACCTGAGAATCCTTCCTGGGTCAGAGGAGTTAAATCAAACTTTCCTCATTTGGAAACATCTTTCCATAATGTTTCTGGGTTAGAGCTGGTCAAGGAGGCATTTGTGTAGAGTTTTGAATATAACAAAACAGCCACCTTCACATGTGGAAGGTCACTGTGGTCAGACAGGGAAACTTAGGGATTGACAGTTACACAAGTGTGCACAGACCAGAGTCCTCTTACTTCTGTACTCTGTGTCTAGCTTTCCTCCCAATGTCCAACACTGCCAGGCTGTGGAGCCACAGTGATGCCCCACACAGAGGCAGCTGCTGCCCCAGAAGCAGGCTTCACCCACTTTTCCTGCCTGCCCTGTGCAAGTCCCAAGGGGGCTGAGTGTGGTCCACTCCCTCTTCCCTGCCACTCCAGCCTCTGCTCCCACACCAGAGTTCCAAGAGCACTGACTACTGACCATCCCTTGACTTCTCCCTTTAGACCTGCTCTGCCTCAGCTCTGCCCACATTTGTGTTAGGCCTAATTTCTCTGATAAACCTCTTCCCACAGTGCTTCTAGCAACTGTTGCACTGATGGAAACTTATTGGTACCAGAAGTACCAATAAGAAAGAAGACTTACAGGAGGGAATTCTGAGAGCCTCTTTCAGATCTGATGAGATTTCTTGTGGACAAACAGACTGAAGTACAGAGCACACCTCTGGGCGAATCTGGTGCTGCAGGAAACCAGGCAGGGAGACCCAGGACAGAGTTGCCCCGTGTCAAAGGGACGTGACTTTTCCCAGTTAATACTGGATCTCAGTCAGGGAAAAGGGGGGTCTAGGGTGTTTCTATAATTTCTTAATCCATCTTTTCTGTCATTCATTCACTTATCTCTTCTCAATTAAATGGGATTCACTGTGCACAAAGCAACATAGGGAATAAGAGAGCAGCTGGCATCTGTCCCTATCCTCATGGAGGTTAAAACATAGTTAGAAGAGAAACAATCAGCCAAGGATCTGGAAAATTGCAACTTTGCTACATTCTACTGAAGAACAACATGTGGATGTGCCAGGGAAATTGACCTGGGGAGGGAGATAAGGAATGCATCCCTCCAGAGGGGGTAGCTGAGCTGTGAAGCCCAGGTAGGACTTCACCTCTGCCCAGGATAGAGGAGGCACCTTGGAGGTCTCTGCCCTGGGAAGAAGGAGGCATAGATGAGGGCTGGCACTGTGACTAGAGCAGAGGGAAGCAGGGAGTTGGGAGGAGGAAGTCCCTGAAGTACCACTGGGGGACAGTGTGCATACAGGGAAGGTGGGCAGCAGCAGAGACCACAGGAGGGCTGGGACTGGTGGAGAACCCTAGAAGGATAAGGCAATGCAGTGTCAGTGAGAGACAGGGCGTCGAGGTGGAACCCAGTTACAAGCCATGTCCCTTCCTGGTAGCTGTACACTGAAGCCCATGACTGGAGAACTCAGAGTCAGGGAAGCAGCATCCCATTTCAGTGGATAACACAGGGCTAATGGCAACTAGCAACACAGGAGACAACTGAGCCTAAGGTCAGGTAGAGGCTTGACTGAGACAGTATGGAGACGCACCTCAGCAAAGACTGAGGCTTGCACTGCCCAGGATCCTCAGAGCTCCAAGTCCGCAGGGGTGAGAAGTCGACCCAGGGTGTCGCTGATCCTCAGGGTGCAGGTCCTCTTTTGCTTTTATGTGCAGAGAGGGGCCAGATGTGCAGCACTGTGGTGTCACTGCTGGCACAGAGGTACACAGATGTCTGGGAGTAGGTGGCCGACGGCAGAGTGAGGGGAAAGTCCTCTTTACTTGACCTAGAGACACTGTACCCTTCGGGGACTTCTCCTTTTTCCATGTTGTCAATATTATGTGAATAATGGACCAGTCTCAGCCCCAGCCCCGGGTCCTGTCGATACCAGTACATGCTGCCATAGTTCATATCCTGGGCACATCTCAAGGTCATAGGTTGTCCTACCTTCAGTATTTGGTATTTGGGGGTCTGAATAATCCCAGCATTCACTGGACCTGTAGAAAAGGTGAAAGAAGCCAGAACTTCAGCCCCATGCACAGGTTGGCCCTGGGACCTGAGCATCTCATGGGCCTTCCAGCACCCACCTGCCTGCAGAAGACAGATCACCCCCCAGCACTGGACCCTGAGACTCATGGCAGGGGCCAGGCAGACAGAGGGGTCTGCTGGGGTCCTGTATTTCAGAGAGCAGAACAGGATCCTCCAGGGTGTCACTCTGAGTCCTCACTCTCCCTGCCTGGGCCCAGAGCCTTCCTGTCATGAGGGTCCACGCCCCTTTCCCAGAAGGTCAGACCCAAAATGAATGCTCAAGTGAGTGGCTTAGACTGGGACCCTGTTGCGGCATATATACACAATGGAATATTATTCATCAGTAAAAGACAATAAAATCATGGCATTTGCAGGTAAATGGATGCAGTCGAAGAATACAATGCTAAGTGAAGTTAGCCAATCCCAAAAAAAGAAATGACAAATGTTTTCTCTCATATAAATAGGCTGATTCACAGTGGGGTAGGGAGAGGTAGCATGGGAGGAATAGACAAATTCTAGATAGGGTGGAAGGGTTTTAGGGGAAGGGAAGGGCATGGGGGTAGAAATGATGGTGGAATGAAATGGAATCATTACCCTAAATACATGTATGAATGCATGAATGGCATGAATACATATTTTTTTACAACCATAGATATGCAAAATTGTGTTCTATACGTGTACTATGAATTGTAGTGCATTCTGCTGTCACATATAACAAATTACAATTTAAAAATAAATAAAAATTAAAAATAAAAGAATGGAACCTGCTGCGCCCCTCCCCTGACTCAGGCAATGGCAAGGCCCTACTGAGGTGGATGGCGCAAGGCGTCCATCCTCTGGAGGAGCGCAGTATGTTTCTGGGAATGGGCTGATTTGTTTTTGTATTCCTTTAATAAGTATAGTTGTGACTTCTCATATGACCATTGAGTATGAAGGAAAAAACTTTCCCAATAATGCAACTACTTCTAAAGAATGGATCTGTTTGCTCTAAATGCAATGATTCAGCTGTGGAGTGTAAATTGTTAATGTCTAATGAAAAACTCCCTGTATTCCTGTCAAGGAAGTTTTTGAGAAATTAAATTAAAATCTAGAGAAGAAAAATTAATGTTAAGAAGACAGATTAGTGCTTAGTACTGGGCAACTTGTTCTTGTTCCTGTGCACAATGGTTTGTGCTCTTACTCTTGTTTGATTAAAATTAATAACAAGTCAACCACTTGCCATAACCATGGCACCGGTTCCAGTCAGTAAGTCAAGAAAGAATAGTCAAGGTAAAGGCCAATAGTTTGGGACATTTGTAATTATTATTAAAAGTTAACTAAGCAGAAACAACTCAAAGCAAAACACGAACTAAAAGTACAAATGTTTGCTTATGCATAAGCCAAGATACATTCTTCTATTCTGATTGTAGCTAGGTAATATTTTGTTTCTTTGAATAATGATTCCTGTTTTGTAACCACAAAGTACTGTGAGCCTGCCAAAATGAAAAGTATATATGATCAAGTTCACAAGTAAAGATTGGGATCAACACCTGCACTTTGGTGTCTGTGTTGTTTCTCCACCCCTCTTTCGCCGACTCCTCACCATCCGTTCGTCTCCTGAGATCCCCTGTTGGAGCTGGTCTCCGACATCTGGCGCCCCCCGAACAGGGACGATCGGTAATCCGTAAGTCTGATGCATTAATTTCATTCAGAAGTTTCCGGGTGAGGATAGGATTCTTACCTAGGGTACTGCAGACCCCTTAGCAAGGTGCTAAGTAAGTGAAGGGTAAGTAATCAGAGAACTTATTTTGAGAAGTCATGGGCCATAAGGAGTCTAAAGAAAGAGGACTCTTTATTGACATAGCTAAGCATATACTCCATAAACGGGGCATTTCAGTTTCTTCTAAGCAGTTAAGACATTTTTTTCATTTTATTCAAGAATGCTCTCCTTGGTTCCCTGAGGAAGGAACCTTAAATTTAGAAACATGGAAAAAACTAGGTAAAGAGATGAAGGTTTACTATGATCATCATGGGCCAGAAAAGATTCCTGTAGATGCTTTTTCATTATGGAATGTTTTTAAAAATGCTTTGGATCCGACCCATGAGGCAGTTTGTTTGGCTGCTCAAGTGACCGAGTCTGAACAAACCCCCTTTATCGGGGCTGCTGCTACATCTAGATTTTATAAAACTACATCCCCTCAAAAACAGTCTCAATCTGATGATGAACAAGGGGATGAAGAGGAGGATGAACAACTTTCTCCTCAAGATCAGGAGGACTTAGAGGAGGCTGCAGCTCGATATCATAACTCTGACTGGCCACCCGATTTGTTAGTTTCTGTGTCTCCAGAGCCTCCTTAGAGCTTTAAATAAAACTATGGAAACTATGGGAGCTCTACAACCAGGCCTCCCTTCTCCTGTGGCTATACCAAAAGGACAATATCTTGCAGTTATAGATCTACAGGACTGTTTTTTTACCATTCCTCTTGCAAAACAGGATTGTAAACGTTTTGCTTTTAGTTTACCATCTTCTAATTTACAAAGACCTTTCCAAAGATTTCAATGGAAAGTTTTGCCTCAGGGAATGAAAAATAGCCCCACCTTATGTCAAAAGTTTGTTGATGCAGCCTTAGTCTCCACAAGAAATAAGTTTCCATCTGGATATATAATTCATTATATGGATGATATTTTATTAGCTCATGCTGATTATTTGATACTCCAACAAATACTTAATTTTATGATTACAAGTTTACAAGACTGGGGATTAAAAATTGCTCCTGATAAAATTCATACTCAGGTTCCTTTTTCTTACCTAGGAAGATTAATTAATTCCAACAATATAACTTCTCAAAAAATACAGATTAGGGTTGATTCTTTACACACTTTCAATGATTTTCAAAAACTTCTTGGGGATATTGATTGGATTAGGCCTCACTTAAAATTAACCACTGCTGACCTTAAACCTTTATTTGAAATTTTACAGGGAGATTCAAATCCAAATTCACCTAGACAATTATCTCCTGAGGGAAAGAAGGCTTTATTTAAGGTGGAGAAGGCTATTTCAGATCATTATTTACAACAAATAGACTACAATAAGCCCTTGATGTTAATAATCTTACAGACTTCACACACTCCTACTGGATGCCTATGGCAGGATGATCCTTTAGAATGGATTCATTTGCCTTCTACTCCAAAAAAGATTAATATTTCGTATCCCACCCAGGTGTCATTATTAATTTGTAAAGGTAGACTTCGAAGCAGAGAGCTCTTTGGACGAGATCCATCCTCCATTATTATTCCATATAAAAAGGAACAATTAGATTTCTTATTAAATGTTAATGATGAATGGCCTATAGCATTACAGGGATTCTATGGAGAAATATTGTTTCATTTGCCTAACCACCCATTACTACATTTTATGACTAAGGTAAATACTATTTTTCCTAAAAACTTTTCTCATGTGCCCCTCGATCAGGCTTCTCTAATTTTTACAGATGGATCCTCTAATGGAATAGCTGTTACTATTATAGATGACCAAGAGCCGATAGTTCAACAAACAACTGAAACCTCTGCTCAAAGGACGGAATTAATTGCTATTATAACTGCTTTTGAAAGGGTTACACAGCCTTTTAATCTTTATACTGATTCCCAATATATAGTTAATCTCTTTCCAGCCATAGAAACATCTTCTTTGTCCTCTCATTCATCAATTGTTAATATATTACAAAAGTTACAAAAATTAATATTACAGAGATCCTATAAATTTTTTATTGGACATATTAGAGGACATTCTAACTTACCTGGACCTTTCAGGAAATGCTAAAGCTGATTTATTAACTAGGACTGTTTATAACGTTATTGAACAAGCTACTAAAGATCATCAATTACATCATCAAAATTCTGCTGCTCTTAGAACACAGTTTCATATAACTAAAGAACAAGCTAGACAAATTGTTAAACAATGTCAAATCTGTCCTACTCACTTTCCTTCTCCACAGATGGGTGTCAACCCTAGGGGTTTATTACCTAACAAATTGTGGCAGATGGATGTTACTCATATTCAAGAGTTTGGAAAGTTATCTTTTGTTCATGTTTGTGTGGATACTTTCTCACATGTTATTTTTGCTACAGCACGTACTGGAGAAGCTTATAAGGATATTGCCCAACATCTTTTTGCCTCCTTTGCATATATGGGATTACCTCTTCATATTAAGACAGACAATGCTCCTGCTTATATTTCAAAAACCTTTAAACACCTGTGTCAGACACTTAACATAGTTCATTCCACAGGCATCCCCTATAACCCACAAGGACAAGCCATAGTGGAAAGAGCTCATCAGACCTTAAAATCTCAAATTAATAAATTAAAAGAGGGGGAACTACATTATAGCTCTCCTCATCAAATTCTTCAACATGCTCTATTTGTCATTAATCATTTAAATGTAAATGATTCTAAATTAACTCCAATGCAACGTCATTGGTCTGAGCAAACAGTAACTCAAAAACCTTTAGTTAAATGGAAAGATCTTCTTACTGGACAGTGGAAAGGACCTGATATTCTCTTAACATCGGGGAGAGGATATGCTTGTGTGTTTCCACAGGACGCTACTTCACCTTTGTGGATTCCAGATCGACTCATCAGACATTATGACTCACCCATATCACAGATGGAGGTTCCTCCCCAAGCCATACCCAAGGATGCCATCGACCCAGGATGAAGAACTTGCCGAGGACATGACTAATCTTCACCTTCATTCCCCCCTGACAGGCACGAGCAACATTGACATCAAAATTACCATCCTGGGATCAAATAAAACATCTGACCAGTCAGGCACAAAACTTGGTTGTTAGCCAAGGTGCCTCTGCCTCTCCTGAAAAGGTGTTTCTTGCTATGCTAGCACTCTTATCCTGTCAGGTATCACTGATTTCTGCTAATCAATCTTATTGGGCTTATTTTCCTGACCCTACTCTTTTAAGAGTTACTGATTGGGGAAAAC
Organism: Callospermophilus lateralis; assembly: GCF_048772815.1. Lineage (NCBI taxonomy): Eukaryota > Metazoa > Chordata > Mammalia > Rodentia > Sciuridae > Callospermophilus > Callospermophilus lateralis. The sequence goes on from NC_135305.1 coordinate 13,190,083, forward strand.
TTAATATTAAGGTGTTTACTGATAATCCTGATTTGTTATGAGGGATTTCTGATTCCCTTATTCCTCATAAGATGTCCTATAATATTGATTTCAAGGGTTTAATAGAAGAGACTCCTATTTGCTTTGCTACTGATAATAAATTCATCCCTCAAGGATGTATGCCTACTAATTATAGACAATATTTTACTGATTGCCCTCCTGGCTTCCCAGACATGGATAATAAAAAGAGGAGCCTTTGGCTCCTCGAAATGGTTTCTTTAGGATATTATATAGTTAATGAAACCTATGTTAATAAGACATTACCTGAAGCCATTGATCCATGTGGATTAAAGAATAACAAAAAAGATTTTTATTGGAATAATATGATTGATCCTTGGGAAGAATTTCCTCATTGGTTTCAATGTGAATTTATACAAAGGGCACAAGTCTTTCAGCCTAAGTCTTCAGATGTTAAGATCTATGATTGGTCTGCTTCTGCCCCTCATTTTGATTATAAAAATTATTTTAAGACTAAATCTCAAAAATTTAATCATACTGAAGGAATGTATACAAGTTCTCCTATTCATAGATGGTTCTCACCTGGTTGGGTCACTCCCATATTTCAGAGTGAGCTCCCTAATGGAAAGGTTTCATACTTCCCAGATCTCTTTAGATTAATAGCAGCTACTAATATGGTTCTTTTAACCAGACCTGGTAAAACTCCAGAACCTTTCAATGTTCGTGCTTGCATTAATGCTCCTCATGCTATTTTAGTAGGTAATAATAATACCTTGACAATTAATCGTAATAATAGTGTTTATTCTATTTCCTGTGATCAATGTATGTTAACTAATTGTATACATGCTAATCTTCCAAAAAACTATACTACTTTTATAATTATACATCAGCCTTCCTATGTAATGATTCCTGTCCTTCTTAATGATGATTGGTATGATGATGAAGGGTCACAAATTCTTAAAAAATTTAATGAATTAATTAGACCTAAGCGATTTGTTGCAACATTAATTTTAGGAATTACAGCATTAATAGGAATTATTACTTCTTTAGCTTTATCTACTACAGCTTTAGTTAAAGAAATTCATACTGCTCATCATGTTAATGATTTATCTCATAATGTTTCATTAGCATTAGCTATTCAAGAAAAAATAGATAAGAAATTGGAGGCCCAAATTAATGCCTTAGAGGAAGCTTTATTATATGTAGGAAACAAGATTCAAAACATAAAAACTCAAATGACAACCAAATGTCATGCTAATTTCAAATGGATCTGTGTTACTCCCTTAAAATATAATCAAACTAAATATGGATGGAATCAAGTACAAACTCATTTATTAGGGATCTGGAATAAAACTGAAATAGGCCCCAATATACAAGATTTACAACAACAAGTAAAATATATAAGTAAGGCTTATTTATCTACTGACTCTACAGCTGACTTTGCTGCAGATTTATACAAAAATACAAAAAACTATTTCCAATAGTACTTGGTGGTCATATATGATTAATATTGGTTTTGGCTTTTTATTCATTGTTCTTGTTTGTCTCATTCTTCCAGTCCTCTTCAGACTTGTCTGGAAATCAATCAAAAGCATCTCCGTCCAAATCGAACACCTCAAATTAAAAAATAAAAAAGGGGGAAATGCTGCGCCCCTCCCCTGACTCAGGCAATGGCAAGGCCCTACTGAGGTGGATGGCGCAAGGCGTCCATCCTCTGGAGGAGCGCAGTATGTTTCTGGGAATGGGCTGATTTGTTTTTGTATTCCTTTAATAAGTATAGTTGTGACTTCTCATATGACCATTGAGTATGAAGGAAAAAACTTTCCCAATAATGCAACTACTTCTAAAGAATGGATCTGTTTGCTCTAAATGCAATGATTCAGCTGTGGAGTGTAATTGTTAATGTCTAATGAAAAACTCCCTGTATTCCTGTCAAGGAAGTTTTTGAGAAATTAAATTAAAATCTAGAGAAGAAAAATTAATGTTAAGAAGACAGATTAGTGCTTAGTACTGGGCAACTTGTTCTTGTTCCTGTGCACAATGGTTTGTGCTCTTACTCTTGTTTGATTAAAATTAATAACAAGTCAACCACTTGCCATAACCATGGCACCGGTTCCAGTCAGTAAGTCAAGAAAGAATAGTCAAGGTAAAGGCCAATAGTTTGGGACATTTGTAATTATTATTAAAAGTTAACTAAGCAGAAACAGCTCAAAGCAAAACACGAACTAAAAGTACAAATGTTTGCTTATGCATAAGCCAAGATACATTCTTCTATTCTGATTGTAGCTAGGTAATATTTTGTTTCTTTGAATAATGATTCCTGTTTTGTAACCACAAAGTACTGTGAGCCTGCCAAAATGAAAAGTATATATGATCAAGTTCACAAGTAAAGATTGGGATCAACACCTGCACTTTGGTGTCTGTGTTGTTTCTCCACCCCTCTTTCGCCGACTCCTCACCATCCGTTCGTCTCCTGAGACCCCCTGTTGGAGCTGGTCTCCGACAGGAACCCATTTGTCCAAAATGACACAGTCATCACGTTTCTCTTGGCCATTTTGTGAAACAGTCTGTAACCCCGTGGATACTATGTTCCAGTGACGCTGTCGCTCTTTCTTACTACTTTGGTTCAGTCATCTAACATTTCTGGAGTTCAGAATCTTAGGGTAAGTCCTAATGGCTGCCTGGTGGCTTTTGACCTGTGTGTCCCAAATTCTTCTTCAAGTATGATTTTCGCATGTGCTCAACTGGTCACAACGCTGCTGAAGCCCTCAGCCTCAGTGATTCTCTAAGGTGTCCAGTTTCTAAATCCTAGGAGAGGCTCCTGAGCATCTGAAGTCTTGCTCTGTTTTTGTGTTGTTGTTGTTGTTGTTGTGTGTTGTGTGTGTGTGTGTGTGGAATCCCTGACAGGTGGGACACCTGGCAAAGTAACTAGGCACCTTCTCATCCACTCATAGACTTGGTCCCTGTGCTCAGGTGAGACCTCACTGCAGAGAACCTCACTCTGTCCATCCCTTTGGAGGATGGTGCCACACAGCCCTGCAGGTGACTTGTTGGCACAGAGGAGTGGAGGTATGTGGGTGACCTGGAAGAGAGGGGGCTGACTCCAATCAGCTGAAGGTGTGACTAGGGCCAATAAACAAACCCTCCTCCAGGTCAGAGTATTGTCCCTCTGACAGCCTTTGAACTACAGTGGTTGCTCTTCCTGGCTCTCTAGCTCACGTGCTCACCCTGAAGATTTTTATTTACCATCCTCCATAATTGCATTAGCTAATTCTTTACAATGAAGAAGGATGGATGGATGCATGGATGGATGGATAGATAGAGGCTATTGGTTTTGCTTCTCTGGACAACTCTGATACAGATAGATAATATTACCCTAATTTTATAGATAATTGCATTCAGGAAAATTCATCAAGCAACTGGTCACTGTCTTGAGGAACTCATGTTGGATTTGCAATCAAAACAGGTGTATGCGTCACTCAGGAGATTACCATTATCTGCCTACATCACTATCTCATGGGGAAACGGATTTCTAGCAGTGATTTAATTAGAGCCAGTAGGTCTGAGAGGGAAAAAGGGGGCCACACTGTGGTTGTGAAGGTAGGGGATTTATATGAAAATTCATCTTAGCATGGAGTGACAAACACGAATATCAACCAGGGGTTGAGTTCCAGGTCTGCATCCTCATAGCTATTTGACTGGGTCAAGCTATTTTATTGATAGGCCTATTCCCTCGTCTGTAAAATGAGTGCAATAATAGCATTTGCCTCTTAGCTCTTTCTCTGATAATTGAATGTCTGAGTAAGTGAAATTGTGCAAATGAAGGGTTTGATTTGCTATATGCTAAATTGCTGATAAATGGTGCCATTATTATTCTCTCTGAGTGGAGCAGAATTCAACTGGGAATGTGCGTTAATGCATCCAGGGCTTGCAGTTCTGCAATTGACCCTGTCACTAGTGGACAGCTACCAGAGGAAAGCCACATAGCATACTTTTTAAAGTGTCCTCTTAAACATGGCATTCACACGCTCTGAATTATTATGAAGTCTTAACAACAAGCAAATCCTGCTATATGGTATAACAGCCATGAGCTTGGAAGAAGACAGTCACAAAAAGATACTACATGATCCCACTTCGATAAGGGATCCAAAGTGTCAAACCCTGGTGGTGAAGGTCAGAATGGCACTTGCCAGGCCAGCGGGTGAGGAATTGGGGGTCACTGTCAAAGAGTAAGTTATGCACGTGCACAGGTCCCAGAGTTCTCCTGTGTAACGTGGATTCCCTCTGTAAAACAATGTCATCACCTTAAAACCATATGGTAAGAACACAGGAAGGGAGGAAGAGAGGGAAAGGGGAGGTCTGGGTGCATGTACGCTATGTGACACTGAAACATATAATTATAACACACCAATAAAAAGGAAAAGGAATCATAGTAATGAACCCCATAGAATAAAATTAAAAGTTCTTTGATGATTTAACCCCAAAAGTCTGTTAGGATGATAGATCTTCTTTAAATGTTATTGTCACATCATCATTAAAAAAAAAATCTGACAAACAGGAAGCGTTAGAGAGAAAAGGAAAAAAAGAAAATTTGTACAATTCACAATCTCAGTAAACTGCTTTAAATAAACCAAGCTTGTGCTCTGGCTCTTGCTCTCACTTCCTGTGTGTGTATGTATACATATGGAGAAAGACAGGTATAGACATAGATATAGCTGTTTGTCTCTCTATAGCTTCATAAGAGAATGAAAATAGTTTTTTATTGTCTTAGTTTTCTTCTTTTTCTATTTCTGTCCTAGGTGATCAATATCTTATACAATGTAGGACTCCCCAGAATGTTTGTTGAATAAAAGAATAAAGGAAACAAGTGACCAACAAGGATCCTCTCCCTTCCCCTGAGGTCTGACTGTGTCACCCACAGGACAATGGTGCTTCCCCTGTAAATGTTCCTCCTCTTGATCCCCAGCTGGGAGCGCTCACTACTCACAGGCCCCCATGAGAGAGGAAGGCGACTTGGCCAAGTCTATGACCACAGTGCAGAAAATTTTAAGTTTCTTTTTCTTCACAGAGGAGGACCCATTGGGATATGCTCTACCTTGAAGTCACGTGTTCCTTGGACAAGTCACACAGGAGGTGAAGATGCATGTTGCATGACCTTCTCAACTTGCTAGTGGGGACCTGGGAGAGGGAAGCCAGTGGAGCAGGCAGTTGCAGAGTGAGGGGTGGGGGAACACCTGGGTTGAGGAGCTGACATCAGCCAATGCCTGCATGAGACCAGGAAGCTGTGTCCCCTCAGGGATAGGACCAGGTGAATGACACTGCCCCGCACCACTGCTGTGGCACTAGAGCAGCTGAATGCACTCCGCAACAGTGTCTGGGACAGGTTGGCAGCTTCCCAGGCCTGAACCAGCCTGGCTGAGGCTCCACCCTCCTGGCCACTTCCTGACACAGGCAGGAATGATTTTGTACTGAAGGCTGATGCTCATGGGTGGCTGTGCCAGGCTGCTGGCACAGAGGAACAGAGCCGAGTCGCCCAGTGCCAAGGAGCTCAGGTTGAGTTCAGAGCTGTAGTCAGGGAACTGCTGCACTGAGAATCGACTGGGGATGTTCTTCCCTTTTTCTCTCTCTTCTCCATTGTAATACTGAAAGAGAATCTGAGGCCCCTGGCCCGGGGTCTGCTGGTACCAGTACACAGAGGGGTGTTCAGGGAGAGGGGAGCATCTCAGTGTCACTTGCTGTCCTTTTGCTTTGATCAGATGTTTTGGGGTTTGCTTGACTCCAGAGTCCACTGGGCCTGTGGGAGGAGATGGACCTAAGAGCAGAGCCCAGGAGCAAGGGTCCCGCTGAGCCATCCTGGACTGAGATGTGCTCCAGGAATGATGAACACAGAGAAGAAGCTGTACCCAGGACTCACCTGTCGTACCCAGGACTCACCTGCTCCCAGCAGAGAAAGGGCCACCCAGCAGAGGAGCCTAGAGCCCATGGCAGCATCAGGAACCCAGGGTCTCTTAGTTGAGTGGTGGGCATTCAAAGGTTCTGAAGTTCTAGTCTTCCCATCAGCGTCATGTGTCCTGCTCTGACATGTCCCTCCCTGCAGGCCACCTGATCCACTGCACCCAATGACAAGACCCAGGCTGTACCCAAAGCACCCTTCTTGCATTGCACAGCCCCTGATCTGAAGATGGGTCAGTTTGAGCACCCCGCTCCTGGGCCAGGTCCACGTCCTACTTCCTTCCATGCTAGTTCCATCTCTGCAGTGCTGCTCTTGGCCTAACTCTGATTCCCTGTCCTGGCCTCTCTAGTCCTTCACTTTCCACTGCCCCAGCGTGAGCAGAGAAAATGCTTTCTTTGTGTCTGCAGAGTCTCAAGGCAGCCCTTTCTCCCCTGGACAGTTATAAGACTGTGTTTAGCTGTGTGTCCAGGACCCACTCCAGGAATTCCAACTACCTCCCTGTTATGAGCAGGCAGCCAGCATCCCCTTCAGCTCTGCTCTCCTAGGCCATCTTCCAAGGCCTCCCAGGGACCCTGCAGCACTGTGGTGCCACAGTGCCCCCACGTGGCCCTTGGCCCACAGTATCATGGACTCCACCTTCTGAGCTCATGTCATGATTGACTAAATCAGCAGAACAGATCCCCACCCAGTGTCCCCTCTCATCAGCATCCCTTCTGCGGCTTTCTCATCTGGACAATTTAGGGTTGCTCTTCAAGTCCAAGTGGAGGATTTCAAAGCCTGTGGGGGCAAATGAATTGTATGAACCTACATTATGGTTAAAAAGAAACTAATATTACACCAGTGCAATCAGTATGCTAAAATGAAAGAGGCAAGCAGAGTAATACCACCTCAAGAAGATCCATGTGGGAAACCTGTATTCCATGGCTCACTTCATTAATCAGACAGGTGACTTTTTACATTTGATTTTTTATTTAATCATAACCTAATTAAATAGTGTAATTTATAAAGATGGTTTCTAGACATTAAACATGTACTTCCAGGCTTATATAATCTTGAAATAGACAACTTTATCAGCTATATTTAAGGCTGATTTGGTTGGGTATGAATTTGCTGTCACTACCCTGAAGAGCAATGAGCTCTTGCCAGTGACCTGGCACCTCTTAGTAAATGCCACCAGAGATAAACTGTGTGAGGGTAGAAGAATCTCCACAAGAAAACACACATGTGTACCCACAGAGACACACAAGGCAAACTCACATTCGTGCATAGCACTCACACACAGTGTCCTAAATGTCAAGAGTGATAGATTTCCTTCCTGAGTACACCTAGCTTTCTCTGTCACTTTAGAGTGAACTTCTGAGAAGTCTGATGTTTCCAGCTGCACTAAGTCCCTAAGGCCAGGGCTGAAGAGAAGGGGATTGTAGTGGGAATTCCTTTGTTATAGGGTCATGAGACTGGGAGAAATATCATATGATTTTCTCTTTTGCAGAAGAACACTTGCAAATTTCACTTTTAGACATAGTTTGGGACTTCACAGGATGGTCTTCAGTGTTGACTGTGACAACATAGTTGCTCAGGACATTACAGATGTTGTTTAGAAAACCAAGGTAACCCTAAATGACAGTTCATTGCATTCATTGATGGGAAAATCATAATAAATAATCCTTCAGGGTGCTGATGGAGTGGCATTACTTTTTTATTGAATAAACATAAACAGGGCCAGCTATAAAATGTGGCTTTTCCGTGGAAAGGAAAGTCAAGACAGCAATACTACCGCCTAGTACTGGGAACATCAGAGTGGGAAGGGAAGAGAAGCAGGTGAGCGGCACCCATGGGTAAGAGGAGGGGTCCTCCTAGACAGGGAAAGATGGAGCAGAGACACAGGATGCTAAAGCCTGCTGACTGTTCACAGTGTGGAGAAGAGACTTTTGGTCAAGGAAGGTACCTGGGCAGCCTGAAGGCAGAGCACCATCCCTGGGGAGCAGAATAGATTTGGAGGAAACTGGACAGTCCTTGTCCTCGATGACCCCAGTGGACATGACCTCTGCTATGTTTGGGGAGCACATGACTGTGCAATGAGGAAGCAAGGGGGGCAGAAGTGAAGAAGGAAGACAGTGTCATCAACTGCAGGATCCTCACAAGCAGCTACTTGGCCAAGACCCCAACTAGGACTGCCTGCCAGGTGACACCAGTTGCTACAAGGCTTGCTTTATATTTCCCATGTAAAGAGGACTCCTGAAGAATGAGAAGAGAGCTCATGCTGCAGAGGACACCACTTTAAGTCACTTTGCAGCTCTTTGTATGTCAACCATTTTTATCCCGTTCCCTCTCCTGGACTTTCCTCACACTCAGTTTCTTCCTCAATGACATGAAGCAGCCCTCTGTGATTTTGCTCTGTACACCACAATACTGCCACACAAAGCTGATTGCAAGATGAAATATATTGCCTATGAAAGTGAGAGCCAGCAATCCGATCACAGATTCCTCCTCTGCCTTAAGCTATGCAGCATCCAGTCAAGAAAGGGACATTACAGTGAACTTACTGAACTTGCCCTCTGGAAAGCAGCTCTTGGCCTTGATCCTCTCCCCCAAATGGCAGGAAAGCCCCATGCTACCCTTTCCAGAGGCCTAAAACCACATTTTTTTCCCCCGTGCACTCCCTGGGATCTCACAGATGCATACTGTAGGTGCTCTCTGGGCAGGAGGTTTGTGCACAGAATGCTGGTGACTCTGTAGGGCTGGGCCATGCTGCTGGCACAGAGATACAGCACTGAGTCTCCAAGATCCAGGGCAGCCAAGCTCAGCTCTGAGCCATAGTCACAGAACCGCTGAGTGGAGAACTGTCAGGGACATTTTCTTTTGATGTCTGTAAATGCTTTCAAAGAAGAACTTGGGGCCCTGGCCCAATCTGTTGGTACTAGTACACACTGGTGTGCCCAGAGATAGGGAACACATCAGGGTCACTTGCTGTCCTCATGTTTTGATTAGGTATTTTGGAATCTGGGTGACTCCAGACTCCACTGAGTCTGTGGAAAAGTGGATGGAGAATGAGCCCAGGAGAGAGCCTGGGCCACATCCACGGGGGAAAGTGGAGGACTCCAGGTTGGCAAGTTCAGAGTGAGGATGTTCTCTTTGTCTGTAGGACTCTCCCGTTCCACGGAAGGAAATGGCCACACAGCAGAGGAGCCTGGAGCCCATGGCAGGGTGGGACAGAGCTGAGCACGTGTCCCTCCTGCTCAGGGCTCTTGACCTTTGAGTTCTGGAGTTCTAGACACCAGTCTCTGGATGTCACTGCTCCCATGTCATGGGCTCTGCAGATTGCCATTCACCTTGACTCCCTCGACACAAACGGGGCTCAGCTGATCCAGGAGGCTGGCTTCCATCTTGCGAAGGCTCTCACATAGCTTCAAGGCTACTGGGCTGCTCTAGCGTGGGCCAGGCACAGGCCATGTGACAATCCCACAGCTCCTGTCCTTCTCCTTAGAGGCTGTTGTTCTTCTGCCTGTCCTTATGTAGGGCTTTCAGGCTGTCCCAGTGCAGCACCAAACCCTCCAACCTCTCTTTCAACCTCAGAGAGACCCTCTAACTAATGCTGGGCCCACATTCATGGCTCCCAGCTGGGGCAGCTCACCTGCAAATTCATAGATATGGCACCAAACATTCTAAGAGATGACAGCATCAAACAAGACTGCTCCCTAAGCCTCCATGTCCCTAGTGGCTGCTCTGTGGACCTCCATAGACCTGAAGTCCTAAAGCCCCTGGGTGCCGTAGTCCCCCACGCACAGGGAAAAAAACGTGGTTCATTGCACAGCAACCAAGATTTTACCTTTGTTAGGGATGGAATGTATCAAGTTTCCCCAAAATTCATATGTTGAAGTTCAACCCCAAGGTGGCTACTTTTGAAGCGAGGGCCTTTATGAAGGTAAAAATGTCAAATGTACTCACCAGGGTGGAGCCTCAGTACAATAAGAATAATGTCCCTGAAAGAAAAGACAGGAAGCTCTTGCTGTCTGTCTTGTGAGGACACAGCAAGAAGTTGGCTATTGGGAACCCAGAAAGAGTGTCCTTTCCATACCCCAACCATGGTGGCACCTGACCTCAGACTTCAGCTTCCAAATTATGAGAACTAAATGTGTTGCTTCAGGCACTTTGCGGTTGGTATTTTGCTGTCAGTCCATGTTGACAGATACAGCCTTTCCAGACATGACTCATGGATGTAAATGTATTTAAATAAGGAACTATTTTAACAACTTACCCAGTACAAAGTTTTCCTACACACACACACACACCACACGCCAATCCTAACAAATTTGGGATTTATCTTTGTTAAGGTGAATTTTTGCTTCGTAACAATTAAAAGGGTAATGGAGAATTTTTTTTCTCGATTTGAGAAAATCTGATTGAGCTGAGGTAGAGGTGATAGTGGAAGAACATAGGCAGAAATTACACAGAGACAGCCTGTCTCCCTCACTGGAAGAGCCTCTCAGGATTTTTAGATGATTAAAACAAACTTAAGCTTTTTTTTTTTTTTTTTAACACGATCACATTTTATTTAAGAGATAAAATCTTTTCTTTTTTTAACTCAGATGTTAATTTTATTAAAATACTTTCAGTCTTACATTTGTTTTCATGACTTCATAGGGTACATTATAAACTTTTCCACAGGCTTTTGGCAATATGGGGAAATCTGCTATTAATCACAAGCAATGACTTTGGTTTTTTTTTTTTGTTGTTGTTTGGTTTTTTATTCCACCATCATTAATAACCCCAGGCCATCTCCCTTCCCCTCCAACCCCTCTGCCCTGACTAGAGTTCGTCTTCCTCCTATGTTCCCGCTCCCTATCCCACTATGAATCAAAGAAAACTTTCGGCATTTGTTTTTGGGGGGGATTGGCTAACTTCACTTATAAGCTTTTTTTTTCCTTTGATGACCCTATCCAGCTTTCTAGAGACCTCTCAGAGTGTCAAGTACCTCCTAATCAACTCACCTGATAATGAAAGAAATGATAAATCACCTTTCCCACATTGCTGGGTGATTAGTTTATTTGCCCCCTCTCTCTGTTTTTTAGAAATCCGATTCTGGCTTCAATTAGATGACACTATCCAATTCCCATTTCCCCATGTGTGACTAATATGTGTGCAGATCAACTATTAAATTACCCCATGGTTTCATTTCATGCACAAGAACCAAAAGAACAATTCTAATCCTCTACGCATAGTATAATAGGAAGGACAGCCCCGCTCAGATCAATGTGGTTAAAGAGTGAAACGGGGAACTGGGAAAACAGAAGTTCAGAAGGATTTAATTTTTAATTCATTATCTTACACATATTATTTTTTAATTAGCTCAATTTCCAACCCAAATTTCTGGAAATACTCTTGACTTGCTCCCTATTCAAATTTAAACAATGACTTATAAGGAAAGGATATAGCTGTTCAGATACAGTCTATTTCTCAACTTTCTATATATAAAATTGAAAAATCCCAAGAGTTACAACTAAAAACATTTCCCTGAGTGAGCTCCCTCAGCCAGGTGTGGTCACTAGAGAATGTGTCAATGAGCAGTGGTCAGCGACCAACCCCTCTTACCAGATCCACCTGGATTAGTTAAGCTCCACCCCAAGTGAGACTCTATGACTACAAACCAGATACAATTCTCTCAAGCCCAGATTACCTTAATGATTTTTTATAAATTTTATGCACAAATAACTCATTAAAATCTCTCATAATAGAATCTGATATGTCTGATAGAATTTATGATGGTGGCTAAGTGAACATTCCTACACAAAATCAAGAAGTATAAGTTAGCAGTTTAAATCACATCAACATTTTTTTTTTTTTTGCGTTTTAATATCTAGCAAATTTTGGATTCAATTAGGTAGAATTTCTAGAATATAAATCAGGTTTCCACTGTCCTCATAAACATAGCAGTCTTTAAATTTCCTTTAGAGATTCATCATACCCAAAGGTAAATAATCATAATATTTGAGATGAGAGAAGGAGCCGATAATATCCCAAAGATGTGAAATATAAGCCTTTCTCTGACTCATTATAAACTTGCAAATTAGTATATATTTCTGGCAATTTCCCCAGATGCAGCTGAGGAGGCAAGAAGAAAACATATGAAAACCAGATACAAACAAAACCATGGGACTCTCTTGGGAACTGATGCTAGTTGGGCCAGAGCATGATGAGACGAGAGGAGAGCTTAGAATGGCACCGAGAAACCCAAATGGTGGAGGTCATTTAAGTTCTGCTCTTGCCTGAGGCCCTCCTTGCATGAAGACAATCTTATTTGCATTTTCATTCCAGAAATCAGTAGTAGAGGTGATGGGACCCCTAAGCAAGGACTTCAGAAGACAAGTAACTGCTGTGGCTGAATATTTGTGTCCCCCAGACACATGCTGGAGCCTAACCAGCACTGCCATGGTACCTGGGCTGGCCTTTGGGAGGGGATGAGCTCATGAAGGCAGAACTCTCCTGACTGGGATGGTCTCCCTAATAAAGAGAGAGCCAGGTATTCCTCCTACCATGGGAGGACACAGTGAGAAACTGTCATCCATGAGCCAGAGGGCAGGCTCTCATGACATATTGAATCAGTCAGTTCCTTGACCATGGACTTCCAGCCTCCAGACTATGAGAAATAAATGTGAGTTGCTCATACCTGCCTGGCTGTAGTATTTTGTTATGGTAGCCCAAAGGGAGCAAGACAATGGCCAACTGCTCAATATAGGTGGATACAAATGCAAATTATTGAACTAGAAGTACTGAAAATTTCCCAAAACATGATAAATATACTATGTGAAGATAGCCAAACTAATGAGAATGAAAAAGATGTCCAACACCTAGACTGTGTAAAGTTAATTCATAGCAGATTAGACTTAGCACATCTCACATAGAGGACATTATAATATCTAGGGTGATGAGGGCCAAAACCAAGTTAAGATGGCGCCTGGCAGTATGCTAGGAGAAGTGGTTTCTGAGCCAATGTCAGCGAGCCATTAAGATGATAAGGATTCCTTAATGACTGACTGCTGTATCTAGTTTATGTTAATTAAGTTAAGCTATGTGTAATTAGTTGGGTATATGTACCTCTGCCGTCCGGCAGAGAGGCAGTGCCTGCTACCTAGGGTACCCACTACTTTGAGTTTCCGCTCAGTTCCCACTGAGTTCACTAGAATTAAAGCAGTTCCCGCTTCAACCTTCAAGTTGCTTCTCATCTCCCAGTTATTTTGCCCAGCCAGACAAGGGCACTAGGGGTTTTGTTTTGGGAAAAATATTGGATTCACTAAGAGAAGGCAATACTTGGTTTAAACACTGAGAGTTTTGTCCCAAAATGAACAAATATGTATTATTAATTTCACAAAATAATGGCTCCTGTCATCAGTTTCTCTCTTAGCTTTTTTATCTGTGTCAAAAAATAAGTTTTTGATCCAGATAATACTTATGAAGTTCTCTCTTTTTTAAGATCTACAGGAGATATCCTAGACCACAAACAATACAAACCCACAGCCTTTACCAAGATTTCTGGTCATTCCATGGATGTTTATATTCCCCTGGTCTCCTCTAACCAGTCATGACCTGGCTACAAAGCTAAGACTGTCCTTGATTAGCTCAGAAAACCCAACACACCAAATATAGTGAATTTAGCACTTTGGTGAAGACTTTGGGAATCCTGCCCGGGACTCATATGATGCAGAGCATAGCTTTTCCCCATTTCCCTCTTACCCCTACTGCTTACATCTACTTTCAAGTCTTCCCAGTATCTCCAGTCTATCCCATCTTCCTTTTTCTTACAGTATTTACTTTAGAAGTCTTGCATTTCTAAATTCTTTGTGACTTTGAAGTGTGTGAGTCCTTTTAAAAGCTAAATAACCCTAAACTAAACTGCCACATTTAATACCCAGGATTGTCTTTATCAAAGACATGGAAACCAACTCTTTGAAATGTAATCATGAAAGGGGGGCACACTATCCAGTGTCTATGGAAAGGTCAGCTCCTAACATAAGGAGCCCACCTTAACTCAGATAAGGATCTTCTTCAACTCCGTTTGGAGTCTACCCAAATTCAGGTTCTTTCCCCTGAAATATTCATCTTAAGAACATTTATGCAATCTTATCATGGATTTGGCATTATAAATATCTATCTGTTTTTCTATATATCCAAAGTCTTACAACAATACTCTAAGATAGGACTTCTCATCTGTATAGAACCAATAATAGAATCAAGGCAACAGTTATCCAATACCTGAGGCCAAACACGAGAAGGTAGCATACAGGGGATGGGCATGGTCAGTGGTATGAGGTGAGGTTGCAATCAGAACCCAGAAGAAAGAAGAGCATGGGGCAAGGGAAGGAGCAGAGAAAAACTACTGAGGTACAATGAGAGCTGTACTCAGTGAGACCCTGCCTCCTGCATAGAGGAAAGGGAGAACAGTTCTCCCCAAAGGGCAGAATCAAGGGAACCTTGAAGAAAGCTGGATGGGAAACCTGGGGTTGAGGAGGAGATGCTGGGGATGGATCACAGCCTGGTGGAGCAGACATAGGGCACTGCCACCTCACTCTTGTGACTGCTGTTTCTGCAGAGAGATCCCTGTGCTGTGCTGTGGCTGAGGCTGGCACAGGCGAACGTGCCAGCCTCCAATTAGTGGAGAAGTAATTGGGCTGTTCTGTAAGGGAAGGACACAGAGCCCTGCAAGGAGCCGCCTCCGAATGTCTCTAGCAGCTGGTGCCATCCAATCACCTAAGAGAGGTAGAAAGCCATTCACTAAGAGCATTAGCCAGAATGAACAAGTAGATAAAAACCAATATGACGCACTCAACTAGCCTAGAGCACCATGTCCCCCCACACATAGGCAGCCCTGGTGCCCAAAGAAACCTCCCTGACCTGGGTGCAGGGTGCTGAGGGGCCAGAACACTCCTCCTTACCAGAACTTAGACTTTATTGTTCAGATCCTCCATCTTCTAGAGAGTTTCCAGATGAGGCTCATCATAAAAATCCATCTCCTCTCTGGAGGGCTTGTTTCTACTCAAATATAGAAAGTATATTTTGCTAAATATGAAAAAAAATACCCAAGACTCAAAGAGGTTGCAGAGCTTCCTCGAGAGGTTCATGGAGTCCCTCCTGTGGCTGTATCTGTTCCACTCTTGGGTCCTCAGTCAACGTCTCTGATGTCCAGAATCATTCCCAAATACCCTAGACCTAATGCCCTCATTTCTATCTACTCTTCTCTTAGAATTGAGTTGGACTTATGCTGGACATAGGCAGTGCCTCACACTGTCCACCCTCCTGAGGCAGGAAGGGCTGCTGAGAGCTGGGGCAGAAGCCCTGGAGTTTCTGCAAGGACAGGGAGTGTCTCTGAGGGGCTGTGCCTAAGCTGCTGCTGCAGAGGTGGCCGAATCCCCCAGCTGTGTGGGCTGGATCTTCAGGGTGGACAAGGATCCCTCGGGCCTCTCAGCTGAGAATCGATCCTTGAAAAAATCGGTCTTCCCTGAAGGCAGCTGGTTATAGAAAGAAACCAGGAACTCCAGTCCCTTTCCTGGAGTCTGTCGGTACCAATAGAGAGAAGCATGACCAGCAACAGGGTCACAACTCAGAGTCACATCCTGTCCTGCCTCTGTGACAGCGTGCCTGGGGGCTTGTCTGACTCCAGGTTCCATATGTGCTGTGGAGCAGGCAGAGGGCAAGGAGAGAATGAAGGGCAAGTTTGGGAGTGCCCTCAGGTAAAGGTAAGACGGGAATTGCCCAAGCCCTCCCAGGACTCACCTGTGCCCAGGAGACCAAAGATCACCCAGCAGAGGAGGCTGCTGTCCATGGCAGGGTTGGGAAGGTTGAGGCCTCAGCCAGCTGGGGCTGTGGGGCTCAGCAGTCCCAGGAGGAAATTCAGTGACATCTCAGCCTGTGCTGCACCCACTGACTCAAGGACGCCCCCAAGAGAACAGAGACTTGAGTAGCATTGTGGAAACAGATGCCCCAAGGCAGTGCCTGAGCATCCTGAAGTGTGTGGCTGGGTTTAAATAGCATGGTTGAAGTCAAGCATGGTGGCACATGCCTGTAATCTGGAAGCCGAGGCAGGAGGATTGTGAGTTCAAAGCCAGACTAAGCAAAATTGAGGTGCTAAGCAACTCAGTGAGACCCTGTCTCTAAAATAAAAATAAAATAAATTTGAAAAAAAAAGAGGCTCAGACGTGACAATCCCTGAGTGTAGGAAGCAGAACATCTGGAAGAACAGGACCTTGCCCTCTGGTTCTGTGTAGGGCATGATTGAGGTGGCCCAGTCTGAATTTTGTCTGAATTTTTATTTTATTTATTTTGTTTATTTCCAGGACCCCTGTGAACTCTTAAGTTAAATGAACCACTTTATGGCAGGCTTCTTTTATTTCATGTTAGAAAATGCATTAAACACTAGACTTAAAAGTGTTCATCTTTGCATAAGTTGATAGAGCCTCAGGAGTGCAAGAAACCTCCCTGCTACAGATGCTGTAGAATATAGAGCTGCCAAATTGGTGGAATTGACAGGGGCTTTTATGGTTTGCAGTTTCTGTCCGGGGTCCTACAGGAAATATTCAAAGCCTTCAGCTGCCCCCACAGCTTCTAGTCTATCTCCACAGGTTTGGGTACAGTGACAGGGTGACTCTGCAGAGCTGTGTCTCAGCTGCTGGCACTCATGGCTGAGTCCTGGGCTCCAGGGAGGCCAGGGGAATGAGTAAGCAAAAGCTGTCAGGCACTCAGGTGACAAGTACCTGGGCACAGTATAGTTTCAACCAGTTCCTTGTAATCATGGGGAACTCTGAGCTCAGGGGTTTCTTACCATCTGCTTGTAAAAATTCTTGGCATTATATCCCAGAGGTGTTCACATTCCAGGGACTTCTATGCATTGTTCCCATGTTGAGGTGTCTTAGTATCTGGCTAATGCTGGTATCCAAGGGGGAAAAGACAAAATTCAGCCTGAGCCCAGGAGGAAGGTTCTTACTATAGCCCCAAGGAATAAGCTTGGAGTCCATGGACAGACCCTTGGAACCCAGAACTCAGAATTTAGGGTACAGAGAATTGAAAAGGAGCCCAAGAATATGTATAAGGAAATCTCATTTTTTTTTCTGGTGCCATTCACATATTGTGTATTCAGAGAGCAAGATCCCAGAAGCCTAGGCAAAGAACAAGTTCTGGAAGGCTGGAGAGCTGAGCAGAGATTTCAGGAGACATAGCCTTGGCACTGGACTGAATTGTACTGGACTCCAAAAAGACCATGGTTGAGAAATAATGACCCCAAGCTAGGGCTGTCCAATGGGAGGGCAAATCTGAAAACCCTACAATCAATCTACTAGAATAAAACTGTTTAGGAGAATATAACAAAATCCAGAGTCCCTATCATCCATCTTCCACAGTGCCTCACATAACATGTGTTATTATCTTTCACGTAGAATATTTGAGAAGTTTCCTAGATGTTCAGTCCCCCTAAAATCTATCAGCCATCTATTCCACACTGCTGCTCCTATTCTTCACTCAAATGCAAATCTGATCATGCCTTCTCCTGTCAGATGGGACCAGTGGTAACTTCTGCCAAGAGATTTGTGCCCCAGTCCTTCCCAAGTTCCCAGGATACTCCATCCTCTGGCTGCTTAATGGGAATAGGATGCTATGACACATTTTCCAGAAGGGCTGCAGTGTCCAAAGCACAAGCAGCTTGGATTCACTTCTCTACTATCCTTAATTTCTAGTTCACCTATTGCTAAGGTTGGACATGTTCCTCCCTACCCCACAAAATATAAATATATATTTATATATATTTAAACATATGAAACATATATATTCATCTATTTATTTATTATGTATCATATTACATATTATATATTTATATATAGATATTTACATATAAAAGGGGTTTTTTTTGGGGGGGGTTGATTTTTTTTTTTTCTAAATGAGGAACTCATTGAATTTCTGTTGATCATGGGAAGATTCACCTTGGCCTCTCTTCAGTCTTGTGCTCATCAAAAATTTTTAAAATTTGTGTCTCCATGGACAACATAATGGACAAGATGTGGCCATATGCACAGCAGAAGAGGGCAAGGAACAGCTGCTCCATGTCAAGATCTTCAGTCCCCCATCTTTTGTGGATTTGGATGGGCAGGTGATGCTAATGGAGTCCCTGCTCAGCTGATCAGAGGGATTCTGCAGGGCTCTGTGTGTGGAGAACTCAGCTGCCCACCAGGCGCCCTGGAGGCTGCTGCACACTGACACTCCACGGGGCCCACAGGAATGGAGAGCAGAGCCTCAGGCACAGGGAACTCATTGTCACCACAGCTTCCTGGCTGCTTGGCAGGTTTGTGCACAGGCAGCTGGTGACTCTACAGGGCTGTGTCTAAGCTGCTGGCACAGAGATACAAGGCAGAATCCTCTGGCTCCAGGGACTTGACATGAAGGTTTAAATGAGCTTTGTCTGGAGATTCAGGTGAGAAGCGACTTGGAACCGTTTCATTTGCAATCATTAACTTATTATTGTAGCTAAACATCATCTTCAGTGATTGCTTGGAGTCCTGCTTATACCAGTACATTGTATCATGGCCCAGATTTTGCTCACATTTAAAGGATTGCTTTTTTCCAGCCTGTGCGAGGAGATATTTTGGAGTCTGGGAAACGCCTGAGTGCAAGGGGCCTGTGAAAGAAAGAAGCAGAAATCAGGAGAATCCCAGGAGAAAGCTTCAGCTCCAGGCATGGAGAAGACTCAAGCAGAGTTTCTGACAGGGCCAGACCACTTGGGCTGAGGGACTCACCTGCTCCCAGGAGGCAGAGGGCCACACAGCAGAGCAGCCTGGAGCCCATGATAGGAGGCAGGCCAGGCCGCGGCTCAGGATTCAAGCCTACAGAGTCAGAGCAGCTGCACCCCCAAGGCTCTGCCACAAGCTCTGCTGGTGACATCACAGCTGTGCTAGTCTTCCTTTTCTCAGGGTTTGTGATCACAGTTTCCCCCTTATTCATGTCCTGATCCAGCTCCGTTCATTCGCCAGTGTGTTTGGGATTTCTAGAGTAGGTGTGAGTGGGGTGGGTGTGCAGCCTCCAGTAGACTCTGCCCCCACCCCTTCCCTGGCCCAGAAGTTGCCCCTGTTCCTTTCCTCTCCTCTTTAGGCTTCCTCAGAGCAAGTCTGGTTTTCCTTCCTGGGTCTTTTCTTCCTTCTCACACTAATGCTGCGTGATCCCACTTACTCCTTGGCTCCCTTGAATGTCTTTTATGCCCAGTGTCCCCCTGACCACTTCAGGCTTGGGCAGGAGATTGACTTCAGTTCTCACCAAACACCAGCTGCAGCCATTTAAGATGCAGGAATGTGGTGACTGTCTGGTGAACACTCTTAGGTGACCTTGATGGGACTGAGCTGTAGGCCTGGTCCCTGCGATGTTCTCATGAGAGGCAGGGCTTTCCAATGCTCTGGTCTGAGGAGGCGTCTAGAGATGCAGAAGTCACTATGTGTTGGGAACAAAGTTATGGGTACACAGACAGCATGGAAATTGGGGAAATCTACAAGGAACAATTTGTCTATCCTTGAATTGTCTACAGATCCCCCTCCTGTTGGGTACATAGTATCCACTCAGAGCCTGGCCCAGCATTGATCAACCTCAGCATTATTTACACATTGCATTGGATGATCCTTAGTTGAGAGCAGTCCTGTGCCCTGCAGTATGTTCAGTAGCATCACTGGCCTATGCCCACCTGATGCCAATAGTATCCCCTACCATACTCATGAAAACCAAAATGTCTTCCACAATATCAAATCTCCATGATTAAGAGCCACCTTTCCTATCACTTCCAATAGTGCCCACCTTTCTCATCCTATGTGGCTCTACCCCCACCCTCAAGGGCTTGGTATGGCCACAGCACTTGCTAGTGATGGATAAGTCCATTGTTAGCATTTGGTAACCTCTGTCTGTGGACCAGAGTCGGCAACCACCATCAAAAAGGCATCTGATTCATTCTCTCTCTCTCTCTCTCTCTCTCTCTCTCTCTCTCTCTCACACACACACACACACACACACACACACACGTGCTTACTTACATTCTGGTAAAACCAGCAAATACAGGTGAATGCCCCAGGTGGTTCAGTTGTGTTTGCTGGGCACAGACACAGCACCAGGTATTTTGCCCTTTGGGAAATTTTCAGCATATTTCATTTGTCCAAGTCATGGGGAGGACAATGTTTTCACTCTTGGAATGTTTATAGAACAGAAGCAAAAAGAAATGCACAGATTACCTGTGGGATAAGAATATAAAGTACATGTTACATGGAAGTCAGAAATATAACCCAGTATTTACATTTAAATATTTTATACTGCATTCCTTCTTCTCATCTATAAAGCAGTGGTCCCAGATCAATAATTTTCAACACTCTGTCCAGCTCCAAAACTATGGTCATTACCAGGTGCACAGGTAGGTACAGGCTTATTCATTCAGCGTCCCCAGCACCTACCATCATGTATCACACAGAGCACACATGAAGACTTTCCAAAAAGGAGAGAAGGGAAGCAGGAAGGACTGAGAGAGGAAGAAAGGAAGGAAAGGAGTGAGAGAAGAGATCACTTTATTGACAAGAGCCAATACTAAGATGGAACTTATAGCCATATAAAGAAGCAACCATTCTTAAAGTGTAGGTTTCAAATAATTACTTAACTTGCTATTTTATGCCAATGTTCATGACCAAATCGTGTGGACAGTCTCTGGAAAAGAAGCTAAATTAAAACTGGTATTAAGAAACTCATTGCACATGAGGTAATGCCATTTCTGATTATTGATTTAAATAATTTAAAAGTATATAATACTAGAAATTAATGTCTAATTAAAAATTAGAGACCATAATTTTTATTATCTCTCAAGAACAGCCCATAGTATGCAAGAAAGCAAATAAATGATTCCTTGCACCTTCTTTTCTGATTGGGATGGCTGAACTGGAGAAGGGGATTCCTGTACAGAACAGGAGTCAGGACTGATGCAGGGACCCCTGACAAGAGCCATACCTCAATTGACAAAGTAAACAAGGAAAGAATCATGAAATAATTTAGCAAGGACAAAGTTCAGTCTTCCAAAAGGTGGAGAGCTTAGGACCAGTGGGAATGAGGCAGAAAGCAAGAAAACTAGAACTAATGAGAAGTGGACTGAATGTCACACAGAGGCACATTGTCATGATTCTGCCTTTCCAACATCTAAAAACCCTTCTTATAATTTGGTCATTTGCTAAAGTTTGGGAACAGCATGTGTGCTGTTATGTTTATACGCAAAATCTTCCATTCTAGAAACAACACCTGTTTGAACAGTTCTCTTGGAGATCACATATGACCATCCATCAGATGTAGAAGAGTGAAGACTTTTCTAGTTTAATTCCCTGATAGTCTGGAAGGAGGAGGGAGGTTATACATATCCTTAGGCCTGATGAATGGATTTCCTCTAGTTATTATTATCTCTGCAGTCTCCCTAAGAACCTCAGACTGTCACGATCATTGCTAGTGCCAGGAGCTGACATCACCACGAGGTTTGTTTGGCCATGACTGAGCTGAGCCAGACCCCAGATCCTCTCTTACCTCCCTTAGAAACAGGTCCCCCACCTGCACCTGTCTAAATCTCCCAACCTCCTCAGCTCAAACTCTCCTCTCAGGCAGCTCATATGCAACAATCTGATGTTCCAGGCAGTTGACAGGGACAGCAACACCTGCACATCACTGCAAAGGGCTTAGCCTGGTGTATAACAGCCCACACCACAGCTCTGACCTCAGCTCCTGCAGACCACATTTCCCCAGATGTAGAAACCCAAACTTCCTCTTAACTCTCTCTCATCCAGAGCCTTCTCTTAGTCCTTGCTCAGAGTTTCCTGGATCTCAACAGAGTCACAGCTCCTCCTTGTGGTCCCAGGTTCAAAAGCACTAGGACTCCATCTTTCTGCGGTTGAACAAGGGCAGCGTGGTGGCAGATGTCTTAGAAACAGGGACCACCTGGGAGGGAAGGGGGTGATGATCAGTCCCTGCCCTTCTCACACCAGACCTATTTCTCAGCAGGCCCCCTTCTGAAGAACCTGGTGCCCCTTGTGTGAGTAAGGCATGAGGTGCCCCAAGGTCAGGGTTCCAAACATCAGGAAGGAAAAGGCTCCTGGAGGACTGTTGGAATCGTGATTTCATTGTCTTTGAGGACTCTCAGCCTTAGAAGAAACTTCCAGAGGAGAAGAGAAATAGCCTTCACCCAGGAAAACAAAGTTCTGATCAGGACTTTCTCTGTCCCTTAGCGTGTGAGGCGGACAAGCATGCAGTGAGATCCATACCAAGAGATAAGGTTCAGGTGCCAGAGGGACTGCCAAGGGACTTCAGCACCTGGCATTAATAAACCCAGGGATGGGGACTAAGTTATAGGACTATTGAATAGTTTCTCAGTGTTAATGATTTTGAGAGATAATTTTAGACTCACTGATTCAGCAAAGAATGACATTTTTTAGTTGTTCTCAACCAAGGATTGTGTACACCATACCTTTTTTGGGAGAAATTTGTATATGTATTGAGGTGTTCAAATTACCAAAATTACTGAACAGTTCCCAAATTTGATGCCATGTTTAGGAAGCCCTCATTCAAAACAGAAGTGTTCCATCTCATATATCAAACGAGACTCTATTGACAAATACTGACAGAGTGACAATTCAAAAAAACAGAAATTAATTAGTTCTACATTTTGGAGACGTTCTCCTTCCTCATGTAGAGTGACATGGAAGATATCTCTGACGTCAATAGAACCAAAATTTTGAAGGGAAGTGTTTAAGATATGAGATTTGACATGAGGTTAATAGAAAAACTGACAGGTGCCCTTACTCCTCCCTTTACTCAGGCTATTTTCACCCAAAAGATAAGCATATACAAGTGTACGCCAACTTTAAAAAATACAAAAACTAGCTCTCAGGGGTAGTAGGTTGGATTGTTGCATAATAGTATTCACAACAGAAACAACTAGGAAAGTTTATCAAAACATAAAAGGTTCATATTAGAAGCCATTTAGAGCTACAGAGGCAATAAGAACTCAAAAGACCAACATTTAGAGAAGAAAAGATGAATCTAACAAATCACTTTAACCTTAAATCACATGAAAATTTTCCAGTGTAATATCATCAGTCAAGTAGCCAAAGAAAGAGGAAACTGAGAAAGTGAGATGCTTAGAGGAGTGTCCATCACCTTTCTGTTCTATAGATCAATTTTTATATTCACTGATTGCTGAATAAGACCCCAGGTAAAGACCCTAGGCCTTAGGAGTAGGGGTAGGAGCAGGCATTTACTGAAAATGAGCACTGAAGAATTTTTCAGAGGGCTGAGAATATTTTCGAACTGGGTCATGGTGAGAGTTATACAACTCCAAGATCTATTGAAACTCACGGAATTGTATACTTGGAGTAAGTAATGTTTCGTCAATTTTACTCAATAAAGCTATTAAAAATTCTCCAGATATTAAGTTTGAAAATTCAATGTCTATACCATCACAAAGGATGAAGCCCCACTTCAGTCCATCCAGATTATCAAATAAATTAATGTGACTTACTCCTGTTACAATTTTGTATCAGAAGCAAAAAAACTTGCTCCTTTCTGGAATAATATGAAATTATTCAGAGCCTCAAGTTATCTCCATAGTTTTTTATATATACAAAAGAATTACCAGGCATGTGAGGAAAAAGAAGGTAATATGAACAAAAACCAAGAAAAGAAAACTGACAAAAGAAAGATTCAAATTCAGATATTGGAGTTGTCAGAAACTTGTATTAAAATAATTGAAATTCATATGTTCAAAAAAGTATATAACAAAAGGGAGAGTTTTAGCAGACAACTGGAAACTACAGTTAAGATTTAAATGAGAATTCTAGAACTGAAATATATAAAAGACCTAAAATTAAGAATTCAATGTATATATTTAGAAATCTTCTAAAAAGAATGGATAACCTAGTAGGTAAGTCAGATGAAAACACCCAGAGTAAATCACAAAAGAAAAAGGATAAAAAGACAAAGGAAGGCCTTCACCATAGAAAGATGATAAATTTTGAACCCTCTAGGGAGACTGAGACTAATGCAAAACCTTTTATCCATCAATCCTCATTCCTCATGACTGAGGATTGCTCTGTAGGAAATTCGCTTCCTCACATTTCTGAGTTGAACATGCATAATTTCCATGAAGGCCTACGATGTTTGTTGCCATAGCAATGGAGTAAGAATATTTGGCACACTCTTAAAATGAGGGGCAATGATTGTGGATTGGGTCAACGTCTATCTGAAAATGTTCATCATAGCTGTGGCTGGAATCAAAGGTGAGACCAAGAGGATATGAAGTGGTACATAGAGGCATCTGGCACAGTCAATTCTTCCACTAAGATTGCTGAAGGTAGCAATCAGCTGCAATCTGTACAAATACAGATTTAGGGAAATAATCTATAGACCTGTTGCACCACTTCCATTTGTCTATCAAGCCATAGAAGCTATCCATCATCTCCTTTCACCACTAGTTCCAGGTTTCCCTCAATCTTTCTCAGCACTTCAGTGATCTACGTTATTTATTTGGTGGGGGTGACCCTGACCTTCACCCGTTAAGGTTTTGAGTTCTTATGTGCATTTACTTTGTCATGTTATGATTGCCCAAATTGGAAAATTATCACCATCACCAGGAATTGAAGCACCAAGAGATACATGTGTTAATTACTGAATTCCAGAGAAAAAGTTCCTTATTCCCATAATGGAGCAGCAAATGTATGACCTCATGATAATAAAAATTAAATATTTCCACTCTTACCTGCTGGTTTTCAAATAAGAAGAGACCAAAATGACCATAGTCATAGTTCAGGTTCAGAGGAATCCTTATTATGTCCTGTGGTAGAAGAACCCATTCCTTTCTCCCTTCTTCCCTCACAAATAAGGATCTCTTATCTGTCAGACTCCCCCCAAACAAAACAAAACACAGTGACAGAAGATACAAATGTGCAACTGCAACTGGGTCACCAGAGTGATATGCGCAGGGTGATGATCTTACTTCCACTCTTGGCTTCTGGATTCATGCGTTGGGCATAAAACATCAGACCCCAGCCATAGAGTCAATGTATTTGCTGTGCAGGGGAATAGCACCCCAGCCTCATGATGCTATCTCTGAGCCGTAGATAAACCTTCGATAAATCACCCTATCATTTTTTGAAGCCAGATGTTTCTGTGTTATGGAGTACATTAGAGAAGGAAAAATAAATAAATTCCACGGTCATGAATCTATTATTTCATTCCAAATGGTGATGGAGGTGACAGGAGTAAGTGAATCAATGAATTCAGGTGTTTATGACTGATATGATCTGTTCACGCTTGTTTGTTTCATGCATTCCTTGAGCTCATTCTGGTTTATCATGAGTAAATCCTTTCTTTTCCTTTTGAAGTCTTCCTTCCACCTTCTCCGATCCAGTTTCTCAAGATCGCTGGATATTACTTGAAATGCAGGAAGTTAATCTGGCTGTCCCAATGTCAAGACGAAAGTGACAAATTCACTTCTGCCTGGGCCTATAGATTCCACTTGACCTTGCTGTAGAATATGTTCTTGTGAGGCCCAGCTGTACACTAGTGATTCCCTTGCTGGTGCAGACCTCTGTTAACCTTGAAGCGATTTCCTTATATTGAACCTCATAGTTACTTATTCTCATGTGAGCTAAAATCATTGCACCAAATGCAGATTGACGGGGTCATCGAGTACTTCTGATCTTGACTACATTCTGGCCAAGACTCACCTGTATTTAGGTCCTGTACTGATCTTCTTGTTCATCTGAAGATTTCCACTGTCCCTCTATGCTATCAAGTAAATACCTGAGTCCCTACTCAGCAACCATTTCTTCATTTTATGGGTTAAAATATTTCCCCTAAAAACTAAATCAAGCAAACAAAAATCCAACAAAACAGAATAAAGAGAAGACATATTTCATTTGGTCACTTCCGGAGCAACTAATGCTTACAACCCAGAGTCACACTTTGGAGCATCTTTGGAAGAAAATCTGTACACCCCATGGCTTTTAGACATTCCTGCCAGACATATCTATCTTGGTAATTTAATTTCAGATATTCATCTATTTGGGGACAGCTGCAACAACAGACACAACCAGACTTCCTCCTCTTGGGCTGGTAGCTGAGAAAAAGGGAGACACATGAGTGTTTGTGCACGGGCTGGAGGTGTGTTTTCAAGGCTGTGGTTAAACTGCTCGCACAGAGGTACATGGCTGAGTCCTCCAGCTTTGTGAGATGGATCTTCAGGGTGAAGTAGGATTTATCAGGCTTTTCAACTGAGAATCGATCCTTCAATATTTCAGACTTCTCCAAGGTTTTACCATTATAGAAGGAAACCAGAAACTCCAGCCTCTGCTCCAAGATTTGTTGGTACCAATAGAAGAATGAGTGACCAAAAATGGGGTCACAACTCAGGATCACCGTCTGTCCCATTTTTGTGACTTGATGGCTGGGGATCTGTATGACTTCAGATTCCATATGTACTGTGGGAAGAGAAAAAACATTAAGAGAATGGTTTAGGACCGTCTTGGGGAAGTCTGAGTTGACAATTTCTTAGAGTCTTATGACTCCACCTGCTTTCAGGAGATTAAAAATTGTCCAACAAAAGAGCCAGGTATCCATAGTAGGGTCACAGCAGGAAGATCCTCTCTTAGCCCAGGTCATCAGAAACTGAAGAGGAGCAGGCTGAAGCCCCATGGTTCCACAGAGGAGGTCTGGCAGGGATTTTAAACTGTCTCTGGTTCCAACCTATCACCCCTGCAGTGCCCTCTACAGGACAGAGAACCCTCCTGCAGGTGATCCACATCAGCCATCCCAGGGAGAAGGACTCTGTTCTCAGGGTGGGTGCAGGGCAGAGGGTATTACTGTGAAGGGTGTGGAGCTCAGCTAAAATTACCCCAACTGTAGTCTAGTGTAAAAATGTCAAGAAATTTTCCTGTCATAGAGCAGGGTGTGAAGGTACACACCTATAATTCCAACTATTTTAGAGACTGAGGCAGGAGAATCGCAAGTTCGAGGCTGACCTGGTGACTTAATGAGACACTGCCTCAATCTAAAAAAGCCTGGGGATGTAGCTCAGTAGTAGAGCACCTGTCTAGCTGTAAAGAAGCCCTGGGTTCAATTCCCAGCATCACACACAAGACGAGGGGGGAGACTTCCCTTTGTCATTATCTGTTGTGAGCAATATTATCCAGGGCACCAGACTCTAGTAAAGAACAACATAATTTAGTACTAGGATTAAAAGACAGAGGGAAAGGAATCAAGAGTGAAAGTGCTAAAGTCCCAGTGAAAGAGGGAAGTCAACCCTGAACCTGAATGTTCTGCAAGGGAGAGAACTAGAGACCTGTGAAGGATGCAAACAGACTGGGAAATTATTGTCTTTGGTGACAGGAACTGTCAGAGCCACTTGGGGAAGATATGGGATATTATGGAAAAAATCAGTGCACCTGTAATCCCAGCAACACAGGAGACTGTGAAGGAAGATTGTGAGTTCAAGTCCAGACTAAGCAACTTAGTGATTCTGTCTCAAAAAAAAAAAAAAAAAAAAATTAAAAAGGGCTTGGGAATATAGCACAGTAGTAAAATGCCTTGGGTTGAGTTCTCAGTATCGAAAAGAAAAAAGAAAAAGAAAAAGGTCTAAATGTATTTGGAGTTAGGATGAGGACCAAAATAGAAGTTTTTTTAAAAAATGATCCATATTAGAATGAAGATTGGTGGACTGGGCTATAGCTCAGTGGTATAGCGCTTGCCTAGCACACGTGAGGGCACTGGGTTCAATCTTCAGCACCACATTAAAGTCAATAAATAAAATAAAAGTATACATGAAAAAGGAAGATTGGTGCAGCCTGTGTTAAGTGATTGACAAAAGATTTTTCCAGTTGTTGGGGGTGCGGCACAAGTCAACTGGGAGATACTTGAAGCAACTTAAACTTGAGTCTTTGTCCTGCAATGCAGGCAGTCTTGTTCAAGTCGGAACCAGACCACAGACTGTTGAGGTCTGGATGTGAATTTAGCATTGCCATATCCAGTGAATTGGCACCTATCATCCCTGCAGTGCCCTCTACAGGACAGAGAACCCTCATGCAGGTGATCCACGTGAGGCCCGAGGTTTCTGAGACCTGTGGATACCCAACTAGTCTCAGGGCTCAGGTGGACACAACGTCCCCACAACCTCCTGCCTAGGCCCAGGAGTTTTGTGCATGGGGAGGCAGTCACTCTGCAGGGCTGTCTCAGCTGCTGGCACAGAGGTACACAACTGAATCCTTTATCTCCAGGTCATCCATTGTGAAGGAATAAGTGAGGGCTGTCTAGATTGTCACATGTGAAGTGACCTGGAACAGGCTCATTTTGAAGGAGTAGGAAAACATGAGTTCTGGACCCTTCTTAGCATTCTGTCTATACCAGAGGAATGTGTCCCTGACATTGTTCACATTTCAGGGTCCTTTAATTCTCCATCATTGTCATCAGGTGTTTTGGTATCTGGGTAATTCCGGGGTTCACAGGACTTATAGGAATAAGAAACCTAATCTCGGCTAAGCCAGAGAACCATTATATGAAAAAGTTCCCTGAATAAGCTACAAGAGCTAAGACAGTAATGCCCCACTGGGTCCAGAACTCACCTGCTCCCAGGACCACACAGCAGAGGAGCCTGGAGCCCATTGTAACATCACAGGATGGGACCTGTGTCTCCCCTCAGGGTCCCCACCCTGCAGGAGGGTTTGCTTGGAAGTCACTACTTCTGTGAGTTGCTACAGCTCACACTGCTTTGCCCTTCATGCTTGGCAGGACTGAGCATGCCTGGGAAGGGCCCAAGAGACCACTCCCAGGTGCTTCCAGAGGTTGCTGAGGAAGTTGCTGTAGCCACTGCCCACCCCACAAGGCGGAACTAGGCATTTCTTTCTTCTTCCTGCTTCATGCACAGATTCCCTCCCCTTGGATAGGTGCCCTTCACTGCTTCCCACAGACCCAGGAAAAGCCCCCTGGAGCTTGTGTGTTGAGAGCCACAGCCAAAAAAGTCCCCCAATGAGCAGCTCCGTGGTCTGAAAGGGCAGGGAAACAGCCCAATGAGCATCACCGCAGAGGAGCCAATCAGCTAGATGTTGCTAGATGTTGCTGGGGCCGCTGTGAGCCAATCATCAGCTGGTAGTCTACTCCCTCGTCCTGTCCTGATTAATCCAAAGACACTGCCTTGCCTGGTTTATGGATCCTGCCCTAGAGCCAGCTGTGCCTCCTTTTAAACACAGTAATTTAATGCTCATCAACTAGGTAGCCCTCCCCAGTGCATGCTGAGGGGATCCCAGAGGAACAAGCTGCAGCCCCGCCCCCAGGGAGCATCTCCCCACAGTAGACATGGAGCTTATTCCTACAGCCCAAGAACAACAAAAGGCCCAAGGCACTCAGCTAAAGGGACTGCGGAGACAATGCCATGCAGGCTGGTGAAGTCCAGTGCAGAAGGGACTTTAATGTCTTCACGTTGGGCTCCTGCTCTCTCCCAACCAGAACAAGGAGCAAACCCTGATGCCAGAGTCCTGCTTCCTCCCTTCCCTCCCTTCTCCCCAGGCTCTCTCCCACCCACCTCAGGAGTTTCAGCGAGGGCACAGTGCCACCTAGAGGTCACAGAGCACATTGCCCTCATCTCGGAGTGACTCTAGGCCCCAGATAGCGCCCCTGAGGAGCACAGAGGTGTGGACAAAGGGATAAAGCCTGGACATTTAAGGCAGGGAAAACCATAGTCCAAGGAGACATTTAGCAACTCTAAGTATCACCTACTGGTAAAGCAGCAGGGACCACCATCATGTGAACATTGGATGTTCTTTTTAAAAACTTATTCAGTAAGTATTTGTTGAGCATGTGCTATATGTCAGGCATTGCTCCAGGACCAGGAAGAGACATGAGTAAAACAGACTCTCATAGGCATAGAGGCTATTTTAACTTGTTCAACAGGCACCTGTGAACAATGTGAATAATATCCTCAAAATATTTATAGACCTGGAGGAGCAGTGACATATTTTCAGATAATGTCCAATCTGTAAGGTTATAAAATGCATGCTATGGAAGGCTTAAATATAATTGGCGTTTAAGTGCCTGAATCATTTCATCTACTCACATTCTCATTTCCTCATTCATGAAACCTAGATATGGGAAAAGGCTGAAATAATTATCTGTCACCCTCTGACCAATTCTAAAGCATTGTGAGTGAATCTGGGTAAACTTCTCTCCAGATGTCCACTAGTCTGCTGTTCCACGGGGTCCAGGATTCCCCCAACCCATCACAATACTCCATATGTTATAGGCACTTAATATGTGCTTATTTAATGAATGAAGGACCGGCTGGGTGGGATAGGACATAGTTAGAGACCACCTGTAAAATATAAGTTTGACCATTAAAAATTGTGTTTCTAATGAGGCTTTGTTGGCATTGGCTTATTTGTATTGGTGGCTTTGCAAAAATCAGGAGTATGGTCTCAGGATTTAAGGCTGGAATGTAACTAATGAAAGTTAATGTGTCTGGCATGAGCTCAACTTGTTGTGTTAATTTTCATTTAAATGGGAGTTTAAATAACCTTTCAACAGTTTGATAACTTTTCAAAGTGTGTCAGGCATTGTGCAGAGGAGGTATAGGAGGAAAGGAATCACCTCCCTTCTTAGATCCTCTTCCCTTGCTTTAGGGCACATTGAGATATTCTAGGTTTTCAGTGCTGGCATCTGATCTTCTTCCAAAAACATCTGGTTCCTTTTAGTGGAAAAGGGTATTCAGAAAAACAGGAGATGGGTACTAGATCTGTGATTCTGGGGTAACACCACTCCCAGGTTATCACTGTGGTCAGAGCTACGGAATATGCACTTGTACATGCACATACAAACGTACACACATGTGCATGTGTCTCTAATCCCATATCCATCCATATTGAGAAACCAGTATACACAACAGTTCCAATCCAGTATAATAAGGCTTATTCTAGCATTCTCCCTTTCTATATTTGCAACTCCCTCATGTAATGCCAAGAAGCTTGGCTTCTGCTGTCCTTAATAGGCTTACATATTTGATTACTCTCCTCACACGTAAATAATTGTCTGTAGTAATTTCCACCCTCCTCACCTGCTGAACTTCTAACTCCCTGTGCTGGGGAGAGCACCTCAATACAGTTTCCAACACTTGACACAGGGCATGCCTTTCCCACATGGATGCCCTTCTCAATCTTCTGAGGCTTCTACAGCGTGCACAAGGATGCTTTCATACCCCACTTGGATTCCAACACCCTACTCCATCTGAATTGTCTCCTCACTTGGCTTGGTGTCTATCACCTCCCACTGGGCCTGGGCCTCCTTTCTACATAGAAACAAAGAAATACATTTGTTTAGTCCTCTGACAACAAAGGTATTTCCCTTCACAGTATGCTTGTTGCATAATTTGAGGCACCCGGGATGGTGATAGGAAGGAAAGGACTCAAGATCTGTCTGCCCCCACATGCACAAGACCCATCTTCCCAGTGTTTAGAGTGGCAGCTGTGACCATTGGACTTACATCTAACTCACTTGGGCTCTCTGAGCCCTTGTATCTCTCAATTCTTTTTTCAACCTGTTTTCCAGGAAACAATGTCAGGTTCTTTGTTCTAGAAGCCCTAGATTTTCTCTGGCTTCCCTTCCAACCTAACACATTATTTTTGCATCTTTGTCTTTCCTCTGGATTTGACCTTCAAAGGTCGCAGATTGGACCTTCATTTCTTTTTTTCTCCTCCCTAGCACAATCCCCCTCTTCACCTGCCAGTATTTGCATAGCACCTTAAGTGTGCATCTCCTTGCTGGAAATAGCAGTTGTTTCTGGCCACAAGCTTTTGTGCCTACTACTTGTTTTTCACCATTTCCTACCTTATAAGTGGGAACTGGGAGATGCCTTCCAGTATTCCCAGGTGTGCAAACACACTAATCACCACCCACACATCTTGCTAGGACCTCAGGCCTCAGAATCACAACCAGATGGTTTCTTCTCAGCATTGGAAGATCTACCCTGAAGTCTAGGTTCCTCAAGGTGACATCCCAAGCTATGTTCTAGCCACCAAATGTCCATTGATTGTGAATCTATAAAGGGCCCTTATTATAATGGGTACTATGAAAAAGGAAGAAGCAAAACAGTAATTTTTTAAAAGTTATAGGGTATATAGCTTTGTTTTTAGCATTTGTAAATGTTGTATATGGGAATGGAGCCAATACTGAGATGAAACAAATTTTAAAAAATCACTATGAATCAGGCTTGGTGATGCAGGACTGCAATCCCAGCTACTAAGGAAACTGATGGAGGAAGATCCCAAGTTCAAGGCCAGCCTGGGGAATTTAATGAGACACTAGTGGTAGAGTGTCCCTGAGTTCAATCCCAGTACTGCAAACAAACAAACAAAAAATTATTCTGTGATTTTTGACTAATTGTAAAATAATGGATAGACACTGTTTTCATCAGCATGGGAAGTTCATGTAGAAAAACAATGATCAATACCCAGTACCATGAGGGAAGAAAAACAATTATCATTTGAGAACTACAACAGTTGGTGAAGTCTTTCTGGAGGAAATGAATTTAAGTCTTGGTTTAGATTGTTATTCTAACCAGTCCAGTACCAATTTGTCATTTCTAAGAACTTTTCTGCCAGATTGTCCACGAAGAGGTCAGTATCTAGCATTGATTAATACTATTTAGCATGCCATTTTTCAGTAGTATGAAGCAACTTTAGGGATGCATTTTGAGGTTTGTAATTGTTACAGAAAGAGACAGAAACATCTCTGCATGGTTGAAATTTTAACATCTCTTGAATCACTTACTAATTTTGAACCCACAATCCTCTGTTGGGTCTGGTCTCTGCTCACCACTTCTTCTTACCACTGCTTCTCTGACCCTGAGTCCTCTAAGGGTAGGACTAAGAACAAATGTTTATGGGATCCAAGGAGACAGTTTCCTCATTCATCATCAGGAAGAATTTTCCATCTGGATATTAAGAAGGCATTATGGTCTCCAGCATAAAGGCTGGATGACCTTTGATGGGAAGGTTGTAGATGAGGCTCCAATGTTCAGTGGTGCCAGGAACATCTGTCAAAGACAGTGTTTCAGAATGGGGAGTTAAACAGGAAAACATTTGCTCTGGGAGTTTATACTGAAGTTGAAGAAGTAGACACATAAATCAAAACTATTGACAAAAGTCAAAAGCTATAGTAGCAACATACACAGCATTTTAACAAGGAACAGAAGAGCTCGGCATCTCACAAATCAGAGAGCCACGGGGGTGGAGTTAGGGGTTGACTCAGGTAAATGTCATTCTAAGAATGATAATTTAGGATGAGCTTTAATGGAGGAGTAAGAGTTCACCAGCAAAAAGGGAAGAAAATAAGCCCATTCATTCAATAAGCATTCACTGAGGAATTATTGTCCCTGGCACTTGTTGGTTTTGAGACATAATATTTAGCAAATAGGAAATTTTTGTGCCCTTGGAGCTAGCAGCATTAAGTAGATATTTACAGGCACAATATGAATGGGAGTAAATGTAATAAAAGAAAAGAATGATGGGAAACCTCAGGAAGGCTAACTGGAGAACGCAGGTTAGAGAACTGAGGACTGAGGACCAAGTGAGGTGCATGGCATGGCGGGGGGCGGGGTGGGCAGTGGTATAAAACCACATGCAATGTCCAGGAGCATAAGCCTCAGTGCTGTGCCCTGGGACTTACAGCTGTGCTGATGTGGATGTGGAGCCACCTAAGGATTTTAAGCAAGACAAATACATGCCTGTGTCTACTTTAGAAAGCTTGCTTGAGTGTAGAGGGTGGATTGAAGGAGAATGTGTCCAGAAACAAGAAGGTGCTCATAGCACTGTTCCACTGTCAGGAGAGAATGTGGTCCAGAACTAAGGCACAGGTGGGTGACTTGACAGATGAGCCCAGGATCTTTGAGACCAACAAAATCTCCAAGACTTGGTATTTGAGTAAAGTGAATGGAGAAGTTAAAGGTGACTTCCACATTCAAGTGTGACTGAACTACGAGTGAAACTGCTTTGCACTGGCAGGAAACAGCAAGAGGAAGCTCTGACCCAATCAAGTTACCTGGAGGAGCTTGGGCAGATGTGCTCAGGTAGAAGCTGCACCCAAGGAAAGCTCAGGGAGAAGATGGCATTGCGGTGAGGAGGGGGGGTTGGATAGATTCTAAATGCTAAGGAAATCCATGTAAGAGAATGTGTACATTGAAAAAAGAATTTTTTCATCACTTGTACTGGAAATATTTAATTCTTCAAGAGATGTAGAGTTCTGTTTAATAGAACTCTCAGTGTCTGGAAGTAAATACTTACTAAACCAAGAAGGCCATGAGAGGCCCCTCCGATGAAGATCCAAACCTCATGCTGCATCTGTTTCCCAGAGGCCTTGACCACAGGAAAGGGGCCTTGACCACAGGAAAGGTGACTAGACTGGGGGTCCTGGGGACCATTCCCTCTTCTTCTGTATCACTCTGAGTGCATTTAGAAAATTTCCATGAACTTTCCATTTCTATCATGAACTTGTAAGCCTTTTTTCCCTCCAATTTTGAAGTAAGAGAGAGTGATATAGAGACTTAATTGCCAGTTTCCATGGTCTCCTGTGTAGGTAAGAGACCAAGAACAAAATTTGTGGTGTTTCCACTCCACTTGAAATAGTATGGAGTACTGGATCATGGGAACATGAATGTCTGAGGAGGTCAGAAGGACCGCAGCAGTGAAACTAAGGGACAGCTGAGTTTGAGGGTTGTTCAGACAGAATGCCTGGGTTTAGACAACTCAATGATTTTGGAGGAATTCATTGGGAATTACTTAATTTGGTTTCCACCTCTATAACATGGGGATGATAATCAGAATATCATAATCATAATTCCTAGGTAATTGAGTTTAAGCATTAGAGGAGATAACATGTGGAAGGAGCTTTGAGAATTAAGCGCTCAAGAAATGTCAATTGTGGTTACTATTTTTACTACAGGTTGAACATCCCAAAGTCAAAACTCTAAAATCTGAATTGCTCCAAATTCCAGCACTTTTTGAACACCAACATGCCACAGTGGAAAATTACACACCTGACCTCAGGTAAGAGGTCATAGCCAAAATGCAGACACACTGAAAATACCATATAAAATTACTTTCAGGATAAGCATATAAGTTGTGTATAAAATGTAAATGAATTGCATGTGTCCACTTGAGTCTCATCCCTGAGATATCTTATTATGCATATGAAAGTATTCCAAAATCTGATAAAATTAAATCTCAATCACTTCTCATTATAAGCATGTTGTAGATAGGGTAATCAGTCTATACTGGCTTATTGCTGCCCTTCAGGGATCCTGACCCTTGAGGAGATTGGAGAAAGGGGCACTGCACAGGTGGATGTTAGTGTCTGTAGATAACAATTATTGTCATGACTTTGTTCAAGAATGTGGTGTACAGAGAGTGTGTGGAGGGGGGAGCCTGGATCCAAGTTCCCTGCAGTATCTGAAGTACCTATACTCTCCAACAGCACCTGCCCCAAAGCCTACCCAGTCCAATCAAAAACAGCATGAGCTGCCTGGGTAGCAAGGTGGCCTGGAAGATGTACTTGAAACATCTTTTCCCTGGCCTCTGCATCTACTGAGGAGGTGGGCATACTTCTGATAATCTCTTCTCTGCCCTCAGGATGAATCAGGTGGCCCTGTGGTCTGCAAAGCAGCACTTTGAGGCATTCTTTCCTGGGCAGAGTCTGTGCTCTCAAAGGTAAAGTTGCAGACTTTGTCAAAACCAAAGTCTGCAACTAAGTGATGGGTCCAGGACACCAAGATGGCCAACTGGGGAATTTCCACCCTCCCAGGGTTCAGTTCCAGGGCATGGGACCCCCAGCCACCCATTTGAATGGGATCATATTTCTCAGGTAAAGGAGGAAATAAAATTGTCTCACTAAAACTCTTGCTCATCCTTCAAGGTTAGTCTAGCTTTCAAGGAAAAGAGTTAGAGTAATGGTTCACCAAATGGAGTCCCCAAACCACCTAAATCCAAATCATTCCAAGGAGCTTTTTAAAACTTCATGCTATTGGGCTCTACCAGTATTCAAAAGTCCTCTGCATTTCTAACCACCACTTTCTTTCAGACCATATGCACCTCATGTTAGAGACCTCTGGCCCAGGGAAGATCTCCCTTCCTCTTAGAGCTTTGTCTCACTCAGCTTGCTGCAAGTAAGGTGTTAGTACAAGCTGCCACCCTGATGATCCTTCAATCTTTACAGCGAAAGCTACAGATAGTTTGCTTCGTAGTATCTCAAGTATCAAAATATGCTTGTTTGTGTGAAAAGAAGTAAATGCTTTGGTTGATAAAGGCCAAGATAAAATAAAATCTGTCAGAGAACATCAAAATCTTTCCTTAGAATAGCCACAAGATAGAGGAAGTCCTTACTTCTACTCACACAGGTTGCTATCTGTTGTTAGAAAGTTTTATTACACTGAAACGCTCTTTCTTGGTTCCTGTCCTGTCATCTGGAAACCTGAGGAGAAATTCTGTGTTTCCTAGCATAGCAGTGCTTCCAGACACTGAGAGTCCTGTTAAACAGTTGGCACTATTATCACACCCCTGGGGAATCTCTTCTCTAGCCCCAGGTCTCCTTAACTATCCCTCAGAAGAACCTCACTACTCTCACCAAGCAGCTTGTACTCCTAGAGACAGAGTCCATTACTGGCTTTGTCTGTGTATCATGGCAGCTGAAACATACTCTCCACAGGCCTCAGGAGTAGGCAGTTGGAAGCAAGCTGATTGACACAAAGCGGGGATTCTAGATCAGAGAAATGGAGGAAGCCCAGGAAGATAACTGTCAACCTCAGAGGAAATGGAGGAAGGCAGTATGTTGAGCTCAGGGGTTGACAATTTGGTTACACAGACCAGTAAGAACAAGAGACTCCATGCTGTGTCTAAAGAATTGAGATAACATATGGATTTTAACATAAAAAAATGAGAACTGGAGATGGTGTTAAATGAGGATTTTGTTGTAGCGACCGACCATTGCAAAGGCTGAGAAGCCTGACAAACAGATGACTCTATGTCCGATGGTGACCAGTTCATGTTACATCATTGGCCTCAGTGTCCTTGGAGTCCACTTATTAGGGATGACATTAAATCTAATTCACAGGTGAATGCTGAGTCTGATATTATATAAAAGAGACCACATGATTGGAAAGCTATGATTATAACCCAGCCATGTTTTAATTTTGAAGGAGATTCTTGTGTACCTCAATTCAGTTATCTGTGGCATTAATTAATGTATAAGACACCAAGATACCTTAGGTTTAATCCCTAGAATCATCAAAATGAAACGAATATGAAGTGTATATTATATGTTCTTTCCCTATTTTTATCTTTTCCACTTATGATGCTCCATTTTGACCTTCAACTTCACTTCAGTCTCCATCTGTTTTGCTTCTTAATCTTATTTCCTTCCAATTTAATGGGATTCTTTTTATCCATAAGTCCCTAACTCAACATGTTTAGAAGTGGCATGTTTTCAAGTTCTTTTATGATGGCATTTGTACCTCTTGTTTTGACAAGTGTGGATTTCTGATATGCACATCTGTCTACTTCTGCAATAAAATTTAATTCATTTTTTGTTAGGTCCTCTTTGCTGTCTAATCTTGTGGGACTGAGTTGGATCTGGCCACAAACAGGAGACAGAGTGATTTAAAGTGAGCACATAGAGTTTTAACAGACATCGTTTTGTTGCCATCTGTGTTCGTCAACTTTGCATGTTATGACCAAAGTTCCTGACAAGAACGACTTTGAGGAGGAAAGCTTTATTTTGGCTCATGATTTCAGAGAATTCAGCACACGGTTGGCTGACTCCAGGTAGAAACATTATGGAGGTAAGAGCGTAGCAGAGGAAAGCTGCTGGGTTCACGGTAGACAGAAAGTACAGAGAGAAAGAGAGAAGCGCTGGGGAGAAGATAAACACTTCCGGGCACAAATGCACTTTCAGTGACCTACTTCCTCCAAGTAAGTCCCACCTCCCAGGAGCCCATTTAGCTATCTATGGGTTAATCCATC
This sequence comes from Callospermophilus lateralis, assembly GCF_048772815.1. NCBI lineage: Eukaryota > Metazoa > Chordata > Mammalia > Rodentia > Sciuridae > Callospermophilus > Callospermophilus lateralis. The sequence goes on from NC_135305.1 coordinate 13,228,108, forward strand.
AGGTGAATTAATCCACTGATGAGGTCAAAATCCTCATGAAAGTCATTGTCTAAAAGCTACACTTCTGACCCTTGCTGCACTGAGGACCATACTTTCAACACATGAGCTTTTAGGGAACATTCCAGATCCAAACCATGAGAGCACCCTAACAAAACTGTTAAATGTGGATCAAATATTGTGTTAATGTGACTTAATTGCCCATTATTCTCTGTGATGTCCATTTCATTCATGAGGATATTTTCCAGAGAAGAAAAAAAAAATACTGGTGATGGAATAAAGTTCAGAATCTAGGCACCAAATTTAAATGTCCTTTCTCAATATTTTATTGTTTCTTGTACTTTAATGTGCATACTCTGCTTCTGTCAACCTCTCTCTTATGCTAGTCTCCGTCACTCTTATCTCCCCACTCTTAGGTCCTCAATCTGTTCTCATTCTTTCTTTCTAAACAACTATTTGAAGTAAAAAGAAGATGTTTATCTTTATTTTATACTAATGTTTATACTAATTTTATTTCAAGTCATCTCTGATCATTAAAACTGAATCAACATGCAATTTTAAGTTTGGATATAAGACACTTAATTGGTTTTTCCCCTACTCTCTATAGCACAGTCAACAAACTTGTGAAACAAGCTTGTGAAAAAAAAAATCTGGTCTTCAGTCTATTTTAATAAATAAAGTTTCTTTAAACACAGCCACATGCATTCCTTTCCATAGCCTTTATAACTGCATTCACGTGCAATGGCAGAATAGTTGGAACAGAGACTGTATCACCTGGCATGCCAAAAGCATTTGCTACTTGATCCTTACAGAAAAGTTTCCCTGCAAACAATTTCAAGAAGAGAGTCACATGTACCTGCACCCCAAACCTACAGCATTCTTGAGTAGGTTCTGAGACCTGTTCTAGGCTTTCCTTTCTCAAGAAAGAGCATTCTATTCACCAGAACTGACTTTCTGCTGTTGATGGCAAGTAAACCCTCAGGTCAGCATCAAGAGTATTTAGGAAGTATTTAGTTTGTACCTTGCTTCTTTCACACATTGGTTACTTTGACTGCTTACATCATATTTTAAGCATCTTGGGACATCTGTTTTCAATGAAAGGAGTTTTATTGAAATTTTCTCTACTCACTAGAGTGATTAAAAGCCAGCATAACCCCAGTGGCTTGAGATGTATTAGCCAGGAAAGTGGCTGGGGAAGCTAAGGAAAATGAAGAAACAGCACCTTTAGATGAAAAGAGAATGATATTGCCTTCAGAGGTTGGTGTCTCATGTTCCTATAAAAACAAATGCCACTATATTTGCTGGAGCTCAGCCAGCTCCCAATTTAGGCATAAGATTAAATAGTCTTCCAAGGTCACTAAGTCACATGTATGGGAAAGAAAGGGACCAATACAGACTAATTAAATATAAGCACCGGCCTCTGGGCCACCACGTGTTTGAAATGAGAAAATGAAGTACAGACACCAAGGCACTCTGTTGGCAGAAGGAAAACGAACATTCCCCGTGGCTCATGGCTCTTATTTGGAGGCAACCCCTCCAAATGGTGGCATGATCAGTGCTATTTGCAAATGAGAATTCCCTGGTGCCACAGAGAACAGAAATGTTACATAAAGTGAGAAAAGAATACATTATTTGTCAAGTCTGGGAACTCTGAATTCAATTCTACACTATCAAGCATCCCAGAATGATTCACAGTGTCTCGGAAGTACAGGGTATCTTATAGGTCTAATCCCCTAAACAGTACGTAAGGAAAACTCCCTCAGGTTTATTTATCTACTTTAAATAAATGACAGATGTACATTCATACATACAGAGACACCTCATGCTGAGCCTGTACTCACCAGACCTCTTCAATAGAACATTCTAATTATACCCACTGAATATCCTGACCTACTCTGCTCCATCCATTCCCTTCCACTGAGGAACTGACACCAACAACACCTCAGTGACCACCACCCGTGATCCTGGGTCTTTCCCATCCTTGCTTCTCTGAGCCCCTCTGTTATCACCATGTTTCTTAAAATGTAGTATACCCATCACTGTTAGTCTTCAACGTGACTTTACCTAATTTGGAGATGACCATTTTTATTTTAAAATTATGTATTCATTTTAATGTGTATTAGATAAAAAGTTGCCGACACACAAAAGTCAATGTTATTCAGAAGAAAAAAAGTAAAGTCTAAAAACCAATAAAGCTGAGTAATGGCAGCTAAGGCAGCGGGTGGCCATTTGTTGATTCTAAAGATCCAAAAATATGGATGAGTTCAGACTCAGCATGAGGTGTCTCTGTATATATGAATGTACATCTGTCATTTATTTAAAGTGGATAAGTAAACCTAAAAAGTGTTCCTTATGTACTGGGTAGGTGCTTAGACCTATAAGGTACCCTGTGCTTCTGAGACACTGTGAATCAATTCTGTGATGTTTGAAAGTAATTGAAAAAACAAAAGTCCATTGAAACATCAAAATATAACAACGTGATAGGTGTTGTGCTAAGTGGCTTACATGTAAAACACTGTGAGAATGGTTTGGGGATGACTCATATTTGGAAAGTGTCACTCATGATTTTCCCCCTGTGCCCATGGCTGCTTTAGATGCTAAAGACCCATCACACCAGCCAGCTAGGAAGCACTTTCCTTTATCTTGGAGGAAATTGCAACTATCCTAGATAACTGCTCTACCCATACCCACTATCAGGCAACCTCACTCTTTCCCTCCTAGAGGGAATTACGGTACTAAAAATCCAGATTAGAGCACCAGAGGGAGCACTCCAGGACACAGCAGTGTAAGAGCAAATTATTATCAAAAGTTCTGCTCTGAGATGCGTTTTTCCTACCCATTTCTAACATCTCTGATGGGGCTCAAGGGAGGTTCTGGAGATGGCATAGAATCAGACAACTTCCAATACCTTGTAGGATGAGAGGTCACCAGTGAAAGTTAACTGAACAGGATGAGAAAATCCCTCCTTCTTTACATAGACAGTATTCCTTTGCTTACTCCTCAGTATTTTTTATCCTTGGGATCCATTAATGGCAGCTCCTTGCCTTAGCTGTCATTACTTACTAAGTGCTGAGTGCCTGCTTATGTTGTCCAAAGCTCAAGGTATTCTCTATGAATAAAGCTTTCTGCCTATTTTCACCCCTTAGAACTGTGCTTCTCAAATGAGGATGATTCTGCCTCTCAAGGGACGTTGGCAATATATGTACACATTTTTGGTTGTTACAACAGCAGGAAGAAGAGGGTGCTATTTGCATCTAGTGGTCGTTGCGGATAAACATCTTACAACAAACAGGACATTTGCCCCAAAGAAAGAATTATCTGGCCTCAAAGGCCATTAATGGCAAGATTGAGAAACTCTGCCTTTGACTAAACTGTCTTCAAAGCAAAAAAATTTCAAATGAAAATCAAACAAATTAAAAACCAGAAACAACAGCAGAGGTGATAATTTGCTGAAATAATGTTGTGTTAGGCCATTTGAGATTAATTGTGTAAGTGTGAATTCTGGCTGATGTATCCAGTTAATCTCCCTTCTCCTTGAGATGCACTTGTTTTGGGTATTTGTGTCATTCCTGATGAATTCTGAAAGCTCCTGCTCCAAGAACCAATTTCTTGTATTTTCCCCAATTCCATATACTTCTTCAAGTTGGCCCTGAGTATGACAAAATTCAGACTGTATCCTTTATTATATGTGCCCCTTACCTCAGTTAAGGACATAGACCTTGAAGTAGGGCTGCATGACTCTGAACAACCATTTAATAAATGCATAGCTTTGAAAAAAAATTGAATTCTCTAAGCACCCCCACCAACTCTTAAATGATGAAAATTATTACACAACATTTTTAGTGTGGCCTGTGAGAACTGAGTCGATGCACAGACCCCTCTTCCACATAGCCGGTCACGTGGGAAATACTCCACACCCTCCACTTGCATCATCATTCACAAAGAATTTGATATTACCTGGGTAGGAGCACAGAGTCTGAAGCTGGATTTCCCTTGTTGGAATCTCGATTCTTCCAGGTGCTTCCTGTGTGCTTTTGGCCAGTCCCCTATGATGGTGTTGCCTTAGATTTTCCATCAAGGTGATAGGAGGTATGGTCTACGTTGTTGTGAGAATACTGCATGAACACAGGCAAAGTATTTAGAATAGAGTCATCCTGGCTCATCCATCAGAGTTCATCACAAGTCCTGCTGGATGCCCAAAACTGCAAATAATACCAAATTCTATATGTAACATTTTCCCTATAGACATACACATATGATAAAGTTTAATTTATAAATTAGGCACAGTAAAAGATTAATAAAAATAATTGATAATAAAATAGAATGTGCATGATAATATGATAATACTCTTTAATAGCTAATTTAAAATTGTATATTACTTATTTCTAGAACTTTTCTTTTGATAGTTTTGGGACCTACTTGGGTAACTGAAACTACGGAAAAATGAAACCATCCATAAAGGGGGACTACTATATCTCTGATACATAATAAGCTATAGATGATCATTTATATTATCTCCTTTTATCAATGAAATTTCAAAAAGAACAATTTTTCATTTCTCAGAAGGAAAAGTTGTTAATAATGCAAAGTTAATCTGGATTTACAAAATCAGAACTACCATGAGACTAAATATATATATACATACATATATATATATACACACACACACACACACACACACACACACATACATACATACAAGAGCCAATGTCAATTAAACACCAAGTGTGCAGGGTTCCAGATTTTCCTCAGAACAAATATTCACACTTGAGACAACCAAGAACCTAAGATTTTGTCTGGGAATGCAGAAACCCCTAGCTCTGCCCTATGACCTATGATCTCACTCACAGTTTTTTTCCTGTTGTGAGCAACAGTTCCCTCCAGGTAGGTCTGTGACTTCTTTCCTATAAACTTCTAAAAAAATGGGAAAATGTTGAAGTTTAAATTTTGTGCTGAGTCACCTTCCATAGATCACAGAATCTAATATAAATTTAGATTTTTGAGTTTCCAGTGAAATCACTTTCCTGGTACTGTGGCCATAGTGGCAATGACAACCCTGTAGGCACAAATACCTGTGGATGAAAAATCTTCATTTGATTCTACAATCCAAATTCAGTGAGCAATCATGAAGATCTTCATCTTCCTTACTCTCCTGGGAGACGCTGGGGAGTATTTTTAATGATCAGTCAGCAGGTGTCAATCCTCTGTGGAAGTTTGCATGGTATACCCGGGAAACAGTGACAAACATTGAATATGGGCTCTATACCCAAGAAGCTTAAAATGGCAAAACAGGGTCTACTAACAAAGTTTGAGAAAACTTCAGCTCACTTGTGTAAGGAAGATCATGGTGACCAGGAGTCATTCCAAATAGAAGGCATAGAGACATATTTGTTCTAAAATCCTGGGTAAGTTGTATGATAAGAGAAAAGGAAAAGATCATCTACATGACAGAAGTTCTTTCTTTGACCTAAGAATTTGAGTTAGTAATTGAAATTATTTTGTGTTCTTTGAAGGCACTTTGAACACCTTAACACAAAGGGCTATTTACCAAGGGTCTTAAAATATCAAAAACACTGTTTTTCAAGGACAAAAATCATTGGCTTGTTTTTGTGATGACTTTACTAATGATATTTCTCTTACAAACTCACAGGTCATTAAATCTTAGAGACTCAGAGAAATGACAATTTCTATTTCCATACTAGTAATTTTTATAGTATTATAATATAATAATTCTTTTTTTATTGGTTGTTCAAAACATTACAAAGCTCATGACATATCATCTTCCATACATTTGATTCAAGTGGGTTATGAACTCCCATTTTTACCCCAAATACAAGTTGCAGAATCACATCGGTTACACATCCACATTTTTACATAATAGCATATTAATGACTATTGTATTAGGTAATATAATAATTCATTTAACCAAATTGGACAGGTAAAAATTTAATACATCTGCTTAAATGCCTGATTTCCCCCATTAATTATTTTAAAATTTGGGAAAACAGTGCTCATATAATACAATCAGCAAATTTTGAAGCTGTAAGAAATCTTGACACATCAATAGACCATACTTCACAATGCCAAATGCACCCAAAACAATGTAGGGAAGATAATTAGTATAAGTTTATAAAGGTTGAACAGGGAAATCTTTTGAACTGAAAATGATTTAAACAAAAATTTTTACTAGAACCAATGAAAGAAACTGGTAAAAATAAAAGCAGAAAACACACATTTTCTGCTAATCCAGAATATTCTCCAGGGGTTCCAAAAGACTTCCTTTCTGTTACCATTTGAGGACAGCAGCCCTGCACCGCCAACACCATATGCCATCACATGCACATAGCAGCAGGATTATTGAAAAGCTTTCAACATATTTCATGTCTGCAGAGCAGGGTGATGTGCTAAAATGACCTTCTTTTTATATCCTCAGCATTGGTCATAAGGCATTTATGGTATAGAGAGTCTCCAACCTTTGTATGTTTGAGGTTTTGTTTGAGTTTGTACATATATGCACATGTATTTGTGTGAACGAATGGTACATATGTAAGAACACAGTATATTGATCAAATTTAAAGTGTTTTTCAAAAATTTGGATGTTTCTTAATAGTGATAGAAGGCAGGTATATGTTAAAGGTATGGAATAATAGTTTTTCAAAAATATTTAAAATTGCTCTTTCCTGCTTATACGAGATTTAGTAATCTCTTTTTTCAGGCATTTGCAAAATTGTCAAGGATGAGTAGGGATTCTAATGTGGATCTATTTAACAGAGAATTCCCAACTTTTCCTTGTCAGTTGCTTTCCCCACTGATGATAATGATGACAAGATCACTGGGGGCTACACTTGTGAGAAGAATTCCCTGCCCTCCCAGGTGTTGCTGAACCTTGTCTACCACACCCAGTGGGAGGTGTCTGCAGCTCACTTCTACAGTCCACAAGTGACCCTCATTCATAGTCTTGTAAGTACCAATCAATCTCTCTTTTCATCTCCAGTTGCTTTATAGGTTCATTTGCTTCACATTCCTATTTACTGTTCTCACAAGGTGGTGTGCTGTGAGTCTCTAATAGCACCGATTCCTAGGAAATTCTCTAATCTGCACCATGTTTGGGAGCAGAAATGCTTCCCTAACTGTACAACTACCTGTGTGACAGCATGCTGGAAGAGAATAGAGTTTATGCTTATGTTAATAATTGGGGCCTGGGGGAAGGGAGAAAACTTCAGGTTGGAAACTTAGAAAACTTTCCACCTTAGCTTCTGATGAATGAAGGTGCATCGGGGAGAACATGACACTCATGTCATTGAGGAAGATGAGCAATTCATTGATGCAGCCAAGTTCATCCTATACTCCAACTTGATGAAGTAAACTTGGATATTGACATCATGCTGATTAAAATGAACTCACCCACCACCATCAGCTCTTGAGTGTCCACTGTGTTTGCCAAGATCCTTTTTCTGCTGAGACTCAGTGTCTCGTGTCCAGCTGGGAAAACACCCCGAGCTTTGGAAGTGTTACCAGGAACAAAAGTAACAGGTTTGAGCACAGTGGAAGTAAAAGGCACATTGAGGGTTAATCAATATTTTCATTCAAGTATTACAGTGTTAGAAAATATTAACTGAAGTGAGGAAGATTCCTTTACTGAGACCATGAAGGATTCACAAAAATTTTTTTTTTAAATGAGCTTATTATAAAGAGTCAGGTCATAGAACTGAAGGGTGATTGATGTGCAAAGATCCAGAAACAGGAAGTTAAGGAACATAGGCTAAATGGTTCTGTGCTGCCTGAAGTATACACCTGCTTGAGAGATCATCTCTGCACTTGAGATCTGTGGTCACTAATGCTGATATCTGAGAAAGAAGGGCTCTTTCATTTTTCAGTTGGGAAATTTTCTGGATAAAAATCTCACCCAAATTTGAACTCATTGCAAAATCGAATGAAAGAGCAGGAGACAGAACGTGTCAAAGAAATTTACACGATTGCTGTGGGTAATAATTTTCTTCCATTTCATCTTTGCACAGCAGGCCAATAACCTTCCCTTCTGCAGTTTCTGGATGCCCCTGTGCTCTCTGTCACTGCTTGCCATGATGCCTACCCAGGCAGGATCACTAGCAACGTGGCTTGGGCTTCCTGGAGGATGGAAAGGTCTCTTGCCAGGTAAGGTTTTTACTCCTCCTCCATCCAGATTGGTCTCTCTTCTCCACCATATTTCTCTTTCTGTGGAACACAAAGAACTGTAAAACTGTCCATTCAATCGATCATGATGTATGAAAAAAGCTTTGAGATAGGTTACACATTTTCTGTTTGTGATAAGGAAGGTTAGTGTTCAGGGTAAACAGATAGACCACAGAAGGTATCTGATGTACTTATGCACTCTCCTGAGAAGGGCATCGTGCAGTGTGACCTGTGAGAGGAGCAGAGCTGCTGGGAGGGCAGCGTTCCCAGTGTCCTGCAGTCCCTGGGACACATGCCCTTCGTTGTGTGAGGCTAGAAAAGGGAAAACTCTGGAATTTTTTGTGTCTCTAGTCCTCAATGCTCTTGTCCCAAGGGGTCCACTAGGAAATAGGAGGGGCAGTAAGAAGGAGGAAGAACAATAGGGATATAGAAAGAAGAATGAGGGTGGGGTTTCCAGGGGGAGAGAAGGTGCTTTGTGGAGGATCAGTAGCCCCTAGAATAGCCCCTGTAACGTGGAGGATTATCCAGGAACCCATTCTCCCATGGGTACATAACCCATGCTCTCACTGTTTCTCCTTCCACCCCAGGGTGACTCTGGTGGCCCCATGGTCTGCAGTGGCAAACTCCAGGGTGTTGTGTCCTGGGCTTTGGCTGTGCTCTGAAGGGCAAACCCGGTGTCTACACCAAGGTCTGCAACTACATGAATTGGATTCAGCAGACAATTGCAGTCCTGCTATCAACTTTACCTTCCTTCAACACTCCAAATCCTTCTTCAAATAAAAATATTTTGTTGTGCATCACATCTTTCCAAGAATTTTCTTTGCTTGGAGTTGATTAACTTTCTCTTAAAATATGTTGCTAGGTAGGAAAGTGGACATAGAGCTGAACTATGGTATAGAGAGAATTTGAAGGTTGTTTAGTCATTCAACAATAATCAATATAACCTATCAAATATAAACTTATTGATTGCCAACTGTAAAGCATATTCTATGTTCAACATTGATGTATATAAAGGCAAATAAATTCATTATTACCACCACATTTATCACAAATAGAAACTTTATTAATATACCAGCTACATTTTATAATAATTTTGCCTTAGGACACATTTGGTCATGTATTGTTTATGATAGATCATGTGTTCATAAATCTAACAATAGATAATGACACTAGATTACAAAGAATAAAAATCAGTTGCCAAGAGGAAAGTAATGCAGGAGGCATCACAATACCAAACTAAAAATTATTCTACAGAGTTATAGTAATAAAAACAATATGGTATTAGCACCAAAACAGAATTGAAGACCAATCGAACAGAATAAAGGACACGAAGATATACCCACATAAATACAGTCATCTCATACTAGACGAAGGCACCATAAACATACATTGGAGAAAAGATAGCCTCTTCAACAAATAGGGCTGAAAACTGGAAATCCACATGTAGTAGATTAAAATTAAACCCCTATCTCTCACCATGCACAAAACACAACCCAAAGTGGCTCAAGGCGTTAGACCAGAGACCCTGTACACACTGGAAGAAAAAGTAGGTCCAACTCTCCACCATATGGTCTCAGGAACAGACTTCCTCAATAAGATTCCTAAAGCACAAGATAAAATAAAGAGTCAATAAATGGGATGACATCACACTATAAAGTTTCTTCACAGCAGAGGAAAAAATAAAGAACGTGAACAGAGAATCTATATAATGGGAGAAAATCTTTACCACTTCCACCTGAGATAGAACATTAATCTCCAGGATATAAAAAGAACACACATAAAAAAAACTTAATACCCAAAAATTAAAACAAAAAAACCAAAAAACCCCAAACAAATAACCCAATCAAGAAATAGGTAAGGAACTGAACAGGCACTTCACAGAAGAAGAAATGTGAATCGTAAACAAACCTATAAAAAATGTTCAACAGGGGGCTGGGGATATGGCTCAAGCGGTAGCACGCTCGCCTGGCATGCGTGCGGCCCTGGTTTGATCCTCAGCCCCACATACAAACAAACATGTTGTGTCCACTGAGAACTGAAAAATAAATATTAAAACACACACACACACACACACACACACACACACACACACTCTCTCTCTCTCTCTCTCTCTCTCTCTCTCTTTAAAATAAATGTTCAACATCTCTAATGGTTAGAGAAATGCAAATTAAAAGTGCACTGGGATTCCATCTCACTCCAGTGAGTATGACAATTATCAAGAATAAAAGTAACAATAAATGTTGACAAGGATGTGGGGGGAAAGGTTCACTCATACACTGCTGGTGGGACTACAAATTGGTGCAACTACTCTGTAAAGCAGTATGGAGACCTTAGAAAATGGAATCACCATTTAACCCAGTATCCCACTCCTCAGTTTATACTCAAAGTACTTAAAATCAGCATACTACAGTGACACAGCTACATCAATATTTATAGCACCTTAATTCACAATAGCCAAGATATGGAACCAACCTAGATGTGCTTCAACAGATGAATGGATAAAGAAAATGTGGTGAGTGTGTGTGTGCATGTGTGTGTGTGTGTGCATGTGCGTGCATGTGTGTGTGTATGCACAATGGAATATTACTCAGCTATAAAGAAGAACAAAATTATGGCTTTTGCTGGTAAATGGGTAGAACTGGAGACTATCATGCTGAGTCAAATAAATGAGTTGCAAAAGCCATAGGTTGAGTATACTCTCTAATATGTGGATGCTAACCCATAACAAGGGAGGGTAGGGAAAGGAAGTGGATTAGACAAAGGGGAATAAAGGAAAAATAGGGGAGATGGGAATAGGGGACAGTAGAATGAGTCAGATGTAACTTTTCTATGTTCATATATGAATACATGACCAGTGTAACTCCATATCACGTTATCCTCAAGAATGAGTTCAAAATTGCAATGGGTAGCACCCCATGTATGTATAATATGTCCAAATACACCCTACTGACATGTATATCTAAAACACAAATAAAGAACTCAGCCGCCAAAATCATTGAAATAGTCCATGTAAAGCTACAATGAAGCCCCTGCTGACCTTATTCCCAATACAGTTATACTTCTGTGACAGGTATTTCTCTTCCTTTCATTCAGAAAGTTCTGGATTTAGATTTTCTTTTTGACTGAATATAAACTTTGAATCCAGATCCCTTCACACTGATCCCAAGTCCTTTTAATTTTTAGTCAGGTTATGCCTAAATTTCTGATCTGGCCTCAATATTGTAATTCTCTTGAGTCTGTCTGTCTAATGAATGATATTACAGGCCTGTCCATCAGAAAAAACGATATTACGTCACAATTTTCCAGAATTTGGTATCAAAAGCTTGGTCCGAGTCCCAGATGCTGATGCAGTTTTGAAGGCAAGGTTTTGAGACAAAGGAAAAAGAAATCTTATTGTTTTGCAAAAAGAATACACAGTGGACTCCTATCTCAGAAGAAGTGATTCTAATCTCCAGGGGGAAAGTGGGCTTTTCTTTTCTTTCTTTCTTGTTTTTTTTTTTTCTTTTCTTGTACCAGGGATTGAATTTAGTGGCACTTGACAAGCCACATCCCCAGCCCTATTTTGTATTTTATTTAGAGACGGGATCTCACTGAGTTGCTTAGGGCCTAACTTTTGCTGAGGCTGGCTTTGAACATGGGATCCTCCTGCCTCAGCCTCCTGAACACTGAGATTACAGACCTGCAGCACCGCATCCAGTGGGGAGCTGGGCTTTTAAGAGAGGACACAAAGTCTACACTCCTGCTGTGCCTCTTTGAGCATCATAATTCATTGGTAGACTTAAGAAATAGTGGCTTCTTAGTTTCAAAGTATTTGTTCCTGTGGTCGATGAGTCAAGGGAAAGATAACTCAGTTTTATAGGAAGAAGGGTAATTTTATTTTCCCCTGGTTAGAGAAGGGTAGAGGGAAAAGAAGAAATAAAAAAGTCAGTTTTAAAATAAGCTGCCGGGGTAGCGCAGCATGGGTTATATCCAAAGCCTGAAGTTGACCCCTGTTGCACATTCACCTACAAATAGGTTCTAGTTCTTCAATATCTTTCTGGAAGATTATTGCTACCGCAGGCATGTAGCAATATGCTGGAGACCCCCAAGTCCCCCCCAAGTTCAGTTTAGGTACTAATTAGAACTAGAGGCCAAAGACTGTGGATACATTTGCAGAAAATAGAGGCATTACCCTGCCGTTCCAAAGGTCTAGGCCCTCGAGATGTGATCTGTGCCCTTCAGCCTCCCTAAGAGGGCACCCCACACACTCTGCCTTAGTTCCCCTCCATCTGTCCCCTCTAATCTTCATCTCCCGTGGATCATCCAGAGAAGGTTTGCAGTGAAAGCCCCTACACAGGATTCCCGTGCAGCTCTGTTATGAGACTGTTGGAAAGATGCACTGGGCTCTGAGCACAGGCACAGTGGAGTAGACGGAGCAGGACTGAATGAGGGAAATGCAGCCTCAGAGACAGGTGGAGACCTGGGTCTCAGCTCAGGCTGTGGTAACCACACCAGTCAGGTACCTTACCCAGCACACACAGAGCCTGGTGAGGAACAGCCAAGCCACCAGCAGGCCTGATGTCTGGGGAGCGCTGGCCTCTTGGTTTGCTATGTACCAACTGCCTGCTGTCATTGTGTCCCCGCTGTGGCCAAGAGGGAGAGCTCTAGTCTCTTTCTCCTCTTATAAGTCCATGAATCCCCTCCTGGTGGCTCCATCCTCTGGATCTCACCTAAACCTCTCCAAGGCTCCCCCTTCTGACAAAATTTCATGAGAGATTAAGGCTTCAACATAAGGACTTCAGGGGGACAGCTGTACAGTCTGTACTTGGCATTTCAGGAAAGGGGACTACAGGAAGAGACCTGTGCTCATGACCCACACTCTAGCCTTTCGTAACTCTGGATGATGTAGTGGGAAATAAAATCCCTGTGTTCTTAATATGGCCTACACCTGTCTTTAGGCTGAAGGGAAATATCCTCAGTTGCATTCAAGGCTTTTGAGTACTTGTTCATAAGTAAACTTTTATGTTTTTACCTTCTTAGTTTTCCCTGAATTATGTTTATCATTATGTGTGTTCTAAACTGATCGTTAACAAAACTTTTATCTAAACAAGTCTCTTTAGATCTAAAGCAATTAAACATTGTCTCAGGAACAAGTGAGTTTGGAATCTCCCTTTATCTCCCATCTCTACACCTGTTCACGTTTACTCTCCTTATGCCTTAGGTGACAAGAGAATTGATGTTCCTTAAAGAGGAGACATCGGGCAAGTCCACAGAAAAGTGCAGCAAGGGCAGACAGATCTTGATGCCATCCAGTAGCCCCTTTTCAATACGTCTTCCTGTCATTTTTAATCTCTCATTTAAAATCTATCTTCAAATTTATAAATTTATATTAAAGTGTAAGTTTTTTTTACAATCTTTTTCATGACAACTTATCCCTTAGAGCCTACTCAAATATACATATGTGCAAAAGTGTGTAAAATCATACCTGACTCTGAGAAGGAATGGAGTTGCGAGAGTGCCCAGGTCATAATGTCTTTAAAAATGAACAAATGGAAACCTAGGAGTTGGAGTGATTCAAGGATGGTTCCATTAAAAAGTGTCATCACCTTATTTCTGCCTCTGTCCTCTGCTTTCCTTACTGTCACCTTTAGCCTAAGTTTAAAACAGTAGGATCACAAATGGCTCTCTGGTCTACACTCTCTCTTGTCTATAAATCAATGGAAATGGATAAAGTTTTCCTCAGAACATTTATGTTAATGCTAATTTTCCCCAAGAAGCCCTCAGTAAACATTTTATAGTTGCTTCTTCATTGAAAGCAGTCACTACTTGCCGTTAACCAGTAAGTAAATGAAAGTATGCTAACTCTTTTTACTACTAAGTTACATGACATAGCATAATTTTTTTTAAAAAAGTGTACTTTTAATTCTGAGCCTAACCCACTCCATACTTTCATCCCTTGTGAACTGTGAGGAACTGTCCCAGGACTCTGCATGGACTCCAAATCTGTAGTTACTTGGGTCCTTCTTATGAAAGAGGGCAGTATTTGCACATCCTCTGGTAAAACTGAAATACTTTCTAAATTACTTATGTACCCAATACAATGGAAATACATGCCTCAGTACACAGACAACATGCAGACAAATTCTTTGCCAAGATATAATATAAATGGCCTACATTTTAATTCCAAATAGAGGGTTTTTTAAATCCCATCTGAAGCCTTGTAATCTCAATCTTTACTATTCACATTCCCATCAGCATTCTGTCCTGAGATACTACCAGATGCCCATTAACCTCTACTTAGAACTTTTAAGGTTTCTCAAGCTTGCATTTCCAAATTTTCAAACCTACCTCATGCCAGTTCCAAAGGCTTTGGAACCCCTGGTCAGATTACTCACAGTAATGAGCCTACTTCTGGGTACCAATTTCCTTGTTAGTCAGCTTTTGTCTCTGTGATCAAAATATCTGACAAGAATTACTTAAAGAAGGGAAAGTTTAATCTGGTTCACAGTTTCAGAAGTCTCATTTCATGGTATTGTGACTCCATTGCCCTGGAGCAAGGTGAGGCAAAATGTCATGGTGCAAGAGCATGGCCAATGAAAGTCACTCAGCTCATGGCTGCTGAGAAGCACAGAAAGAGAGAGAGAAGGAAAGTCCAGAGACAAAATAACAAATTCCCCAAAGGCACAACCCTACTGACCTACTTCCTCCAACCATTTCCAGCTTCCAACAATTACCATCACCCTTTTGAATTATTAATTTATAAAATGGATTAGTCCACTGAAATGGTCACAGTTCTCACAATCCAATATTTTTTACTAACCCTAACCCTGACCTCTCTAAGAATTTGAGTTAATAAATAAATTAATCTGTGCTACGTGAAGGGGCTTTAGACATCAAAGCCTGAAGGTCCTGAATACTAAAAGACTAAAAGACTGTTGTTTCAGTCAGATTTTCTGTTGCTATGACCACAAACATGACAAAAATAATGCAGAGGAGGATAAGTTTGAAGCTCACGGTTTCAGAGGTCTCAGTCTGTAGATGTCCAAAACTCCATTGTGCTGTGCCAAAAGTGAGGCAGAATATCATGGCAGAAGGGCATGGTGGAGGAAAGTAGCTCAGGACAAGACAAAAGGAAGTGGAGAGAGAGTTCTACTCACTAAGAACAAAATACAAACCCCAAAGCCACACCCTCAGTGCCCTGTCTCCTCAAGGCACCCCCTACATGCCTATGGTTATAATACAGTTAATCTATATCAGTGGATTAATTCATCAATTGGGTTACAACTCTCATAATTCAATCATTTCATCTCTAAACATTCTTGCATTATCCCACATATGGACTTTTGGGGAACGCCACATATCCAAAACATAATATTTCACCCCTGGCCCCCCATAACTCATATTCACCTCACAATGCAAAATAAATTCAGTCCATTTTCAAGAGGCCCTATAGTCTTATGCAGTTCCAGAATCACCCTAAAGTCCAAGTCCAAAGTCTCCTGAGACTCAAGATAAATTCTTGGCATAAGCCTTTGTAAAAATCAAAAGCAAGTTACATATATCCAATATATAATAGTAAAAAGTAAACATTTTCACTCCACAAGGGATAAGTAGGGGTATAGAAAGAAGAGATGGGACCAAAGCAAGACCAAAATCAAGCTAGGCAAAGAAGTCCTGTAGCTCCACATCCAGGATCAGGGACAAATGACACCATGATGTTCTCTCCAAAGGTCTTGCATAGCTCCTCCCCTTTGGTCCGACTGGTTGCAGCCCACATGGAATCTCTCTTGGCTTTTCTCTGCTCAATGCTTCAGCTTTCCTCAGCAGACATTCCCCAGTACTATCATCCATTAATTTGTCGGGTGTCACTATAGTTTTGGCTTCCTTCTCACTTCTTTGTTTATCACCCTCTCAGGGACAGCCTGATGGGACTCCAACCCTGCTACACTTTGCCTGGCCTCCAGAACTTCCATTGACATCTCAGTGAAAGCCTCCATGACCCCTAACTCCAGCATCTTTCATTCCTGCAGAACAAGAACTACATGGCTGCTACCAAGGTCTGCCACCATCTTGAGCAGTAGCCAAGCCTCCTGGGACCATGGCTGCAGCAGCCTCTGAGTGCCTGGGTGTCTGAGCATGGTGAAAGAACTTCCTAGTGCCCTTGCCCTGTATAAGCAGGTTACACTCATGGTCCTTTCTCAAATAATTTTTTTTTAAAGAGAGAGGGAGAGAGAGAGAGAGAGAATTTTAATATTTATTTTTTAGTTATCGGCGGACACAACATCTTTGTTTGTATGTGGTGCTGAGGATCGAACCCGGGCCGCACGCACGCCAGGCGAGCGCGCTACCGCTTGAGCCACATCCCCAGCCTCTCTCAAATAAATTTTTACTTTCACATCACTAATACTGAGAAGTGTGTGGTCTTGCCAATTTCTGAGATGTCTTCCATCCATCTTTCCTATTGTTTCTGGGTAAAGTTCAATGTAGTCCTTTACTGGCAATCATCTCTTTAATAAGCAAATCTTCCTTTGTCCCTGTTCTACTCAGAGTTTTGTGGACACACTGTTAGCTTTTCAAATTTTTCTGAACTGATTTATGCTCCTAATTATCACAGTAAATTTGTCTAAAAGCTGCCAGTAATATCTATGCCGCTGCCTTGAAATTTCTTCTGCCAGTTTAATTAGTCAGCCCATTGCCTTTAAATTCAGTTTCACAGAAAGTCTCAGGACATGGGCAAAATGTAGACAATGTATTTGCCAGAACATAACATGAATGGCCTCTGGTCCAATTTCCAATAGAGCGCTACTTCCCCTCTGAAACCTTGTGAGCCCAATCTTTACTGTGCAGAGTCATATTGTATTCTGGTCTTCTGAGCTCCAATTACAATCACTCATTAAGCAACAATTACAACATTCTAAACTTTGCATCAAAATTTCCAAAATTCCTCCCATAAACTCCAAAAAGTTCCAACAGCTTCAGACTGTTGACAGGGTCAGGTTCGTCACAACAACCCCACTTCTGCAGTAATGAATTCTGTTTCAGTCAACTTTTCTATTACTGTGAACAAAAGAACTGATAAGAATAATGTAGAAGAGGAAAGTTTATTTGGGTGGACTCAGTCCATAGATGGTGGACTCTATTGCTCTCATGTCAAATGTATCAGAATATCATGTAAGAAGGGCATGGTGGAGGAAAGTAGCTCAGAGTAGTTCATGATGTGGCAATAAGGAAGCAGAAAGAGAGCTCTGCTCACCAGGAATAAAATAAAAACCCAAAGCAGGCCCACAGCGACCCACCTCTTTTAGTCACATCCTACCTGCCTACAGTTACCACCCAGTTAATCCATATCAATGGATTAATCCACTGAGTAGGTTACAGCTCTCATATTCCAATCACGTTATTTCTGTGTGTTCTTGCTATATCTCATATTTGAGCTTTTGGAGACCACCACATATCAAGGTCATAAGAGATGGTTATTTACCAAGTGGCCTTAACTGGCGAAGATAATTTTTCTTTTTTTTTCTCAAGGACCAAATCCATTGACTTGCTTCTGTAACAACTTTCCTAATGAAGTCTCTTTGGTACAAAAATCACACATTATTAAATCATGGAATGATTCTAGTAATTTTATGCTAGTAAATTTAATATTAAACTTTTTAAAATTGGGCATACATAAGGTTTTACATCTATCTAAATGTCTGGAAATTTTCTTCCTAAAATCATATATTGGGAAAACATATATTGGAAAACAGGGCTCATAGTGTATGGTCACCTACTTTTTGAGATGCAAGAAATCTTGAGAATTCAGTGGATAATATTTCACAATGATGAATACACTCAAAAGGTTGAAAAGAAAATTGATATAAATTTAAAGTTTGAAACAGGAAAATATTATTATGGACTGAAATTATTTAATCAGAATTTAGACTAGAAGCATTGAAAGAAATTGGTAGAACAAAAGTATGAAACAGAAAACTCCAAGCCAAAATACTTTCCAGTGGCTTCCCAGAGTTTCTTGGTGTTACCTTATGAAGACTCTAGTGGTGCGACACCAATACCACATACCACAACAGCACATACCAGCAAGATTATTGAAAACTTCCAACCAATTTGCATGCCTGAGAGCAAGTTTATGGGTAAAAAAGATATTTTATATCCTCAGTATTGGTGGTCAAGCATTTGTTGTATGAAGAATCTAAATAAATCATTTTGTTCTGCACCACATACATTAAAGGATGGTGTTTTCTTGGTATTCAAGAACTTTATCTTGAACCTTGCTACTATTTTAAAGGTGGACAGAGCATTAGACTGTCGTATGAAAAGAATTTAAAAGGTTAGTTAGGGATTCATAAAACCTGGTGAATATAAATTCTCTGTTCACCAACTACATGGAAGACTGTATTCCCTTGAGAATATTAAGGTGGAAAATGTTAATCTTAACCACCATATTCTTTGCAAGATAATCAGTTTGTACTTTATTAACATATCAAAGTTTCTTATAAGATTTTGCTCTGATACACATTTACATTAGATCATGTATTTATAACATATAACAGTCGCCATTCTATAATGTGGAGGGTTAAAATTATTTTTCCTAAGTCACTGAAATGATTTATAGTAAAACTATATTAAAGCCCAGTGCATATCACTATTTCTGAGATAGACAGATGTTCTCTCTCCCTTTACTACTCAATTCATCTAAACTTTGCAAAAAGAGATACAGTAAAATACCTTCCAATGCAGAGAAGTTTACAGAAAATCGATGCATTGCCCTGAGGTCATAAAGGTCTTGGCCCTAGAGGTGTGATCTGAACTCTTGCTCTCCCTGATAGTGCACCCCTCCTCACACTCTACCTTAGCTCCTCTCTAGCTCTCTCCTCTAATCTTCATCTTCCCATGGATCATACAGAGAAGGTTTGCAGTAGAAACTCCTACCCAGTATTCCTTTGCAGATCTGGTATGGGACAACTGGTAAGACACAGTTCTGAGCACAGGCATTTTGTAATTCATGCAACAGAAGTAAATGGGGGAAACACAGCCTCAGAGACAGGTGAAGAAGCACAGTGTCAACTGTGGTTGCTGTGACAATACCAGAGCTGAGTGCCTTAAACAACACATATTTATTTCTCTTTCATTTCTGGAGGCTGGTTAAGTAATGGCCACCAAAGCACCAGCAGGC
This sequence comes from Callospermophilus lateralis, assembly GCF_048772815.1. Taxonomy (NCBI): domain Eukaryota; kingdom Metazoa; phylum Chordata; class Mammalia; order Rodentia; family Sciuridae; genus Callospermophilus; species Callospermophilus lateralis. Next base: position 13,247,435 of record NC_135305.1, read on the forward strand.
CTGGTGTTGGGGAGGACCGGCTTTCTCCTATCATTATGTCTCCAATCATTGTGTCCTAGAGGGCCATCTCTGTTCTCTTTCTCTTCTTAACAGTAGCCTCAATCAGTACCACCCTGAAAAACAAAATTGTACAAAGGGATCTTAACTCATAGATAGCTTTGCCACCAAAAGCCGGGTATGTGTCTTACCCATTATTTTAGTCAGCTTTTTCACTGCTGTGACCAAAAGACCTGACAAGAACAATTTTAGAGGAGGAAAAGTTTATTTGGGGGCTCACGGTTTCAGAGGTCTCAATCCATAGCAGGTTGGCTCCATTTCTCAGGTTCCAGGTGAGGCAGAGCATCAAGGCTGAAGAGTGTGGCAGAGGGAAGCAGCTCATATGATGATCAGGAAGCAGAAAGAAAAACAAGATATATAACCACCCCCAGATACAAAATATATAGCCCAAAGTCACACCTCCAATGACCCACCTCCTCCAGCCACACTCTACCTATCTTCAGTTACCATTCATTTAATCCCACCAGGGGATTTTTTTTGATCTCATAACCCAATCGTTATTCCTCTAAACCTTCTTACATTGTCTCATACATGAGCTTTTGGGGGACACCTCACATCCAAACCATAGCACCCATCTACCCTCAAACAGCCTTATTAGCTACAGAAACCAGGTGTGTCATTAGGGCCAGGATGCTCTTACCATGACTCTCCAAGGACAAACAACACAAAGGATACAGCTATGGAGGAGTCATCAAAACAACAAGTTCCCGAGACCCTTCAATTTGTTCTCGCCATGATTTGTGTTCTTCACCATTTCCCATGTAGGGGTTCTCCTCACAGCTACAACAACTCATCCTTAACAAAGAAAGCCAGGTCAACACTCTGTCGGCCAGTCCTGTGTCCCCATCTACTGGATAAAAAGGCCGAATAAAGTGTCTTTTCCTCTACTTGTGCCTTTATCTGGTTCTTCTGATGGAGGACAAAAGAGCCCACCTGGCTAAAAACACACTGGCCTCATCATTAGGCACCATCCAAAGGACTTTATTTAAACTTAATGATGGCCCCAAATTTCTATCCTGTGTTAGAACTCCTCAGAGGATGGGGTCAGTTAGGAATTTTACAGAGACACAACATGCAGTTCATAATAGATATCTCAGGAGGGGAGAGTATAGGATGATACATGTGGTCATGCCCCACTCTCTGTTTTTTGTTTTTAAACTCTGGATGACATTTAAGGTCAGAGTTCTGAGTTATTAATATGGCCTCATTACTGCCCTAAGGATGAGGTCAAAGTCCCTTAATCTTGCATTCAAGTCTCTCAAATATTTGGTCAAACTATCAATCTAACATTTTTCTCTTCTTTTTTCTAGCTGAATTACTTTTATGACTGTGTATGACCTGAACTGTTTTTATATGTAACTTTTGTCTGCCTATATAAATAGGTTCAGATCTACCTTAACTACACATCTCGGGATTCTCCTTAGAAATAAATGAGATCAAGATGCCCCTGTTCCCTGCCGTCACTACCACCAAGACACTCTTACTCACCTTACTCTGGTAAAGGGGAGGTTCAGAGCCCAGACAAGGGAAGTGAGGTGGATAAATGCTGAGACCTCTGGGCAGGCCAAGAAAGGTGCAGCAAGGCCAGACAAATCATTTGTTCTTGACAGCATTTGGTAGCACCTTGCAATACATCTCCTTGTCCTTTTCAGTCTCTTGTTTAATGACTAACTCTTCACAGTTTCTGAATTTCTGTTAGAACATAAATTATTTATGCACTTTCTCATAGTAACTAGGACTTTAGAAATTCACCTTATTCAAATGTACATATAAATACCCAAACTGCATAAACATGAGCATGACACTTAGAAGGCAGGCGGTTCAATGTTATTCACCTGAAAACATCTATAAAAATTTACAAAGGGAAGCCTAGGGGTAGGAGGGCTTCAAGGATGGCTGGATTCAGCAACTTAAAAGATGTCATCACTTTATTTCCATCTCTGCCTTCTGCTTTCATTGCTGTCAGCTTTAGCATTTATGCAACTAGGAAAAGGGACAGAGTTGTTCCCAGAAATTTTATTTGCAGTCCTCCTTCCTGGAAGTCCACAGAGGACACTTCACAGTGTCTCCTTAACTGAAAGCAGTCACTACACACTGCTGGACCAGTAATCAAATCAAATTATGCTGATTACTTTATAATTAAGCTATATGACAGAGCCCTAGAGTAAGGGGTAGAGTTCTCATTGTGCAAAAAGGATGACATTCTCTCTTCCCTTGGTAGCCATGAGGAGTTACTTCAAGGACTCCCCATGGACACGAAAATCTGCATATACTCAAGTCCTTTGCATAAACTGGGGAGGTATTTGCATATAACCTGTGAATGTTCTTCTATAAACTTTAAATTCTACCTACAGTAATTATGGTCCCTAATTCCACACCTAATAAGTAATGGAAACACTATGTGAACAGTTGTTTTTCATTTAAACTTAAAGATGGCCCATACGTGTAGCTATAAATATATTTCTAATGTATGATTGAATTCTAATGCCTTATTGCATAAGGAATAATGATAAGAAAGATAAATCTGTACCTATTCAGTACAGATACCATATTTTAAAAATATCTCTGATATGTGGCTTCTTGAATATGAGGTCCCCCCACAGACTTGAGGCACCAGCTTTTTAAATTTGGTTAACTAAATGATGATAGAACTGTTGCTAAGTGAAGGAGCAGATGTCAAGATGCAAAAGCAATTTTTATTAGAGTAATCATCTATGTTCATTAATGCTTTACATATCTAGCCCAGAAACAACCCAAACAGCCATTGATACAGGATTGACTAAATATATATGACATTACCTTCAGTGGAGAAAATGTAAGCATTCTCCTAATTTATCCAATAAGTAGTACTTGTCAAGTACTTTATTGAAGGTATGTGGTATTCCTGAGTCTGTTTTATGCACCAAGGATGTAGTAGTGAAACAAATATTGCAGCAAACCCTGCCCAATCAGATATATTCTGATTGGTAAATAGACAAAGAACAAATAGAATATAATGCTGATCTATGTGTGTTAGTTGTAAAGAAAAAGAAACTAGATAAAGGGTTGGGTGCTTGGAAAGCATGGACCTCCTTCTAATGTAAAACCAAAAAAGATTTATCAAGGCCCTATCAAAATGTACTTCTGTTTAAAACAGTCACTCTAAAGAATCAGAGGAGATCATTCATACGTGTAGCTATAAATATATTTCTAATGCATGATTGAATGAGATCCAGGGAAGCATGGCATCTCCACTGCAGATATAAGGACATGTAAAGAGGTAGCCATCTGAGGTAGCAGGTAACTGCATAGGGTCAAGCTTTATACTTGCTATGTCTAATTACAGTACAGATAATGGTAACTTGAGGAAGATAAACCGTAACTGTTAACCTCATGGTTATAACATTTATAACTTTTTAAAATGAAGTGCTATCTCTACTTAGAAGCTTAGCTACCTATGAAAATACATTTATTTTTTTCTTTTAGAGTATATCAGCTAGGAAAAACTTACTTTATTTCAACTGGGTACACTCCATAATCTAGTTGTTAGTTCTCCCATAATCAAGCAGTAACCTCAATATGTGCTCAAGAACAGTTTATCTAAGAAAATTTGCTTTAATAAGACAAGCTCAAGCCTTTATTCCCCTGGAAATCTTACATAACTCATTATTTAAATGGAAAATATGAGCTATTTATATTTATGGCAAATCACTAGTACTTTTTTTCTTTGCAGTACTTTGAATAGAACCCAGAAGTTTTCTAATACTGCTCTACATTTCCAACCCGTTTTTAAATTTCTTTCTTTTTTAATTTAGATTTTTATTGCATACTGGAAATTGAATCCAAGTTGTTCTATCATTGAGCTACATCTCCAGCCATTTTTAATTTTTATTTTGAGACAGGGTATCCCTAAATAGCTCAGGCAGACCTTAAATTTTCAATCCTCCTGCATCAGTCTCCCAACTCACTGGAATTTCAGATGTGCACACAAAGTAACTAGTATTTTAAATGGATTTTAAAATAAAAATATTTATTGTGTTAGTATTATTTTAGTCTTACTTTTAAAACTCAATTTAGAAAGTCAAACTCTTAAAAGGATACAAATTCCAAAGCCTTCAGTATTAGAGATAATCATTTGTTCCAAATATCCCAGTCACACACCATCTTTTTCAATCCTACATAGACTATGGTATTTCCAGATCCCAGTAGGGATTTAGAGTTTCAAAGATTCCTTTGTTTCTCCATTATTTTTATTCACAAGTTCAAACTTTTACAGAACAAGGCAACCGTGGTTTAGTCTTTTCACATTGAGGCACAAATTTCTTCACAAAAATAACCTGCTGCTATTTTATGACCTCTAATATGATACCCATCATCCATGGTGATTTGATATATACATATGCATTTATGATAAAGCTCACAGACGAAATCTTAATTAGTTATCGAAGCTTTATATGAAGGTTGCTATAAATCGAATATGTATAGAGTCTGACCCCAAATGTCAAGAATGTCTCAATTGAGAATCTCCTTCTTTGACTAAGTTGTCTTCAAAGCTACACAATTTAGAATGAAAATAAATCTCACCCAAACAATTAAAAAAAAAAAAAACAACAGCATCCAGAGTGATAATTTGCTTGAGTAGAAATAATATCTTGGCTGGAGATTTCAGATTTATTGTAGAGATGTGGAATCTGATAGTTGTGTCTAGTGAGAAGTTCCTTCTTGAAATTCAATTACTCTAGATACTTGTACCATGTCATTAATTCTTATAATTCCAGCTCCAAGGACCTATCCATGGATTTTCCAGAATTTGCTTTAGCCCTCAATTTGATAGAGCTCAGATTGTATCCCTTATTAGGTCTATGGCATCATAGTTGAGAACATGAATACTGAAATGAGTTTCCTGGCACTTGAAGCCTGGATTGACATAATAACTATCAGACTCTGCAAAAAACATTTGATTTCTCTAAGCCTCTCCCCACAGTCTCCTAAATGGTGAAAATTATAGCACAACAGTTACCCCCAACCTCAGATGGTTACCTCTTCATAGTGTTATCTGTGAGTGTAACAGGGGTCCCTTTCATGTAACAGGGGTCCGCTTTATGTTTGAATCTAAACCTTGTTGCTCAACCACTGGCAGCTTATTTTAAAAATGATTTTTTTCTTTCCTTTTCTCCTTCACTTCAGGGGAAAAGAGATGAACGTTTGTCCTGTGTTAAGCGGAGTTATCTGTCCTTCATTTTTTTTTTGCCCACCTGAACAAAGAAACTCCAGACCTGGAATGGGAAAAGTTGAATACTAATCCCGTCTACAGGTACAATTGGGAAGCCAGCCCTGCTTTCCCCTTGTTAAAGCCCTCCATCCCCCCTGGCAGTTACAATGCAGCCCCAGTGCCATGAGCCTATTGGCTTTCTCTTTGGCCAGCAAAGCAATAAAAGTTATTTTTCTTTTTTCTCAATGCCCTGTCCTGGGGGACAGGGACAGAGCTTTTGATACCATGAGGACTGAAAGAGTTGATGCATGGAAATGCCTGAGACATCGGAAACTCTCCATGCATTTCACATCAATCCTCGTCTAATAAGAGCTCCCCATTACCTTGGTAAAAGAGAGTCTGAAAGCACATTGCAGGGTTGGAATGCTGATCCTGTAAGGTGCTTGCTGGGTGGTGCTGGTTAAGTCTCCATACCTTTGTTCCTTTCCCACCAGAGGGAACAGTGGGGTTGACAATAGATACCTGTAGAAAGTTCCCCCTTATCCATGAGGAAAGCATTTCGAGTCTTCAGGGGATGCCTAAACCTGCAGATAGTACAAAATCCTATAGGTAATATTTTTCTATACCTATATATCTAAGATAAAGCTTAATTTAGTACCAAATCCTATATATGATTTTTTCTATACCTATATCTAAGAGCTTAATTTATGAATGAGGCATAGTGTACGTTTAACACTAATATCTATTAATAAAATAAAACAGATACAGCAATATAATATAATAAATTTTTTAAAATTTGTGAACTCTTATTTCTAGAATTTTCCTTTTAATGTTTTTTGGTCCCTGATTGAAACCAATCTTCACATCTGGGGGTAGCGCTGTATCTTGGACATACAGCAAGTTTCAGGTTTTTCCTTTTTTCTACCGTTTTTAATCTATCAAAATTTTCCTATTCTCAGGATAACATTTGTGGGGCCAGGTGCATGGAGTACTGCATACATGGCTTACGTTAAGGGCGCCTGAGTGGCAAACCACTCCACTCGTGCTAGGTGTGTGAGCAACAGGCCGCTTACCCCACAGACACAGCACCCTGAGCATGAGCCCACTCGATTGGTCGCCATAAGGACAGTTGGCCAGAAATTGTATTGGTGGCTGCCTATAATCTGCTTAGCTACTGCCTGAGTATATATATATGGTAACTACACAATAAAATCAGACCTGCTTCCAGCTTGGTCCCCGGAGGTCTTGATTAGTGACTCCACAGCCACACTCTCCTCTACCCTGTCCCATGGACCTCCTCACTGGATGAGAGAGAATCCACACAAACATTCAATCCTCAAAATGAATAATAACCATGAATATACAAGATCAGAACTAATACAAGACTAAGTAAGGACTGGGGACATAGCCCCATGTTAAATGCTTGCCTAATATTCCCAATTACCTGCATTTAATCTTCATCAGAAAAAAAAAAAGACAACTATCTAAGTGTGCGAGAGCCAATGTTAATTAAACACCATGGGTGCAGGGTTCCAGATATTCCTCAGTACAAACGTTCACACTTGAGACAACCAAGGACCTAAGATTTTTCTGTGGGAATGCAGAAACCTGGAGTTCTCCCCTGTGACCTTATTCTAACGTGTTTACCTGTTATGGGGAACAGGCTCCAGCAGGTGAGTTTGTGACCTCCATTCCCATAACCTTCGGGAAAAATGGAAAATTTTTGATGTTTAAGTTTGGTGCTGAATCACCTTTCATGTGCCACAGAAGTGAATCTAAATTTAGATATGTGAGTTTCCAGTGAAATCATTTTCCTGGCTCCTGTGGCCCTGGGTGTCAATGACAAGCTGTAGGTATAAATACCTGTGGGTGGAAAGCCTCCATCCCATTCCCAGTCCAGACTCAGTGAGCAGCCATGAAGACCTTCATTCTCCTTGCTCTCCTGGGAGCTGCTGGTGAGTCTTCTTAAGGAACAATCAGCAGGTGCCGATCCTCTCTGTGAGATTGCCTTGTGCTCAGGAAAGCAACCATGAATGCTGGATGCAGGCTCTGTACTCTGGAAGGGTGAAATGTCAAAACAGGAGGGTTAGGCACATGGGTTTAGGATAATGAGATACTTGTCTGAGGAGGGTCATTGAGGTTATGAGGGGTTCAGAGCAGAAGGCATAGGCAGGCCCAACTTGTCCTGAACTTCCAGGCAAATTCTGAGAAGAAGGAGAAAAAGGGAAAGGAGAGTCTACATGAAAGGAGTACTTGTCTTGACCTCTAAGAATTTGGAGTTAACATCTGAAACTAATCTGTGCTTCTTGAAAAGACTGTGAACATCAGAGGTTGGGTCACCTGTTTACTAAAGAGCTATTTATATCCAACATCTAACAGCAAAGGTATATTATTTCAGAATAAAACTTTTGATTTGATTTTATATCTTTCCTAACGTCATCTCAGGTATAAAGTCATATGTTATTAAATTGAGAGAAAAGAGAGATGACTACTTCTATTTTGATAATAGTAATACTATTTTGATATTAATTAAACTCAATACTCTACCCAAATAGAACAGGTATAAATCCAATACACCTGTATATATGCCTGGAACATTCTATCATAAACTTATTTTCAAATACTGAGAAAACAGGGCTCCTGTGATAGAACTACAGAATTTTGAAGCTCTGAGAAATCTTGACAGATCAGTGGGCCATGTCTGTGCTGAAAACATTGATAGACACTGTAAAGATAAATGGGATAGTGGAGAAGTTGTGGAGGGGAATATCACTATGTCCTGAAAGTGATTTGTGGATAGACTAAAGACAGAAAATAAGTGAATAAAGAATCAAACAAGTGGACATTTCCTTCCAGGCCAGGTTCATCTCAGGATGGCTCCTAAAAGCCTCCTTTCTGCTTCTTTACAGAGAAAGCTATGCATCACAAACACCCCATTAAACACCATGAATGCACACCAGCAAGATTATAGCAATGTTTTCTTCTTATTTGCATGAGTACAAAGCAGGGTTCTGTGTGAAACAATTCTCATATCCTCAATAGTGGTCGTCAGGCATTTATTGTATTAAAAACCTCTTACCTTTGTGAGTTTTTGGAGGGTGTGACTAGTGTGTGTGTGTGTGTGTGTGTGTGTGTGTGTGTGTAAGGCACACATGTAAGAACATATTTATCACAAGTAAATCACAAATAGAAACCTAGCAATTGGGGAGGCATTAAACTCAGAGCCACTCGACCACTGAGCCACATCCTCAGCCTTATTTTGCATTTTTACTTAGAGACAGGGTCTCACTGAGTTGCTTTGCATCCCACTTTTGCTGAGTCTGGCTTTGAATTCACAATCCTCAAGCCTCAGCCTCCTGAGTCGCTGAGGTTACAGGTATGCACCACCATGTTCAACTACTAGATGTTTTTTAATAGTGATGTAAGAAGGGTATGTTAGAGTATGAAAAATAAATTAAAAAAAAAAATCCCATATAATACACTTTCCTAATCATGACAGATGGGAGAACATTGTCATCTCTTTTCTGGTTGGTTTGCAAAATCTTTACGGTGGAGTAGAAATTGCAAGATGGATATTTTTAACAGAGTTCAACTTTTCCTTGTCAGTTGCTTTTCCCACTAATGATGACGATGACAAGATTGTTGGGGGCTACACTTGTCGGAAGAACTCCCTGCCCTACCAGGTGTCGCTGAATGTTGGCTACCACAACTGTGGCGGCTCCCTCATCAGTTCCCAGTGGGTGGTCTCTGCGGCTCACTGCTACAAGTCGTAAGTGACCTGTATTACATTCCTAACATCAGTTTATCCTCTAGCCCAGGGAAGCACACATAGATTGACTAGTTATACCTGATGGACAAAGCATTCAGACCCAGAGAGCCTGATGATTCACTCAGAATTATACAGTGTGTTGAAGGACTTTTACATGGAGTGGTATCTTAGGGTTTCCGGGTGTGTTTCTAAGTGATGGTAAAGATGTGGAGGGGACACGGTGGCTGGTGAAGCATGATGAATGAGCACATGGTCCTCACCATCACAGCTCAAGGAAGCTATGGCACCTGGGGGTGATGAAAGCACCACATTTCGAGTACAGCACAAAATAAGCACATCCTGCTGTCATTATATCCTGCCTTATCGTGACTCCTGCCTCATCTTCCTATGATATTTGATAATACTAAACAGAGGAGAATTCCCTTTTCAGTACCGTCTTTCTTTGGACCCATTCGTCCCATGCCCGTCCCTCACGGTTCTAAAGTGATGGGGGACTGTGAGGCGCTAGTTGGGATGACACTGGCCTGGGGACCTCTCTAACTTGCACCGTGTGTGGCGGTATATAATGCTGCCTTCGGCACACAATTACCCATGGGGTCAAATGCTTGGTGAGAATGCTGTTTGTGTTCATGGTCATCATTTGGGGTGTTGAAATAAGAGGAAGAAGCTCAAGCTGGACACTTTGAATCCTTGAATCCAGCCGGATACAGGTGCGTCTGGGAGAACACAACATTGACGTCGTCGAGGGGGACGAGCAGTTCATTCAGGCAGCCAAGATCATCCAGCACCCCAGCTATAATAAGAACACCTACGATAACGACATCATGCTGATCAAACTGAGCTCCCCCGCCACCATCAACTCTCGAGTGTCTGCTGTCTCCCTGCCGAGGTCCTGTCCATCTGCTGGGACTCAGTGCCTCGTGTCTGGCTGGGGCAACACTTTGAGCAGTGGAAGTAAGTGTTGGAACACAAGCACCAGGGTTGAGGACAGAAGAGTTAAAGACAGGTGGAGGGTAGATAGTATGGATTTTGACTCCAGGCAAAGCTAAAGAGGATAGGATGCATGCAGCCTTACAATGTATTAGGTAAAATCAGGAAGATTCCTTTTTCTGAGAACATGGACAAGATAAAAACAACTATAAAATGTCAAGACAGTTATCTGAAGTGTGATTAGTGATGTTCAGAGAGCCAGAGATAGAGGAGATAATGGGAACAGAAGCTATAGGTTCTGTGCTGCCTGAAGTATATACCTGCTTGAGCAAGCAGGCTCTGCACTCGAGGTCTGTGGCCTCTGATGCCAGAGAAAAAGTCACTCAAATTACGAGTCTTTGGAATATTGAAAAAAAAAAAAAAGTATGAGAAGAGACAGTGGCAAAGAAATTTACAGTGTGTAATCTTCTTCCATTTTCACTCTTGCATTCCACAGCCAACTATCCTTCCCTCCTGCAGTGTCTGGATGCCCCTGTGCTCTCTGACTCTTCTTGCCGCAGTGCCTACCCAGGCAAGATCACTAGCAACATGTTCTGCCTGGGCTTCCTGGAGGGGGGAAAGGACTCTTGCCAGGTGAGTGTCTCCTACTCCTGCTTCATCCAGATCAGTCTCTCTTCTCCACCATGTTTCTCCTTCTCTGAAACTCAGAGGATTGTAAAATTGTCCACTCAAAATCGATCATGATATATGAAGAAAGCTTTGAGATAAGTTATACATTTTCTGTTTGTGATAATGAAGGTTGGTGTTCAGGGTAAAAAGATACACAAAAGTAGGTGTTCGCTGCTTTTCCAGCACTCTTCTGAGGAAGTGTATCTGCCGTGGACCCTTCGAGAGGAGCAGGCTGCTGGGATGCTAGTGTTCCCAGTGCCCTATGGCTTCTTCTGGCTTGATTCAATCTATCTGAAACTCTGTGATGCTAGAAAAGGGAGCACTCTGTGCGTCAAAGTTGTTTATACTTCCAGTCCCCACATGTTCTTGGTGCAATGGATCCACAAAGAGAGACAAGGAGCAGGCAGTAAAGAAGGAGGAAGAACAATAGGGATATAGATAGAAGAATGAGGGTGGAGTCTTCAGGGGGAGAGAAGGTGCTTCCTGGGAGATCAGCAGCCCCTGAAAATAGCCCCTATATTATGGAGGATTATCCAGGAGCCCATTCTCCCATGTGTATATAACCAGAATTCTGCTTCTCCTTCTACTCCAGGGTGATTCTGGTGGCCCTGTGGTCTGCAATGGTGAACTCCAGGGTGTTGTGTCCTGGGGATATGGCTGTGCTCTGAAGGGCAAACCCGGTGTCTACACCAAGGTCTGCAACTACGTGAGTTGGATTCAGCAGACAATCGCTGCCAACTAAACACCTTTATCTCTTTATAATGCACTCCTGCTATCTACTTCACCTTCCTTCAGCACCAAAAATCCTTATCTGAATAAAAACACTTTGTTCCACATTTCATCTTTCCAAGAATTTTCTTTGCTTGAAATTGATTAGCTTTCTTTTTAAACTTTTTACTAGGTAGGAAGATGGGGAAAGAGCTGAAATATTGTATGGTGAGAATTTGAAGGTTGTTTACTCATTCAATAAAAACCAATATAACATACAAATATATATTTACTGATCACCTACTGTACAGTATACTCTGCTTGATATCAATCCTATAAAGATAAATAAATTCATTATTACTATCACATTTATTACAAATGATTATAAACAACTTTATTAGTATATCAGCTACATGTTTACTATGATTTTGCAATGATACACATTAGGGCATGGATTATTTATGATAGATCATATGTTCATAACTTAACAAACAATAATACTAAACCACAGGGTTTTAAAATCAATTACCCAAAGACACTGGAATAGGTCACAGTAAAGCCGCAGTGGAGCTCACGCCTTAACCCAGTGCATTGCTGCTGTGTGGCAGAGGCTGGGTCTTTATTTATTTATTTATTTATTTATTTATTTATTTATTTATTTATTTATTTATCCTTCAATCCTTCTGACACATGGTGAATCTAGAAAAAGTAGTCTTCTAGGTGTAGTATTTGTTTTGTTTTGGCACTGGAGATTGAACCCAGGATGCTCTCCTACTGAGCTACATTCCAAGCCCTTTTTATCTTTTATTTTGAGACAGGGCCTTGCTAAATTGCACAGCCTGACCTGGAACTTGTGATCTCCCTACCACAGCCTCCTGAGTACTTAGAATTACAGGCCTGTGCCACCGCACATGGCAGAGTTTTTTAAACATTTTTTTTTTTTTTTAGTTGTCAGTGGACACAATACCCTTATTTTATTCATTTATTTTTATGTGGTGCTAAGGATCAAACCCAGTGCCTCACATATGCCTACCACTGAGCTAATACCCCAGCCCAGATTTTATTTTATTTTATTTTATTTTTACTGATATTCTCCAGAATCTCAGTTTTTTTTTTTTTTAATATTTATTTTTTAGTTTTCGGCAGGCATAACATCTTTGTTTGTATGTGGTGCTGAGGATCGAACCCCGGCCGCACGCATGCCAGGCGGGCGCGCTACCACTTGAGCCACATCCCCAGTCCCAGATTTTATTTTTTTAACTTCTCAGTTTTCTTGCATCTTTTTCGGGATTCACGCACATATACGTTCCAATTCTCTAAGATCCACTTGTTTTCCAACTGGAAGATGATTGCTATAGGAGGCATGGCCTATGGGGACAATTGGAGTCCCCCTCCTACCCCCAGACCCCCAATTTCCAGCCTGATTTAGATTTAATTAGAACTAGAGGCCAAAGAATGTACAAATGTGGATAGGTGTTCAGAAAATAGAGATATTACAATGAGGTTCCAGAGGTTCTGTTCTTAAAGGTGTGATTTGTCCCCTTCCGTACTCCAAGTACACCCCACACCCTCTGCCTTCCTCTCTAGCTATCGTCTCCAATTTTGATCTTCCATAAATCATCCAAAGACGGTTTGCAGTGGAGATCTGTTATGGAACAATTGGAAAGACTGACTGGGCTCTGAGCACAGGCACACTGGAGAACATGGATCAGGACTAAATGGGAGAAATGTAGCCTCAGAGGCAGGTGAAGAGAACACAGCGTCTCAGCTCAGGCTGCTGCAACAATACCAAAGTCGGGTGCCTTACAGAGCACCTTACACAGTTTCTCACAGTTTCAGTCTGTTAAGTAACACCAAGTCACCAGCAGGCCTGATGCCCCTGGAAGACTGGCTTCCTAGTTTGTCCTGAGTTCTTAATATGGCCACACAGCTGTCTCTAGGTTGAAAGGAAATATCATTAGCTTTGTTTTCAAGGCTTTATTTATTTATTTTATTTTTTTAATATACAACTTTGGAATGCGTTCCAATTCTTATTACACATATAGAGCACAATTTTGTCATCTTTGTATATAAAGTATGTTCATGCCAATTCATGTCTTTATACATGTACTTTTTTTTGCATTACAGTTCTTATTACACATATATACCACAATTTTTCATATCTCTGTTTGTATATAAAGTAGGTTGACACCCAATTCAAGTCTTCATAATGGAATTATTCCAGTCTTTGAATAATGATGTCCATCACATTCCACTATCTTTGCTAATCCCTACCTCCTCCCTTTCCCTCTCTCCCCTCTTCCCTATCTAGAATTCATCTAATCCCCTCATGCTCCCCTCCGTACCCCACTATGAATCAGCCTCCTTATATCAGAGAAAACGTTCGGCATTTGTTTTTTGGGATTGGCTAACTTCACTTAGCATTATCTTCTCCAATGCAATCCATTTACCTGAAAATGCCATGATTTTTTTCTCTTTTAATGCTGAGTAAAATTCCACTGTGTATATATGCCACTTTTTTTAATCCATTCATCCACTGAAAGGCATCTAGGTTGGCTCCATAGTTTAGCTATTGTGAACTGTGCTGCTATAAACATTGATGTGGCTGTGTCCCTATAGTATGCTGATTTTAAGTCCTTTGGATATCTTCCAAGGAGAGGAATAGCTGGGTCAAATGGTGGTTTCATTCCCAGTTTTCCAAGGAATTTCCATACTGCTTTCCATATTGGCTGCACCAACTTGCAGTTCCACCAGCAATGTATGAGTGTACCCTTTCCCCCCACATCCTTTTCAATACTCATTGTTGTTTGTCTTCATAATAGCTGCCATTCTGATTGGAGTGAGATGATCTTAGAGCAGTTTTGATTTGCATTTCTCTGATCCCCATTTTGTGGTGGGTGTGGCTATCAGATAGGCTTTCAAGGCTTTTAAGCAGTCATGGTATTCTTTTCTGTTTTGTTTCCTTAGTTGTCACTGACTTATCTTCATGTTGTATTATCACAAAGATTCTCTCTGTCGAAATAAGTGGCTTCCGATCCACTTTAACTAAACATCCCAAGATTTTAAGGTTCCCTGCTACCCTGCTATCACCTCTACTAATCCACATTTACCCACCTTACTGTCCCAGGTAAAGATGATACCAAAAATTCAGTCCCTGTTGCTGTCTCCCTGCTCCCCACCCCCGGACTTTCCTGGAAAGAATGGAAAGGGGATTTGAAACTTGGTGGGGACCTGGAAGAAGCACACTCATGCACAGCAGTCCACATTTAACTGTCTTACAGTTTTAATCTAGTTTTGTCCTGCTCTAGTCACATTCATCCTCTTCCCCAAGATACCAGGTAGGGTCTCCCATATACAGTGCTGTAAGGACTCAATTTCAGCCTATTTCTGGGGTTACCTGTATGTACAGAGCAGTTGATCACACCTTATGCCATTGAAGGTGGGTTTGTTGACAGAATTTTATCATCTTTATTTTAAAGGTACGATTTATTTTATTCCATTTTTCCTGTAAATTGAGCTCTCTAGATTATATGAAGTTTTGTTTCTCCCTTGCTGTGGCCTCAGGCTACAGTCAGGGGCCAGGGGTCTCTGGATCCTGGATTCGGAAGCCACAGCTGGGCTCCCACAGAGGTGACGCCTCTTTGTTCGGATGGAAGCCTCCTCTGTTGCTCCAGCAGAAGTAGGCCCTACTGCTCTTGACTCCGACTTGCCCCAGAGCCTCAAAGTCTGACTGAAGACACTGTGGTTTTTGTGTTTCAGGCATCGATCTTCCAACCACTGCCAGGTGTGGTTGTTTCTCTCATGTGATTGTTGGTCCACCTGTGCATTTAGTCTGTGAGGTATTGGTCTAGTGGGACTTGTCTGGCCTTAGCAACAGGGGTTTTCCTGGCCCAATGAAGTATCCTGTTGGGTTTTAAAAAGGGAGACCATTCCTATCCCCAGATCCATACCTCTCATTGACAGCTGCCTCCATGTTCTATGAGGGCAGAGGAGAGTCTGCTGGAGCCAGAGGCAGGCTGGAAGGGGTTCCCCTGCTCCACTTGCAAAATATTTTTAGTGCCCATAGAGCTTTTCCTGATTTTTTTTTTCTTTAGCCTGAGCAGCATCCCCAACCCTCAGTGACCCTTTGCTCTTAGCGCAAAGATCTGCAGCCCCTGGGATTGAGGTGAGAGTTGGAGATAAGACAACAGGCAGTGCAGCCGCAGCACTGGGTTGAAAGTGCTGAATCTCCTTCAACCACCGTTTCTCCCAATGCTTTTCTCTTTAGATTCCTTATCATGTAACTGTATCAGTGTCTGCACATATGAAATCTTTATTTATCTGACCTCTGACAGACCAACTCCAACTGCATAATATAACAATTGGAAAGTAATTCAGAAGGTCATAGAGTGGCCGCCTTTCCTCACCTTTCAAATCATACATGGACCAGACTGTGCTACAGTAAAAACACCACCTTGTTACTTAGTCATAGACTATGTGTCATCCCTTTAACAAAGATCTTTCCCAAGAGACTTCTGGTACCAACTGACACAGTGTTGCCCATGTCTTAAAAGGCCAGTAACAGACACCAAGAAAAACAGAGACAGAAACTGAATCCGAGACCGATAAACCCACGAGAACCTTTTAAAAACATCAGAGGGCTGGGCATACAGTTCAGTGATGGGGCTCCTGCCTAGTAGCCTACCCTGTGCAAGGCCCTCAGTTCAAACCCACGTGGAGGGGGTGGGGAACAGATCAGACAGGCATGAAAACCCTATGTTCCTGAGTCGCACTGAACCAGGATTCATACAACATTGGTGACACAGTTGTCCCCAAGAGGGGGAGCCAAGTGTTAACTTGGAGGAAAACCACATGCATGGATCCAGGATCTTAGCACATACCCTGGGAGACTTACCAAGCAGCCAAGGTGTCATGATCTTATTGCACTTAGTTTTCTTTTTCTCAAATAGACCAGATGCAGGACCAGACCACACCCTCACCCATTTAGGGAGAGAAAGCAGGAGATTCCCAAAGCAGAAGTATCCTTGGCAGCTGATGCGACAGTCTCTCAGTTCCTCCCTTTACTTACAGGAACAGCGCCTCCAGTCCAATGTGAGGGAAATTTACCCGTCTCCCAAATCTCCAGTGGTCAGCTCTCAAGAAGCTCTCCCTTGGAGCACCAGAGCTGCCCAAGACGTCCAGAATGGCTGCCACTCTCAGGTTCCACCTGGGGTGTCAGGTTTGATACTGAAAACTCGGTTCCTGTCCCCAGGGTCGATCCAATGAGAACGAGGCTTTGAGAAAAAGGAAAAAGAAGTTTTGCTGCTTTGCTAGCAGAGGAGTAAGGCAACAAGTCCAGGCCACAGAAGTTGCCGTTTTAACTGGCAGGGGGACAGAGGGCTTTCAACAGGCGCACACAAGGGCTGCTTTCCAAATAGTATCAGTAAATAGAAATGATGTTTAACTTAATCCTTAAGAGCACACTTCTCTCATTTCCAGAGTTTCTTGTTCAGGTGGGCAGTAAGTGGAAGGACAGATGACTCTGCTCAGAAAACCTTGTTTTCTCTGAGTTAGGGAGGAAAAAAAGGGAGAAGAGGGAAGGAAAAAAAGTCTTTTAAAAAATAAGCTGCCAGCAGTTGAGTAGCAAGAAAGTGAACCACGGCTCTGTGCAAGGGACCCTGGCTACAAAGAGAAGGTTCAGAGACCTGAAAACAGAAGTGAGGCTCATTAAAGCCATCAGGGCAACCCCACAGATAAGTGATGCAAGAAAAGACATGTTTGTCCTTGATTCCATCCAATAACCCCTTTTCAATACATCTTATTGTCATTTGCAGCTCTTGTTTAAAAACAAACTATGTAGTTAGTTTTGCCTCTTGTGAAATTCTAAAACATATAAATTCTTTACTCTTCTTAATAGCCACTTAGACGTTAGAACTTTATCTTACTAAAAAAAAGTCCTGAAATACAAAACAGGTGTAAATAAAACATATAGGGGACATTCAGCTCCAACATTACCTGTCTCATAAGTTCTTCGAACTGCACGAACAGCTGCACTCAGAGGGGCACACTGGAATTCTCAGCTGCTCAGGAGGCTGAGCCAGCTAGATCACAAGTTCAAGGTCAACCTGAGCAACTTAGTGAGACCCTGTCTCAAAATAAAACAGGTTACAAACTGGAGATGTAGCTCAGTGGTAGAGCACTTCTGGGTTCAATCCCTGGAAACTTAAAAAAAAAAAAATCAAACTGCACAAGGAGCAGGAGGGCCTCAAGGATGGTTGGATTCAGCAACTTAAAAAATCTCATACCTTATCTCTGCCTCTGTCCTCTGCTTTCATTACTGTGAGCTTTATCCTAAGGACCAAGTTTTGAGGTCACAAAATGTCTCTCAGAATTACACTCCCCCTTCCACCTATATCTAGGGAAAGGGATGTTTCCCCAAAGCTTATTACAGAGCATCTTTACCACCAGAAGCATGATGAGACATTGTGTAAGTATCTCATTATCTGAAAGCAGTTGCTACATACCCTTGAACCAGTAATCAAGTGAAATTGTACCAATATCTTTACAATTAAATTACATAGCCAAGCACTGGAACAAGGGGTGGGTTGTTCATTCTGCATAAAGCATGACTTGGTGGCACTGTGGTCTCATGGTAACCATGAAGAGTTGATAATAGGATTCTCCAGAGATATCGAAATCTGGAGCTATTGAAGTCCTCTATGTGAAATGGGGTGTGACTTACATATAACCTGTGCATATCCCCCTTATCTTTAGATCACCTCTCTATTAATTATTGTACCTAATACAATAGAATTGCTTTGCAAAGAGTTGTTATACTGTAGTTCTTAGGAAATAATGACAATTAAGTTAGTGAACAATAGTGCACATGTGCCCTATTTTTAAAATATCTTTGATCTATGGTTCTTGGAATCCAAGAGTGCAGAAACTTGGGTTCAGAGGATCTGTTTGGTGTAAGTTTGGTTAGCTAAATTGAGCTAGGAGAGTTACAAAGAGAAAAAGGAGAAGACCAAGAGGCAAGAACAGTCTCCACTACTGACATATGTCTATTGATGAATTCTCTACCTGTGATATAAAAGGGAAAGAACACAAATAAACATTAACAGAGGATTGACTAAATAAACATGGCATTTCCTTCAATGGAGGAAATTTAAGTTTTCTATTCATTTAGCCAATCAGTTACTTGTCAAACACTGAGGGTCTGTGATATTCCTGGCTCTGGTTTATGCACTAAGGATAAAATGATGAAACAAACACCTATAAACCCTGACTTCCTCACATATGGGTTCTGATTGGAAATAGATTGAAAATAAGTAGAATATGATGCTGATCAGGGCACAAATGCTGTAAGGAATGGAGACCTGACTAAAGGGAAG
This sequence comes from Callospermophilus lateralis, assembly GCF_048772815.1. Classification (NCBI taxonomy): domain Eukaryota; kingdom Metazoa; phylum Chordata; class Mammalia; order Rodentia; family Sciuridae; genus Callospermophilus; species Callospermophilus lateralis. Next base: position 13,266,132 of record NC_135305.1, read on the forward strand.
ATAGACCTTCTGCTTAAAGTAAAACCCAAGAAAAGCATGAAGGGCCCACCCAGACATACTGGAGTTCAGCATAAAGAGCCACTCGGAAAAGTCAGAGGAGATTACTGAAACATATGGAGTGTAATAAACATCTAACTCATGGTCCAGGAAGGGGTGACATTTTTGTACAAGTAGGAGGGAATGTGAATGGGCAAAAATCTGAGATGATGGGGAACTGACTGGAAGCTGGGTTTTTCACTTGCTATAACTAATTATTTGAATACATAAATGTATTTATCTTTTGCTACTGAAAGCTTGGAGAAAATAATTCTCAACTGTCAACCTCATGGTTATGAAATTTTATATAAATTTCAGGGAAGTACTATCTCTACTTAGAAGCTTAGATACTTATGTAAATACATTTATTTATTCTTATCAGTATATCATCTGGGAAATAATTACTTCACTTCGCAGGGGAAATTTCATAATCAAGTTTCCGTTGTGCCATGAAAAAGCAATGAAGTTCAACACATGCCCAATTTCCCTTTATGAAGGAAATTGTCTTAAAATAAGACCAATACAAGTTTCTTTTTGCCTTCCAATCATATTGACTTCATTATTTTATGGAAAGGCCAAACTGAGCAACTCACGGAGAGTAATTAGTGATTTAAAGATCATTCAAAAATAAAAATATCGACTGTCTTAGTATTATTTTAGTCTTGCTTTCAAAATTCAATTTAGAATGCCAATCTGTTGAACAGGCACAGGCAAATATCCTCAGTCTTAGAGATGCTCCTTGGTTCTAACGTACTCAGACTGCACCCTCCAGTTTCTCTCCCACATTGGCCTTGAGATTTCTGGAACATTACCTGGAAGCAATATTTTAAATGATTCCTGTCATTTCTCTATTTTTCTTTTCACAGACCACAATTCTTTTTCTCCTCCATTAATTACTCTCTTCTTTTACCCTGAGCCACTAATTCATTCAACAAAACAAACCCATTGATCATACATGTCTTTTAACATTATCACAACTGTCCAAGGATTATGCATATGCAATATGCCTATTAAACTACAGTCAGTCATTACAACTTATTTTTAAGTAGGCTATACAGTTGTACTTGGATAGTATCTGTACCTAAATCTTAATAATGTGGAGGTTGGAGGAACTGTGCATTTCCATCAGTGTCCTTAAGGCCACCACTACAACAACAACAACAAAGTCAAATGGAATCACAAGAAACCATAAACAACTTCAACAGTGATAATTTGCCTTAGCAGAAATAATGTCCTGGTAGGCAACTTCAGATACATTGTATAGATGTAGAAACTGGCTATTTTATGCAGCTAGAGGTTATTTCTCCTTCCCGTTGACTCCCATTGGCTACTTGTGTCATTCTCCATTAATTTTGGTAATTTCTGCTCCATGAACCATTTTTTTGCAGTTCCAGAATATGTTTTCATACACACTCTCTATTATTATGTGAGTTTGGCAGTTGAAGAAATGGACTCTAAAAAGAGTTGTTGCACAGACCCCTCTTCGACAGAGCAGGTCGCGTGAGAAACGCTCCACACAGTCCACTTGCATGATCATCTGCCAAGAATTTGATATTACCTGGGTAATATCAAAAGAGCACAGAGTCTGGGAATCCCAATTCTTCCAGGTGCTTCCTGTGTGCTTTTTTGGCCAGTCCCCTATAACCATGGTGCCTTAGTTTTCACATCAGTGAAGTGGGATGATAGGAAGTATCTTCTATGGTTATTATGAGAATACTGTATTAATATAGGCAAAGTACTTAGAACACAGTACTCCAGGCTTATCTGTCAGAATGTGTTCACGTCTCAGTGGATTCCTGATATTGCAGATAGTACAAAATCCTATGGATAATGTTTTTCTTATACATATATACATTTGACAAAATTTAGTTAATAAAATGGGCACAGTAAAAAATTAACAACAAAGGCTGGGGACATAGCTTACTGGCACTTGCTTAGCATAGGCAAGACCCTGAGTTCAATCCCCAGCACTACCCAAACAACAACAATGATAATATCTAATAACAACATAAAACAAATATGATAATGTAGTATAATAAAATTAATTAAAACTTTAGTTACTTATTTCTAGAGTTGTCCATTTAGTATTTCTGGGGATTGTTTGTTACTGAATCGCATATCATGAAATAAATTCTCCCTGACATACAGCAAACTCTAGATAAGTGCTACTTATTGTTATTCTTCTACTCTTACTTTTTTACTATTATATTTCCAAATTAAACCTACTTTCCATTTTTGGGCAGAACTAGTTGTTCCTGATAATATAGAAAAGTTAACTTGGATATACAAGATGAGGACTAGCATAAGACCAGGTATATAATTGTTAACAGACACTTGAAATTAAACATAAGGGTGCAGAACTCCAGACATTTTTTAGCTTAAAACTTCACAATCAGAGCAACCAAGGATCTAAGATTTTTGTCTGGGAATGTAGAAACCTGGAGCTTTGCTGTGTGACCTTACTAAACTTATTTTCCTATTATGGGGAGGAGTTTCTACCTGGTGGGTCTGGGAATTTTATTCCTATAACCTTCTGAAAAAGTGGAAAATTGTGGGTGTTAAAATTATATGCTGAGTCACTTTGCATGTGTTGAGGAATTAATCTAAACATAGATATATGAGTTTCCAATGAAATCTTCTCTGGCTCCTGTGGCTATGGGTGACAAGGACCAACTGGAGGTTTAAATACCTCTAGTGGAAAGCCTTCGTCTCATTCCCAGTCCTGATACAGTGAGCAACCATGAAGACCTTCATCTTCCTTGCTTTCCTGGGAGTTGCGGGTGAGTCTTTCTAATGATCCAATCAGCAGGTGTCTATCCTCTGTGTACATCTGCAGGCTGGGCTGAGGAAAACAACCACAGGTGTTAGATCTAGGCTCTGTACCCAAGAAGCTTAAAATGTTGAAGCTACAGGGTTAGAGATGATTAGCGCTCACTAATCCAAGGAAGGTCATGGTGACAGGGGACATTCAGAGCAGAAGACCTAGAAAAGCCCAACTTGTCCTGAACTTCCAGGTGAATTCTATGAAGAAGGAAAGTAAAGGACAGGATAGTCCACATGAAATAAGTGTTGTCTTGACATCTGTAAGAATTTGGAATTTATAACCGAGACTCCTCTGTGCTTCTCGGTGGGCTGTGAACATGAAAACCTGAGACTCCTGAATATCAAAGGGATGGTGTTTACCCAAGGAGTCATGCTATTTTCCTCCCACTCCTCTTGTTTTTTCTGTGACAACTTTTCTAATGAAAATCTTCTGGAATAAAATCAATCATCATTCACTCATGAAGGAAAATAGACAAATGTGAATTTCTATTTAGATTCTACTAACAACTTAATGCTGCTGATTCCAAAATTGGACAGCTATAAATTTAATACATTTAAACACATGCCTGGACACTTCATTATTAAATATATGTCCAAATATTGGAAATAAAAGAAGGTATGTAATAAAGTCACAGAATTCTGGAGCAGTAGAAAATTTTGTCAAATCAGGGGACCATACTTCACAATGCTGAATGCATTGACAGACATTTGAGAGATAATTGGAGATAATTTGAGAGATAATTGGGATCTATGGAAAGGTTGAGGAGAAAAATCCTATAATCCTAAAATCTCATCATGACATAGTGAAAATTTTAGGCTAGGATTGAGGAGAGAAATAAAGAGAATAAAAGTACAAAACTCACACTTCATTCAAGGAAAGAATAATACAAAATCTGATGGAGACTGCTGTACAGAACAACACTCCATTAGTCACCACAAACACACACCAGTCAGAGGACTCCAAAATGTCTGGCGGGTTTGGATAGCTACAGAGCAATGTTCTGTATAAAAGGAATCTTTAAAACCTTGCTAGTGGTGGCCAGCCATTCATTGTGTAAAGAGTTTCTGTTTTTGTTGAGTTCATGGGTGTGTGGGTGCCTGATTCTCTCTGCATGACACATAAGGTGCATGTGTAAACACACAACATAGAACATTTAAAACAATTTAAAAATTAGATGCTTATTCATAGGGATACAAGAGGGGTTCAGGTTAAAGTGATGGAATAATACCTTTTCAAAAAAAAAAAAAATGCCGTAAACTACCATTTTCTGATTCTATGAAACAAGAGAACATTTTCATCTCTTTCCTGGTTCTTCTGCAAAATTTTCAGGGTGGAGTCGGGAATGCAAAATAGATTTGTTTAATGGAAGTTACCCAATTCTCTCTGTCAGTTGCTCTCCCCACTGATGATGATGACAAGATCGTTGGAGGCTACACCTGTGCAAAGAATTCAGTGCCCTACTAGGTGTCACTGAACTCGGGCTTCCATTTATGTGGAGGCTCCCTCATCAGTGACCAGTGGGTGCTGTCTGTAGCTCACTGCTACAAGCGGTAAGTGACCTGCATTCACGTTCCTGAATTCTAAGACCATTTTATCCTCTCACCTGGGCAAAAACACCAACAGTATATACTGGTATTATGCTTAATAAGTAAAATATTCAAATCCTAAGAGACTAACTATTCATTCAAGAATTGTAAAATGTATTGAGAGATCTTTAAATGGAGCAGAACCCATAAATGTTCCTGATGTCTTCCCAAACTTTGGTAAAAAATAAGTGGAGGAGAAACAGTGGTGGATGAAGTACCCCTAGCAATGGCAAATGAACATGGATCAGTATACAGCCCTAATCATCACAGCTAAACCAGAAAGGAAAATAGATACTGAAATGCATCCTATTTCCGACAATACCTTACACAAAAGCATAATTCATCCTGCTCCTTTAATTTTCTGCTATCTCTACGATTCTTGCATCATCTCCTTATGGTGCTCAGTGATCCCAACTGGAAGAGAAATAGCAGCTGTCACCAATCCCCTTTTTGATACCAACTGTTTCCTTGTACCTATTCCTCTGCCTTATTAATCTAACAAGATGTGGGAATGAGTCTATGTGTGCAGTGACTTTTGCCTAAAACGTTCCATAAGCTTCACCTTGTTTGGTAGTGCACACTGTTACCTCACATGCACCGTTACCTGTGTAACTGAATAGTGGAAAAGAATGGAGTTTGTGCTTCTACTGTAAGTGGGGGATAGGGGAAGGGGAAGAAGCTCAAGGGGGACATCATGAAACATTTAATCCTTGAATCCAGCCGGATACAGGTGCGTCTGGGAGAACACAATATTGACGTCCTGGAGGGTGATGAGCAGTTCATTCAGGCAGCCAAGATCATCCAGCACCCCAACTTTGATAAAGACACCTTCAGTAACGACATCATGTTGATCAAACTGACATCCCCGGCCACCATCAGCTCTCGAGTGACTACTCTCTCTCTCTGCCGAGATCCTGTCATCTGCTGGGACTCAGTGCCTTGAGTCTGGCTGGGGCAACACTGTGAGCAGTGGCATTAAGTGTCACCTGGAACACAAGCACCAGGTTTAAGAACATGGAGGTGAAAGACATGTTGAGGGTCAGTTACAAATTTTCACTCAAGGCAAAAGGTTGACAGAGGACAGTTTTGACTAGATGCAATGTTAGAATATATTAATTAAAATGTATAAGACTTCTTTCCTGAGATCCTGGAGAAGACCAAGAAAAATTACCTTCTAAAAAATATCAAGGTATCTATCTGAAAGCTTATTAGAGATGTGCAAAGAACAAGATACCGAGGAGGGAACTAGAACAGAGAGGCTAAAGGGTTCCGTACGGCCTGAGTTATACAGCTGCTTGAGAAAGCAGTCTCTGTCTTTGAGACCTTTGACTGCTGATGCGCCTGTCAGAGAAACACCTGATTAGAACTTTTCAGAATATCTTCTAGAAATTAAGTTCCCCTGAAACTACAAGCATTGGAAAGTGGAAAGAAAAGAGTGGGAATATTATGAAAGAGAGGAGACAGAATGGACATGAACCTGGGAATCCTGTGGATAATCTTCCATTTTCACTCTTGCATTCCACAGAAGTGTACCCTTCCCTCCTGCAGGGTCTGGACGCCCCTGTGCTCTCTGACACTGCTTGCCGCAAGGCCTACCCAGGCAAGGTCACGAACAACAAGTTCTGCCTGGGCTTCCTGGAGCGGGGAAAGGACTCCTGCCAGGTGAGTTTCTCATGCTCCTGCTTCATCCAGATCAGTCTCTCTTCTCCACCATGTTTCTCCTTCTCTGAAACGCACAGGACTGTGGAGTCCATGGGACTGATTGTGAGAGGGGAGCAGCAGCTTTGAGATAAATTACAAGTTTTCTCTCTGTGGTAATGAGGAGTAGAGTAAAGCAGGGTAAAAAAGAGACCTAAAACCTCATGTGCAAACAGGTCATCAAAGTGCCCTTCTGGTAGAATGGAACCCTCGTAAGAGGGACAGGACAAGTAGCACGACATTAGATCTGTACAGTTCTCAAAATTTCTTGGCCCTATGGTGCTATTAAGGAAAGAAGAGGGGCACCTGATTAGAAGGAGGAAGAACAATAGGGATATAAGGGGAGATTGAGGGTTGCATTTTCAGGAGGAGAAAGGTAAATCATATGGGATCAGAGATTGGATAAAAATATACTACCTGGATCATGGAGAAATGTTCTGGGCATGAACAAGAGCTCTGACTGTCTTTTCCCTCTTGCCCAGGGTGACTCTGGTGGCCCCGTGGTCTGCAATGGTGAGCTTCAGGGTATTGTCTCCGGGGGCTTGGGCTGTGCTCTGAAAGGCAAACCGGGTGTCTACACCAAGGTCTGCAACTACCTGAACTGGATTCAAGAGACCATTGCTGCCAACTAAACACCTTTCTCTCTTCATGATCCACTCCTTGGTATCAACTTACTTTCCCTCTATATTAGCCACAGAAGATACCTTCGTGGCTCTTTCTGATCAATATACTGATCCCATGGCTAACCCTTCTGTGCAAAAAATAAACATCTCAATAAAAGCATTTGATTCTATACCTTGTCTGTCCAAGTATGCCCCTTGGTTGGTATTTATAAACATTCCATTGAGTCTTGCCACTAGTTATGCATATTAATAGACAGGTGAGCTTTCTGTGATAGAGAGGATTTGAAAGGTTATTTAGTCACTCATTCAACCTAATGAATGTACCGTCACTTTCTCTATGGCAGATCTGTGTGTGACATTGTGTATATAATGATATTGTGTATATAATGATAAAGTCACCAGATTTTTTTTTGCAAGTAAGAATAAAGTACTTTGAATACTTCAGAAAAAAATGTTTTTTTAATAAGATCTAGCTAAAGTAAACATTTGTTACTACCTCTTTTGGGGTAGATTATGTGTTCATAACAACAGACACTAAAACTAAGACTTAAAATAAATTGCCCAGATTCATTGAGACAGTTCACTGTATAGCTACTACAAAGGGCACAGTCATATCCCAAGTGCTTTGCAACTTCTGTGACAGGTGTTCTCTGTTTGCTTTTCTTCAATTTTCTGAAAATCTATGATGATAAGGAAAAACTCTAGCTGTTGAATTTTTTAAATTTGTAGATTCTGTGTTTTCCAAGGATTTGCATGTATATGTTCTAGTTCTCTGAGATCTTGTTTTCCAACTGGAAGATTAATGCCAGACAGGCATGGCCTCTGGAGACAATCTGAGCCCCAGTCCAACCACCAGTCCCCTTGTTTTAGTTAGCCTTTTCACTGCTATGACAAAAAGACCCATCCAACACAACTGTAGATGAAGAGAAGATTGTTTAGGTGTTCACGGTTTCAGTCTTTAGACAGTAGGTTCCATTCATAGAGGCTGGAGGTAAGGTAAAACATCATTGCAGAAGAGTATGGTGGAAGGAAGCAGCTCACATGAAGATCAAAATTCAGGGAAAGAAATCTCCACTTGCCATATACAAGTACAGAGCCCAAAGCTGTTCCCTCAATGCCCTACCTCCTCCAGCCACACCCCACCTACCTCCAATTAGTCATCACTCAGTTAAGCCCATCAGGGGATTAATTCACTGATTGTGTTAAGGTTCTCACAACCCAATCATTTCTGCTCTGAACCCTCTCATACTTTCTCACGTGATTTTGGGGGACACCTCACCTCGAAACCATAATACCACTCAAGTCATGGCTCAGTTTAAGCTATAGATAACAGAAAGTTACAAATGTGGACATTTGTAGAAAATAGATGTATTATTACCCTGTGGTCCCAAAGGTCTTGGCCCTACAGGTGTGATGTCCTCTTGTTCCCTGCTTGAGAGCGCATGCCCCACACTCTGCCTTGGTTCCTCTCCTGCTCTCCCCTAAATCTTTATCTTCCCATGGATCGTGCAGAGAAGATCTGCAGTACAAACTTCTACACAGGATTCCCAGGCAGATCTATTGAAAGACTCCCTAAGCTTTGAGCATGGGTTCACTGGAGTACATGGAGCAGGACAGAACGGGGCAAATGCAGCCTCAGAGACAGGAGAAGAGAGCAGTGTGTCAGCTCCGCATGCGGTGACAATTCCAGAGTCGGTGCAGGGCACACACTGTTTCTTGCAGTTCTGGGAGCTGGGAAGTAACAGCCAAGACACCAGCATGCCTGATGTCTGCAGAGGGCTGGCTTCCTGGCTTGTTATGCACCCTCAGCCTCCTGTCATTGTGTCCTCTCTAGGCCAAGAAGGCCGGCTCTAGTCTCCTCTCTGCCTATAAACCCAGGAATCCCCTCCCAGTGGCTCCACCCTCTGGATCTCGTCTAAACCTAACTACCTCTCCAAGCCTCCACTTCCTAATACCACCTAATCGGAGGTAAAGGCCTCAACATGTGGACTTCAGGGGAACACAACATACAGTCAGTCCTGGGCATCTCAGGAGAGGGGAGTCCGGGGAGAAACACCAAGACAGAGTGGGACCATGACCCACTTTCTAGCCTTTTGCAACTCTGGAAAGCTCTGAAGAGATAAGCTCTAAATTCTCAACTGAGTCTTATGTCTCTCCCCAGGATGAAGTCAAAGTCCCTTAGGTGGACATTCAATACTCTTGTCTACAGGAAATACCCTGAACACACCTGATATCCTCTGAAATTTAATGCTCTTAAATATTTAGTCACCACTCACCTCTTTCTTTTTCTTTTCCTGCTCTTCCTTCCTTTCACAGTCATGGAGATTGAACCCAGGGACATGCTATCACTGAACTATATCCCCCGTCCTCTTCATGTTGAAACAGGGTCTCACTAAATTGATAAAGTTGACCTAGACCTTGTGATCCTCCTGTTCAACCTCTGGAGTCACTGGAATTATAGGCGTGCACCACCATACTTAGCATCTTTTCTGTCTTATTTCTTTAGTTTATGCTGAATTACTTTTAGATATTTGCATGATTTAAATGCTGTGTGTGTACACACATATATATGTCTATTTAAACAAGTACACTCAGTTCTCTCTTAACCAAACCACTCAGGATTCTCCTTATGCAAATGAGTTCAAGGTTTCACTGTTGTCTCTGAAACATTTTGCCCACCCTCTCCACTCGACACTTACCTTGTAAGGGGGTTCACTCCATGCTTTGAACATGTCCCTGCTGCCCTGCCACTGCAGCTTATTTTAAAGCTGTCATGAGTTTGGGTGTTTTTTTTTTCCCCCTTTCTCTTTTCCTTCACCCCCTCTAACCTTGAGAGAAACAAGATTGTCCCTCTTCCCATCCTAGCCTGAGTGTTCTGTCCTTGAGCACATACACACAACACAGGCAAAAAGCAATTCTAACCTTGGGGATAGCTCCAGGAGACCTCAGGAATAGCTATCTCTAAAGGCTATAAATGAGTTATGACCCCTGACTGGGCACAGTAGCCCTTCACTCATCTCTTTAAAAACCCTCTATTCCCCTGATGGTCAGAATCAGTCTCTAGGACAGGAGTGCCCTGCACTTCTCCTTTGATGGAGAAGCAATGAAATGTCTTTTTATTCTGAAAGCCTTGACCTTGTATGAGGAATGGCATCAGGGACAAGGGCCCAGCTTTTGGTAACAACCTTACCATCACAGATACAGGGGAGGTTCAGAGACCTCACAAGGGAAGTCGGGTGTTAAAGATGACTCATCAGAGCAGGCCCACAGAGACAAGAGGCAAGGCAAACAGGTTTGTTTTTGTTTTGTTTTGTTAAATTTTCAAATATTTTATTATGTGATAACTTCTTGAGTAGAAAGCAGAATTTTTAATAGATGATGTAATATTAATTTTAATATAAAGGTGATCATTTTTTCTTTCTTTCTCAATTAATTACTTCATTTATTCCAATTAGGTGTATATGACAGCAGAATGCATTTTGATCATTGTACACAAATGCTGCACAAGTTTTCATTTCTCTGTACACAATGTAGCGTCACACCATACGTGCAGTCATACATGTACCCAGAGTAACGATGTCCGTGTCATTCTACCATCTTTCCTGCCCCCATGTACCTACCCTTTTCACCCCTTTCTCCCCTTTGCTTCATCAGAGTTCCTCCAATATTCCCATGCCTCCCCTACCCCCATTATGGGTCAGAATCCACTTATCAGAGAGAATACTTGGCCTTTGGTTTTTGGGGGATTGGTTTACTTTACTTAGTGTGATATTCTCCAACTCTATCCATTTGCCTGCAAATGCCATAATTCTATTCTCATTTAATACTGAGTAATATTCCACTGTGTATTTATAACACAGTTTCTTTATTTATTCATCTATTGAAGGACTTCTAGGTTGCTTCCACAGTTTAGGTATTCTGAATTGAGCTGTTTTAAACATTGGTGTGGCTGTATTAATATAGTATGCTGATTTTAAGTTCTTTGGGTATAGACCAAGGAGTGGAATAGTTGGGTCAAATGGTGGTTCTGTTCAAGATTTCTAAGGAATCTCCATACTGCTTTCTAGATTGGTTGTCCCAATCTGCAGTCCCACCTGCAGTGTATGAGTATGCCTTTTTCCCCATATCCACACCAACACTTATTGTTGTTTGTATTCTTGATAACTGCCATTCTGACTGATGATTTATAATCAATCAACAAATATACGAAAAAAATGTTCAACATCTCTAGTAATTAGAGAAATGCAAATCAAAACTTCTCTAAGATTTCACCTCATGCCAGTCAGGTTTTTTTTTTGTTGTTTTTTTTTTTTTGTTTTGTTTTTTGTATCAGGGATTAAACTCAGGGACACTGAACCACTGAACGACATCCCCAGCCTTTTTTCTTTATTTTGAGGCAGAGACTTGTTAAGTTGCTTAGGGATTCACTGAGTTGTGGAGGCCAGGTTTGAACGTGTGATCCTGTTGCCTCAGTCTCCCGAGTTGCTGAAGATCATTTGCTCTTGATATAATTCAGTAGCACATTTCAATACATCTTCCTGTCATTTTTAGTCTCTTTTGATTAAAGACTCTTCACAATTTGTGAATTTCTGTTATAATGTAAGTTCTTTGCACCTTTTTAAATAGCAACTCGATCCTTCACTAATCATCCCATTCAAATAGATACTCAAGATTAAAAAAAAATGTGTAAACCCAAACATAACCCTTACAAGATATTTGGTCGTAAGAATATTCATCTTATAAGATCTTTTAAAATGCATAAATGGAAGCCTATAATTAGGAGTAATTCAAGAATGGTTTGATCCAGCCACTTAAAAAATGTCATCACCTTATTTCTGTCTATGCCCTCTGCTTTCATTACTTTCAGCAATAGCCTAAGTTTCAAGCCTCAAGATCACAAATGGCTCTCAGATACATACTCACACTTGTCTGTGCAACAAAAGAAAGGAATAGAGACATTCCAACGGTTATTTTAAAACATCTTTCCCCAAAGCTCTCAAAGGATATTTTATAGTGTCTCCTTTGCAGAAAACAGTCACAACACACTCTGAACCAATAATCAAATGAAATTATATGCCTTACTTTACCTTTAGGCCACATGGAAGAGCATTGGAGCAAGTGGTGGACTTTTCATTCTTCAACAAGCATGAATTTCTAGGTACTCGATTTCATGGTGACCATGAAGAGCTGGTTCACAAACTCCCCCTGGATACCAAAATCTGCATATCCTCAATTCCTTGATATAAAATGGTGTTGTGTTTTCAAGTAACCTATGAAAAACTTCCTGTATCATTAAATCATCTCTGAATTGCTTATGATATCTAATATAATGGAAATGCTATACAAATGTTATCCTATTTTCATTAGCAAATATTGAGGGAAAAATAAGACTGTATGTGTTTAGTACATATGCAATGTTGTTGTTTTTTTAATATCTCTGATTCAGGTTTACTTGAACCCAAGGCTTAAGAGGGCTAATTATTTATATTTGGTTAACTAAGTTGTTGTAAATGTTTTAACTAGAAGGAGAGGTTAAAAAGGCCAGAACATGCTCCACTAGAGTAATCATGTATGCTTATTGATGCATTACTTACCTACCCTGAAAAATCAGAAATATTGTAAATAGCTTTAATAGACAAATGACTAAATAAATATGGTATGTTCTTCAATGAAGTAAAGGAAAGCATTCTATTCATTTATTCAATCACTTACTCATATACTTGTTGAGGATTGGTGATATTTCTGGCTGTGTTCTATGCACTAAGAATACAACAGTGTATATTTCACTAGAGAGTGTGCCAGGATGTGCCATTGGTAGTACCTCAACTTAGATTGCAGCATTCCTTGACATACATGATAGAAAAATAATCCAGTACACATTAGATATTGAGACTTAGAATTTTATTGAGAAATATAGAGTACCCATTCAAGAAAAAATGTAGGTTATCTTGAGAGTAAGATGCCCTTTTTGAGAATTGGATTCCTCTTTTTAAAGAAAATTTTGTAAGAGGTGGGCATGGGAAGGTATGTAAAGACGACATCAGTATGGTGATCAGAAGCTGGTTTATACTGATTGATTATACTGAAGATCTTAATGTCAGTGTGTTCCATGCTATGTGATTAATAGATAATACTGAAAATGTTCCCTATGTTATAGATTTCTGTATGTTTCTTTGTTCGACCAACTTTAAAAATAAACGCATTAGTGAACTTGTTAGTGCTACATAGAGTAATAAGTACAAGAGGGTGACTTTTCAGTGACTTTAAGACTCTAAAAGAAGATTGGTACATTCCCCAGAATTTGAAGAGTGGTATATCTAGGAGAGAGAACTGGCTTGGAAAGGAATTTAGTGCAAGGCTTTTCAATGAAAGTTATAGTTTCCTTTTTTTCTTCCATTTGTCTCCTTTTTACCTATCTTTTTTACTTGTTTTTGTCCTAAATCAAAATGAACAGTGTAAATCCTGTCTTACTAGCATATATATTCTGATTGACAAAAATAGAAAAAATAGAATATGATGTGAATAGTTGTATAAAGTAAAGGAAAGCAGAGAGGAAAGATGGCAGAATACATGGGTCACATCCATAGGGGAACTGTTGCATGAAGAAAGAGAAGAAGGGTTTAGGGTACCAAAAAGTCCTTAGGAAAAACCACATATTTAAAACAACAAATTACCTAAGATTTTGGTCTCAAAATGGGGAAACCTGGCGTGCTGACCTATGACTTCACGCCAGTTGATTTTCCTACAATGGAAAATGGTTCCTCCCAGGTGGGTCTATCACTTCCATTCCCATAACCTTCTGGAAAAATGAGGTTGTTTAACGTTGATGCTGAGTCACATTTCATGTTTCACACAGGTGAATCCAAATTTAGATAGGTGAGTTTCCAGTGAAATCACTTCCTGGCCCCTGGGGCCATGTGTGTCAATGACAAGCTGGAGGTATAAATATCTGAGGATGAAAAGCCTTCGTCCCATTCTCAATCCTGACCTAGTGAGGAACCATGAAGACCTTCATCTTCCTTGCCATCCTGGGAGCTGCTGGTGAGTCTTTCTAATGAACCAATCTGTAGGTGTCTGTCCTCTATATAAATACAGACACTATCTAAAATGAGTTAATAGAAAGTTTAGTTAGAGACAAGAGAAAAAATGGGAGAATCAAAGTACGATGTTCTAGGGATATTCTCAGAAGACTTCTCAAAGATTTTATTTTTATCATGTTATCTAATTGAGACAACTATGCAAAACCAACATCCTATTGACCAAAAAGACAATAGGGATATTACTACAAAGATTTCTATCTATTTACATAAAACACAGTTTTATGTAAATATGATTTTATAACTTCAACCTTGGTGATCTAACACTAATTGTGATTAGTGACTGATCTCTCATGAATTTAAAAGTGACCCTAGGTGAAGCCATGTGTTTGGGGAGGTTGAGGTTGATCATTTATAAAAACACAACACATCAAATTTAATGCATTCATGAAAACTTATAGGCTTAACGATAGTGAACAAGTAGGGTGTGCCTAATGTATAGAAAAATACGGGGTTTTTTTACAAGTCCTTAAATTTCTTTCTCCTAATTGTGTGAGAAAAGAGAACTCTGTCATCTCTTTTCTGGTTAGTCTAAAACAAATCTTCCTGGTGGAGTAGGAATTGCAGGATGGATCTGTATAACTGTGAGTTTCCAACTTTTTTATTATCAGTTGCTCTCCCCACCCCTGATGATGACAAGATTGTGGGAGGGTACACCTGTGCAAAGAACTCCCTGCCCTACCAGGTGTCACTGAACGTGGGCTACCATTTATGTGGAGGCTCCCTCATCAGTGACCAGTGGGTGCTGACGGCAGCTCACTGCTACAATTTGTAAGTGACCTGATTTTACATTCCCAAGTGCAAGATGATTTTATCCTCGACCAATGAAGCATAACTGTAGGTATTTTTGATGGATACAGGATTCAGATTCTGAGGCCTGCTGACCCACTCACCTTGTACAACAGGTTGAGGGTCTCCTGTGGACCAGTTTCCTGGTGTATTTGTAGCTGATGGTACTAAAAGTGTGGAGGGGACAGAGTGGCTGGTAAAGTGCCATGGTCCGACATGGACCTCAGCATCACAGCTCAGCCAATGAACATGGGGGCGATGAGAGGCATTATAATTCTAGTACAGCATAAAGACAAGCACAACACAATTTATTCCCTTAACATCCTGCTGTCTTTGAATCCTCCAGCCTCTGCTCTCTGTGACCCTCAGTGATGCCACATGGGGTAAAATGGCAGGTGCCACAAATCCCATTATCTTATCCAACTCTTGTCTTGTGGCATGTTACCCATTATTAGACCTTCCTGTTTTAACACAATGGACGGCATGGTCTGTACAAGCTACGACACTGACATAAGGACCTCGCTCACCTGCAGCATGTCTGGTGGTCCACATGCTGCCTTAAGGGCACAATCCCCTGTGTGAACAAATGCTTGATGAGAATGCTTTTGTGTTGGTGGTCACGATTGGGGATTTGGGGAAGGAGAAGCTCTGATTGGATACTTAGGACACTGGTAATGGTTAACGCAGCCGACTCCAAGTGCGTCTGGGAGAACATGACATTGACGTCCTGGAGGGAGATGAGCAGTTCATTCAGGCACCAAGATCATCCGGCACCCCAACTTTAATAAAGACACCTTCAATAACGACATCATGCTGATCAAACTGACATCCCCCGCCACCATCAGCGCTCGAGTGTCTACAGTCTCTCTGCCCACATCCTGTCCATCCACTGGGACTCAGTGCCTCGTGTCGGGCTGGGGCAACACCCTGAGCTTTGGAGGTAAATGATAACTGGAAACAAGCGCCAGGCTTGAGTCACTGGAGGGTCAGTTAGTGTAAGTCTTCACTCACGGCAAGGTTGCCTAAGGATAGCTTTGGATATAGGTACTCTTAAATGATGCTAAATTAAATCTGCTAGACTTCTTTCCTGAGAACATGGAGGAAGATGAAGAAAGATTACTTGATAACAAAAAAGTTAAGGTATGCATTTAATTCATGATTAGAGTGGTGCAGAGATTTAAAAAAAGATAGAAAAAAAACAGAGGTATTCATAATTTCTTACGGCGTAAAATATACACCTCCTCCAGAAAAACAGTCTCTATACTTGACATCAGTGGCCAGTGATGCTCCTGTCAAAGAAATAATCACTTGATTAGAACTTTGTGGACAACCTATGTAAAATATTCACGCATAATACATGTCACTGGCTTCTTGAAACATTGAAGAGTAATACTGTGAAAGAGAGGGAATAGAATGGAATCAGGGAACCTTGTGAATAATTGTCCATTTTCACTCTTGCTCTCTACAGTCAAATATCCTTCCCTCCTGCAGTGTCTGGACGCCCCTGTGCTCTCTGACACTGCTTGCCACAATTCCTACCCAGGCAAGGTCACTGGCAACATGTTCTGCCTGGGCTTCCTGGAGGGGGGAAAGGACTCTTGCCAGGTGAGTGTCTCCTACTCCTGCTTCATCCAGATCAGTTTCTCTTCTCCACCGTGTTTCTCCTTCTCTGAAACTCAGAGGACTGTGGAGTCCATGGGACTGATTTTGACAGGGGAGAAGCATTGAGATAAATTACTAGATTTGTCTTTGTGGTAGTGATGAGTAGAGTAAAAGAGGGTAAAACTGATACCTAGAAACTGGTGTGCAAACAGTTCATCTAGTGCCCTTCTCAGGAGGCATAGGGTGGAATGCAACCTTGTAAGAGAAGCAGAACCAGTGGCACCACATTCGATCTGTATAGTCCTCAAGATTTCTTGGCCCTGTGGTGCTTCTAACGAATGAAGAGGGGCCATGGGTTAGGAGGAAGAACAGGGGGGATATAGGAATAGATTGGGGGTTGCTTTTTCAGGAGGAGAAAAGGTATGTCACCCAGGATGGGAGGTTGGATCAAAGTATAGCACCTGGATCATGGAGTAATGTTCTGGAGCCCATTCTACCCTCTGGGCATGAACAAGAGCTCTGACTGTCTTTTCCCTCTTGCCCAGGGTGACTCTGGTGGCCCTGTGGTCTGCAATGGTGAGCTCCAGGGTATTGTGTCCTGGGGCTTGGGCTGTGCTCTGAAAGGCAAACCCGGTGTCTACACCAAGGTCTGCAACTACCTGAACTGGATTCAAGAGACCATTGCTGCCAACTAAACGCCTTTCTCTCTTCATGATCCACCCCTTGGTCTCAACTTTACCTTTAACCTATGTTACCTCAGAGGACATCATCATGTCTCTTTCTAATCAGTACACCAATCATATCCCTTATCCTTCTATGCAAAAATAAACATCTCAATGAAATCATTTTCTTCTGTGTCATTTATGTCCATGTATGATCCTTGCTTGGTATTTATACATACTGTGTTCTGTCTTCATAATATGTGTTGACTGGCAGTTGAGCTTCGTTTCATAGATAGAATTTTAAAGCTTATTCAGTCACTCACCCATCCTAACAAATTTACTAATCACGTACTCTGTTGTAGATGTGTTAGTGACATTGTAGATACAACGATGATGTTCACAGAAATTATTTTCTATACATACAAGCAACTTTATTAATGTTCAGAAAAAATTGTGTGTGTGTGTGTGTGTATGAGTGTGTGTGTGTGTGTGTGTGTGTGTGTGGGAGAGAGAGAGAGAGAGAGAGAGAGAGAGAGAGAGAGAGAGAGAGAGAGAGATTTTTATAAAACAAACATTTCTTCCTACTTTTTTGTGAGTAGATTGCATGTTCATCACAACAAATACTTATGAACAGAGGTAAAGTAAATTGCTCAAATTCATGAGACAGGTCGCAGTACAGCCACATTAAAGGACACAGTCAGTATCCCAAATGCTTTGCTTCTTCTGTTCCAGATGCTCTCTCTTCACTTTTCTTCAAACTTCTGAAAATCTAAGATGAGGAGGGAAAACTCTAGAAGTAGAAATGTGTTAATTTAGAGTTTTCCAAGGAGTCACCTACACATATGTTCCAGTTCTCCAAGATCTACCTGTTTTCCTCCTGGAAGCTGATTGCTACAGGAGGCATGGCCTGGGAACACTCCCACCACCTGTCCCCTCCACTCCTGGCTCAGTTTTGGTACTAATTTAAGCTAGTTTGTCTAAAAGAAAGTACAAATATGGATATGTTTGCCCAAAAAAGATGTATTACCTGTGATCTTTAAGGTCTTCACCCTAGAGGTGTGATCTGTCCTCTTCCACCCCCAATGACTAGACACCACACACTCTGCCTTGGTTTCTCTCCTGCTCTGCCACAATCATTCATCTTCCCATGGATGATCCAGAGCAGGCTTGCAGTGAGAGTCCCTACACAGGATTCCCATGCAAGTCTGTTATGAGTCCTCTGGAAAGACTCAGTGGGCTCTGGGCACAGGCACTTTGGAGTGGAGAGAGCAGGGATGAATGCTGGAAATGCAGCCTAGAGTCAGATGAAGAGGACACAGCATCTCAGCTCAGGCTGCTGTCACAATACCAGAGCCATGTGCCCTACACAACATACTGTTTCTCACAGTTCTGGAGGCTAATGAGGAACACTCCAATCACTAGCAGTCCTGATACCCCATGAGGGCAGCCTCCTGGTTTGCTAGGTACCCTCATCCTCTTGCCATTGTCTTCCTGTGTCCAATGGATAGCTCTATTTCTTTTCACAATTCCCATCCCGGTGGCTCCATATTCTTGTACTCATCTAAATCTAATTACCTCTATGAGTCCCCATGTTTTAATACACTCAAATCAGAGGTGGAGTTTTCAACAGAAGGCCTTCAGTGGACACAACATACAGTCTATACAAGGCATCTCAGGATAGAGGAATCCAGAGAGAAATATCAAATGAAACTTCTTTTTTTATGTACTCAAAATTTGGTCCTTGTTTTTGGAATGACATCGGGACAAAGACCAAACTTTTGGTGACATACTTACCATCACAGATAAGGTGAAGTTTCAGAGACCTTATAAGAGAAGTGAGGTGTTAAAGATGACTCATCAGATAGAGGCCCAGGGCTAGACTTAGGGCACCTGCATCTTGAACTCAGGAAGTAGGAGGAGGGGCCATGACAACATGCCGCCTTGGGGGAGGAGGGTATGAACCTGCCACGCGGAGATGATGTCCACTCTGTAGCTCCACAACACCAAGGAGTTGCTCCTTCCACAGCACCTCCATCTGCAGCCACTGCCATGGTCCTTACCAAATAGCAGTTCCCACCATGGAACAACAAACAGATAGGGGTTGGAGGCAAGTGCCTGCTGCAGCACTGCACACCACAGTAGTTCATCCATGAACAGGCAGCCCAATGCCATCACACAGCCCGCCCTCCTAGCTCCATCTCTGAAAGCAGTTATCTCCATCTTGGATTACCTCTGCTGCTACCTCTGCCATCTTTAGTTGGGACAAATTCCATCTTGTGCAACTGCCAAGGTACCCTGAAGCGGACTTCCAGGTTTCACACTAGTGCCGCCACTAACTAGGTATATGGGTGCTTTCAACTAGGGACAACAACCAGGACCTGTGGGTCTGGTTACACCAGAGATATCCCTAATACATATGCTAATAGACACCATCTTGATGCATGTGGTCACTTCTTTCTCAATTTCCTAATGCTAAGAGCTAACTCCTTTTGATTCCCCTTTCAAATTTCCTATGAACTAATACCTCTATAATCTCAATCCTCCCTCATAAACACCTCATTCTACACCCTCTGGTCTCTCTCTGAATAGCATTAGAAACTGCAAACCCTTATGCAAATCTACTGTCTGTATGGCAAATGATAATCAAATACATCATTTCTGTTTACAGTGACAAAATCTGTCATTTGATTTATATTGGCACATTTTTTGTACTGGGTGTTGTAAACATTGATCTCCCCCTTAAAGGTGAGGTATTGATAACCTGCAGGGACACTACAAGATTATAGGGTGGAAATTGTAACACCTCAATACCACACTGCAAGAGAGAAAGACACAAAGACAACATGAAAAAACAAGAAAGAAAAGTGTGCCAAACAAACCAAGACGCTATAATAAAAGTTTCCAATAACAAAGTAGTAGATGAAATATCAGAAAAAGAGTTGAAACTGTACATAATTAACATAGTCTGCCAATCGAAGAATGATATAAGAGGGCAAATTTGGGTATTGATTCATCACTCCAACAAGGAGACAAGAGGTCAATGACAGGTAGCAAAAGATTATATCAAGATAGAGATATTCTGAAAAAAAAAGAAACATAAATCTTCAAAATGAAGGAAACAATAAACAGATAAACCCTTAGCCACCCTAATGAAAAGGAGGGAGAAAATGCAAATTACTAAAATATATAAAGAAAAGGATAATATTAAGGCAGACACACTGTAATACAAAGAACAATTAAAAACTATTTTGGCAATTTATACACCAGTAAAATTGAGGAAACTGTCAAATTTCTAGAGGCATATGATCTGCCCAAACTGAATCAGCAGCATATACAGAATTTAAGAAGATCAATTTCACACAAGAAATAGAAGGCACCATCAAAAACCTACCAACCAAGAAAAGACTAGTTCCAGATGGATTATGTGCTGAGTTCTGTAAGACATTTAAAGAAGAATTAATATCAGTACTCCTCAAATTATCCCATGCAATAGAACAGGAAGGTCCCTTACAAGCTTATTTTATGAGATTAGTGTCACCCTGATAACAGATCCAGACAAAGACACATCAAGAAAAGACAACTTTGACCATTATCCCGAATGAACATAGATGCAAAAGTTCTCAATAAAATTCTGGAAAATTACATACAAAAACATTAAAAATATAGTGTAACACAATCAAGTGGGGTTCATTACAGGATGCAAATTTGATTCAACACACAGAAATCAATAAATGTAATTCATCACATCAATAGGCTAAAAGGTAAGAATCGTATGATCATCTCAATAGATGTAGAAAAAGCATTTAACAAAATACAGCACCCCTTCATGTTCAAAACATAGAACACCTAGGGAAGATAGGAACATATCACAACATTGTAAATGGTCTTTATGCTAAACCCAAGGCCAACATCACTCTAAACAAAGAAAAATTGAAAACATTCCCTTTCAAAACTGAAACAAGGTAGGATTGCCCTCTTTCACCACTTCTATTTAACATTGTCATTGAAATGCTTGACAGAGCAATTAGACAGACAAAGAAATTAAAGTGATATGAATAGGAAAAGAAGAACCCCAACTATCACTGTTTGCCAACAACATGATTCTACAATTTTAAACAATCAAAAATTTCTACCAGAAAACTTCAAGAACTAATAAATAAATTCAGCAAAGTAGCAGTATATATATAAAATCAACACTCATAAATCAAATGCCTTTTTCATCATCAGTGATGAACGCTATAAAAGAGACATTAAACAAACTACCCCATTTATAATACCCTCAAAAGACAAAATACTTGAACATCAACCTGACAAAAGAGGTGAAAGAAATCTACAACAAAAACCACAGAAAACTAAATAAAGAAATTAAAAAAGACCTTAGAAGATGGAAAGATCTCCTTTGTTCTAGGATAGGCAGAATTACTCTATTGTCAAAATGACCATACTACCAAAGGTGTATTATACAGATTTAATGCAATTCCAATCAAAATCCCAATGGCAATCCTCCTAGAAATATAAAAATCAATCATCAAATTCATCTGCAAAATAAGAGACCCAGAATATCCAAAGCAATTCTTAGTAAGGAGAAGGAAGCAGGTGGCATCACAATACCAGAACTTAAACTTCACTACAGAGCTATAGTAACAAAAATGGCATGGTATTGGCCCCAAAATAGAGTTGTAGAATAGAGAACACAGACACAAATCCACATAAATATGTTATCTCATGCTAGTCAAAGGTGACAAAAATGTGCATTGGAGAAAAGAGAGCCTTTTCAACAAATGTTGCTGGAGAAACTAGAAATTCATACGTGGCAAAATAAAATTACACCCCTATCCTCTCACCACGCACAAAACTCCACTATAAATGGTTCAAGGACCTAGGAATTAGACCAAAGACCATGCAAAGTAGGCCCAAGTCTTCATCATGTTGGGCTAGGATCTGATTTTTTTCAACAAAACCCCAAACGAGCAAGAAAGAAAAACAAGAATCAATAACTGGGATGAGTTCATACTAAAAAGCTCCTTCTCAAAAAAAAAACAATTAATTATTTGAAGAGAGAGTCTACAGATTGGTGAAAATATTTACCACAAACATCAGATACAGCACTAATCACCAGGATAAATAAAGAACTCAAAATTTAATATCCACCCCCCAAATAATCCAATCAATAAATGAGCTAAGGAACTAAGCAGACACTTCTCAAAGAAGATATACAATCAATAGAAAGTACATAAAAAAGTTCAACATCTCTAATAATTAGAGTAATGCAAATCAAAACTACTCTTATATTTCATCTCACTCTAGTCAGAATGGTGGTTATCTAGGATACAAGCCACAAAAAGTGTTGGCAAGAATGTGGGGAAAAGGCACACTCTTGCATTGCAGGTAAGACAACAAATTGGTGCAAACAATCTAGAAAGCAGTATGGAGATTCCTTAGAAATCTTGGAATGGAGGCACCACTTGACCAGAGCTATTCCACTCCTCAGTCTATACTCAAAGGACTTAAAAACAGCATACTGCAGACACACCAAAATTTATAGTAGCTTAATTCACAATAGCTAAACTGTGGAAGCAACCTAGATGCCCTTCAATAGATGAATAGAAAAAGAAACTGTGATATATATGCAAAAGAGAATATTACTCAGCATTAAAAGAGAATAAAATTATGGCATTTGCAGATAAATGAATGGAGGTGGAGAATATCATATGAAGCGAAATAAGCCAATCCCCCCAAAATAAGGGCTGAATGCTTTTTCTGATAAATACATGATGATCCACAATGGGGGGGGGGGATGAAAGTAGGAACTTTGAATCAGGCAAAGGGGAGAGAGAGGTTGGGAGGGGCCAACTGATGGGATGGGCAATGGGATAGAAAAGATGATGGAATTAGATGGTATTATTAACCTTGGTACATGTATAATTGCATCCATGGCGTGACTCTAGTTCATTTAAAACCAGAGTTATGAAAAATTGTGCTTCATTTGTGTACTATGAATCATAGTGCATTCAACTGTCATGTATAACTAATTAGAAAAAATAATATTGTTAACCAAAAAAAAAAAAAACACCTGGATAAAGGGTTACCTGATAAGGAATCAGACTTTAACTAATACATAATCAAAGAAAGTTATCCAAGACCTATGAAAGCCTACTGCAGTTTAAAATGAAGAGCCATTTGAAAGAGTCAGAGGAATTTATGGAAGCATATTGACTATAATTAAGTCTCGAATTCATGATTCAGTAAGATCCAGTGAGAGGCAGATGGTATTCATAGAGAATGTAAGGAAATTCAAAAAGGTCACAATCTGAGAGTAGGGGCAACTGCATAAAGTTTTCAACTTGTCTAATTACAGCAAAAGATGTATATTTATCTCTTCCTCCTGGTGATTTGGAGTAGTTGACTCTTTAATTAGAGACTTACAGCTATATATGTTGAAGTCATAGCTATCCTCAGAAGTTTAGCTACTTGTGGCTGGGAAATATTCTATGAATTTCCCACTAACTCGGCTGTAGATAACCTCTCTGGTGTGTGGATTATGATGACAGCAGTTGCTTAGGTTAACTTTCAGAATTGTGCAGGCTATTTTTGCTAAAACTCACTCTTCACCGGGGCTGAAGCTGTCCTCTGGGGACAATAGCAGCATGAAATTGCCTGGCATCTCTCTTCATTTTGTGTCTGTTGTCTTTGCTGCTTTAACCCGTTAGGTCAGATTCTCCTCAGCTCTGCATTAGACATGTCAATCACTTGGGAAACATTTTGCCCAAAATTAAAGTACAAGGGTAATTTGCCTTAACGTTATTCAGATCCATCTCTTTCTCTCCTTCCTCAAGGTTAAAGACAACGACCAGATCCCATGACCAGAGACTCCATGTCCTGAAAGGAGTGAAAAGAAGTGATATCCAAGGTCCTGGAAGAGCTCTGCCTATTCCCAGGAAAGACAGGACTATTTCTCTGTCCACCTATCCCAGCACTCATTCTTATCCTGTACCTGTAACCCCTCAACACTGGCCTTGAGAAACTTCTATGAGCAAGAGCCCTTGCTTCTCCTTTCTTTGATCAGTGGATGAAGTCTTTCTTTCTCCAACACATTCCTCTCTCAGATGTTCCAAGGGATGAGCTTCAGAACCTAGTTTTAGTATCACAGTAAGAAGAAATAAATATCAAGATCATTTTATCTAAGAAAATTTTCTTTAATAAGACCGATATATGCCTCTTTTCCCTTAAAAATCTAACCAGTTTCATTATTTTAGTGTAGACCATTCTTATCTTCTATGACAATAACTTCTAAATGGTTTAAATGTAAATGTCTTCTGTCACAGTAATGTTTTAGACTTGCTGTTCAAATTCAATTAAGACTGTAATATATCGAAAGGATACAAATACAAACATCTTCGGTTTAGAGATACTCATTTACTCTTCAACAGCTCAGTTTATTCACATTCAGTTTCTATTCCAAGTAGGTTATAGGATATTCAGCCCTCTGCTGGGAATAACAGTTTCAGTGGTTCCTTTGTTTCTCAATTTTCTCAATTTTCCCCCCATGTTTCCAACACCAACAGAATGCCACCTCATTATTTTCTTAATTAATGAACTAGTTTTCTCATACTGAGGCAAAAATTATTCAACGAAGCTAATTTGTTCTTGATATATAAGCTCAAACATTATTCTATATGTCCCTTGTGAATGTGTGTGTGTGTGTGTGTGTGTGTGTGTGTGTGTATATATGTCAAAGATGAAATCTTAGACACATAACAGAGCTTATTTTTAGGAATGTTATTATGGAACACAGCTTTTCATCACCATGACCAAAATACCTGAAAATAACAACTAGAGGAGGGCAAGTTTATTTGGAATCATGGTTTTCAGTCCACAGTTCTCAGTCCACAGTTAGCCGTCTCCATTGCTCTGGGCCTAAGGTGAGGCAGAACCTCATGGTGGAATGTCATGGCGGAGGAAGGCTGCTCAGCTCAGGACAGATGGGAAGCAGAGGGAGACAGCACCAAGGGAAACATGTATACTGCGCAAGAGTGCGGTCCCCGTGACCTACTTCTTCCAGTCATGTCCCACCTGCCTACAGTTACCACCATTCAGTCTGTTCAAGTTGATAATCCATCAAATGGATTAATACACTGACTAGGTTAGCTCTCATTATGTGACCATTTTACTTTTGAACATTCCTGCATTGTCTATCATGAGCTTTTCCAGGAACACCTCACATCAAAACCATAATGATTATAGCTTGAATAGGGACAGCATCTGACTGCAGATGTCAACAGAGTCAAGGTTAAGAAACTGTGCCTTTGACTATGATGTCTTCATGCAGATAGTATCAAATGAAAATAAAACAAACATATACAGAAATAACCTCAAGAGTGATAATTTACTCAAGCAGAAATACTGTCCTCGTAGGTGGTTTTAGATTTCTGTATGGATGTAGAATCTGACTACTGTGCCCAGCTAGATGTAGCATTATGGCATTACCATTGAGGAAATTGGTCCTGAGATCAGACTGATTGACTCTCTACTTTGAATTTACCACAAGAGCTATGAAACTATGGAATAAGTGTTTGGCTTCTCTAAGACTCCCATTTAAGTTTCCAAAATGATGAGAATTATAGTACAACATTTATAATGGTATCTCTGATAGAGTTGGTACATGGACACCCCTTCAGTGCCCCCCACAGGAAACATTCACTGCACTGGCATTAAACTAAGCCAAGATTCCTTGCCTTGAAAGAACACAAACTTAGAAGCCAGATTTCCTCTGGTATCATTCTACTGTGGGCTTGCTGTGTGATTTTGTGAAAGTTCCTTATATCTATGGTGCCTTTACTGATCCATCTGTAAATGGGGTCTGTTAACAGATATTCCATATGGTTGTTATGAAGATTATTAAATTAGAATACAGTGGTGCCCTCTTAACAGGAGGAGCATATTCCAAGTCTTGAAACTACCTGTAGTACCAAATTTTATATATAATGTTTTCACATACATATTTACCCATGATAAAGGTTAATTTATAAACTAGGTACTGTAAGAGATAAACAACTCCTCTATTTAAAAAAATTTAAAAATGCAATACAATGAACTAAATGTTACTTAAAATTTATTAAAATTTTTTTTCTAGAATATCTCATTGAGCATGTTTAGGTTATGGTTGACCCTAAGTAACTTAAACCTGAAAAGTTTAAGATATGGGGGATGAGTATACCCTTGAAATACAGTAACTTGTTATCATGTTTTACTTTCCCTTTTTTTCTATTACTTTTTCAAAGATGAACAAATTACCTAATCTAAAGTAAATATATTCTTCCTTAACTGCCCCCCCCAAAATTAATTGTGAATGAGCTTCCAAATATCAGAGAAGATATTCAGCCTTTGGTTTTGGAGGATTAGTTTATTTTACTTGGAATTAAAAAAAAAATTCCATTTCTCAGAGAACACATTGTTCCCTCTAATAATGAAAAGTTAACATGGATATATAAGCTAAGAACTAATATAAGACAAAATGTGAGTGTGTGCAAGAGCCAATATGATTTAAGCAACAAAGGTTCAAGGCTCCAGATAGTCCTTAGGAAAAAGTACATATTTAAAACTACCAATTACCTAAGATTTTTGTCTGGGAATGCAGAAACCTGGAGCTCTGACCTATGACTTCACTCCAACTTATTTTCCTATTATGGAGAATGGTTCCTACCAGGTGGGTCTATGACTTCCATTCCCATAAATGTCTGGAAAATTGATGTTGTTTAACGTTGATGCTTGATCTCCTTCCATGTTTCACAGAGTCAATCTAAAATGAGATATGTGAGTTTCCAGTGAAATCATTTTTTTTCCCAGTGAAATCACCTGTGGCCATGTGTGTCAATGACAAGCTGGAGGTAAATACCTGAGGATGAAAAGCCTTCGTCCCATCCCCACTCCTGACCAGGTGAGGAACCATGAAGGCCTTCATCTTCCTTGTCATCCTGGGAGCTGAGGGTGAGTCTTTCTAAGGAACCAATCAGTAGGTGTCCATCCTCTATATAAATGTGCTTGCTATCTAAAATGATTTAATAGAATATTAGTTATATCCAAGGCAAAAAATTGGGAGAAACAAAGTACAATGTTCTAGGAATATTCTCACTTGACTTCTAAAAGTTCTTTTTCCTTTTTTTATGTTACCCGATTGAGAGAGCTATGCAAAACCAACATCCTATTGAACAAACCCTCAACAGTAATATTACTGCAAAGATTTATATCTATTTACATGACTCAAAACTCAGTTTTATGTAAACATGATTTTATAACTTCAACACTGGTGATCAAGTACTTATTGTGTAAAGGGACTGATCTCTCTTGAATTCACAAGTGCCCATGTGTGAAGTTGTGTGTGTGTGTGTCCGGGGGAGGATGAATATTTATGAAAACACAGCATAACACATTTAATGCACTTATGAAAACTTATATGCTTCATGGTAGTGAACAAGAAGGTGTGTTTCAAAAGTACAGAATAATACACTTTCTTTTTTTTAGAAATCCTTAAACCTCCTTCTCACAATTCTGTGAGAAAAGAGAACTCTGTCATCTCTTTCTCGTTAATCTAAAAATCTTCCTGGTGGAGTAGGAATTGCAAGATGAATCTGTTTGACTGTGAGTTTCCAACTTTTTTATTATCAGTTGCTGTCCCCACTCCTGATGATGACAAGATTGTGGGAGGCTACACCTATGCAAAAAACTCCCTGCCCTACCAGGTGTCACTGAACGTGGGCACCATTTATGTGGAGGCTCCCTCATCAGTGACCAGTGGGTGCTGACAGCAGGTCACTGCTACAAGTCGTAAGTGACCTGATTTCACATTCCCAAATGCTAAGATGAGTTTATCCTCGACCAATGAAGCATAACTGTAGGTATTCTTGATGGATATGGGATTCAGGCTCTGAGTCCTGATGACCCACTCAGCATTGTACAACAGGTTGAGGGTCTCCTATGAAGCAGTACTCTAGAGATTCCTGGTGTATTTGCAGCTGATGGTACTAAAGGTGTGGAGGGGACAGAGTGGCTGGTGAAGTACCATGAGTCAAACCTGGTCCTCTCCATCACAGCTTAACCAGGAAGCAATGGCACATGGAGGTGATGAGAGGCATCATAATTCCAGTACAGGATACAAACAGGCATGACACAATCTATTCCCTTAAAATCCTGCTGTCTGAGTCCTCCAGCCCCATCTCTCTGTGCTACTCAGTGATTCCAGAGTGGGTAAATATGGAAGGTGCCACCAATTTCATTACCATATCCAACTCTTTACTTGGGGTCATATTTCCAAGTACTAGACCTTCCTACTGTAACACAACGGATGACCAGGTATGTACATGCCATGACACTGGCATAAAGACCTCTCTAACCTGCAGCATGTGTGGTGGTCCACATGCTGCCTTAAGGGCACAATCCCCTGTGTGAACAAATGCTTGATGAGAATGCTTTTGTGCTCATGGTCACAACTGGGTATTTGGGGAAAGAGAAGCTCTGATTGGATACTTAGGTCACTTCTAATGTTTAACGCAGCCGACTCCAAGTGCGTCTGGGAGAACATGACATTGACGTCCTGGAGGGAGATGAGCAGTTCATTCAGGCACCAAGATCATCCAGCACCCCAACTTTAATAAAGACACCTTCAATAACGACATCATGCTGATCAAACTGACATCCCCCGCCACCATCAGCGCTCGAGTGTCTACAGTCTCTCTGCCCACATCCTGTCCATCCACTGGGACTCAGTGCCTCATGTCTGGCTGGGGCAACACCCTGAGCTTTGGAGGTAAATGATAACTGGAAACAAGCACCAGGCTTGAGGTCACTGGAGGGTCAGTTAGTCTAAATCTTCACTCAAGGCAAGGTTGCCTAAGGATAGCTTTGGATATAGGTACTCCTGTATGATGCTAAATAAATCTGTAAAACTTCTTTCCTGAGAATATGGAGAAGATAAAGAAGGATTACTTGACAATAAAAATGTCAAGGTACTCATCTAAAATATTACTAGTTTTGTGCAGAGATGTAAAGAAAACAAGAGAGAAATAAAACAGAGACATTTATAATTTCTTACTGATGAAAGTATACACCTTCTCCAGAAACAGTCTCTGTACTTGACATCTGTACTTGAGCATCTGCCAGTGATGCTCCTGTCAAAGAAAGAATCACTTGATTAGAACTTTGTGGACAACCTATGTAAAATGTTCACACCTAATACATGTCACTGGCTTCTTGGAATACTGAAGAGTAATACTGTGAAAGAGAGGAAATAGAATGGAATCAGGGAACCTTGTGAATAATTGTCCATTTTCACTCTTGCTTTCCACAGTCAAATATCCTTCCCTCCTGCAGTGTCTGGATGCCCCTGTGCTCTCTGACACTGCTTGCCACAATTCCTACCCAGGCAAGGTCACTGACAACATGTTCTGCCTGGGCTTCCTGGAGGGGGGAAAGGACTTTTGCCACGTGAGTGTCTCCTACTCCTGCTTCATCCAGATCAGTCTCTCTTCACCGTGTTTCTCCTTCTCTGAAACTCAGAGGACTCTGGAGTCCATGGGACTGATTTTGACAGGGGAGCAGCATTGAGATAAATTACTAGATTTGTCTTTGTGGTAGTGATGAGTAGAGTAAAAGAGGGTAAAACTGATACCTAGAAACTGGTGTGCAAACAGTTCATCTAGTGCCCTTCTCAGGAGGCATAGGATGGAATGCAACCTTGTAAGAGAAGCAGGACCAGTGGCACCACATTCGATCTGTATAGTCCTCAAGATTTCTTGGCCCTGTAGTGCTACCTAGGAAAGAGGAGGGGCTGTGGTAAGGAGGAAGAATAATAGGGATATAGGAGGAGATTGAGGGTTGCATTTTCAGGAGGAGAAAAGGTATATCATAAAGAATATTAGGGGTTGGATAAAAGTATAGCACCTGGATCATGGAGAAATGTTTTGGAGCCCATTGTTGCCTCTGAACATGAACAAGAGCTCTGACTGTCTTTTCCCTCTTGCCCAGGGTGACTCTGGTGGCCCCGTGGTTTGCAATGGTGAGCTCCAGGGTATTGTGTCCTGGGGCTTGGGCTGTGCTCTGAAAGGCAAACCCGGTGTCTACACCAAGGTCTGCAACTACCTGAACTGGATTCAAGAGACCATTGCTGCCAACTAAACACCTTTCTCTCTTCATGATCCACCTGCCATTCTAAATTTCAAGTTTTTTAAGTGACTGGAACCAGTAACTAAATAAAACATATTATTCTGCATCTTAACTGTCTATGAATGATCCTTCTTGGTATTAATGAATCTTTTCTTACACTTGCCTCAAAGTAAAAAGGTGAATAGACACTGGAGCTTCCTTCATGGAGAGATATGGAAAGTTTATTTAGTCATTCATCAATTTAATGAAACTAAATATACTGGGCACCTACTCTATTGAAGAATCTATATGAGATACTCTGGATATAAATATAAATAAATTCACTGTTACCGTCAAACTTTTAGTTAATAACTAGAAGAATATTTATCAATATTTCAGAAAATGTTGGTTTAATATTTAAGGATATACATTTGTTCTTGCCTTATTTTTTTGTTTAATCATTTTCAAACTCAGAAAGAGAAAATGACACTAATGTGCACAAAATTATTATCTATTGCCCTAAGTCATCTAAACAGCTCACAGTAATGCCACCGTGAAGCCCCACTGTGTCCATGCCTTGCTGATGCAGTGACACAAGTTTTCTCATTGTTTCTTCTACATTGCAAATGAAGATTTGTAAGCCTACCTAGGAAAGCTTTACATGCAAAATACTAAAAATATCCTCATTTTTCTATATTTTCCAAGTATTCACCTACATAAATGTTCCCATTCCCCAAGATGTTTTATTCCAACTGGATGTTTATTGCTATATCAAACACGGCCTCTAAAGAGTATCTGAGCCCCACTCCTACCACCTATCCCTCAAGTCTCAACCCAGTTTAGGTATTAATTTCAACTCTAGACAAAGAAAGTACAAATGCAGAGAAGTTTTCAGAAAATACATGTATTCCCCTGAGATAAAGGTCTTAGGACTAAAAGTGTGATCCCTCCTTTTCCTCTCTCCCTGAGAGCACACCCTACCCACACTGCCTTAGTTCCCCACCAGCTATCCCCCACATCTCATCCAGAGAAAGTTTCCAATGGAAGTCTCTGCAGAGGAATCTCATGCAGATCTGTTCTGGGACAATTGAAAATACATAATGGGCTCTGAGCATAGGCACATGGGAGTGCACAGAGCAGGACTGAATGGAGAAAACGCAGATTTAGAGAGAGGTGAAAAAGCAGTGTCTCAGCTCAGAACAAAATTTCCCTGCTGAACAAAAATACCATAGCCTGTGTGCTTTACACACTGCACTATTCCTTACCATTCTGGACGCTGGTAACAGCCAAGGCACGAACAGGCTAATGTCTGGGGAGGGCTGGCCTCCTGGTTTGCTGATGTACCTTCAGCCTCCTGTCAAATCCATAAATCACCTCCTGGTGGTTCCATCCTCTGGACTAATCAGATCCTAATTATCTTCTAACAGCTCCACCCTCTAGTGCCATCTCATCAGAGGTGAAGGCTTCAACATGTAGACTTCATGGAGTCACAAACAGGCAGTCTGCACTAGGCATCTCAGGAGAGGGGACTACAGGAAGAAACCTGTGCTCACGATCTGCGTTCCAACCTAAGACATAACTGAGGGGCTAGTCCCTGAGTTCTCAATATTACCTTATGACAACCACTAGAATGACATGAAATGCCTTAGCCTGTGTTCAAGACTCTTTAAGTATTTGGTCATAATTAACATTTTCTGTTTTATTTCCTTTATTTTTGATTAATCATCTATATGGTTTTGTATGTATAAACTGGCAATATATAAAACCTCTCTTTTTAATTTGTGGTTTTTAGTTATACCGACAGTAGAATATATTTTGACATATTACACATACACAGAGTAGACATCCCATTATTCTGGTTGTACATGATGTGGAATTATATTGGTCTTGTATTCATACATGAACATAAGGAAGTTATGTGCAATACATTCTACTATCTTTCCCACTCCTGTTCCCCCTCCCTTCCCTTCACTCCCCTTTGTCTAATACAGTGAATTTCTATTCTTCCTTCCACCGCCCTTATTGTGAGTTAGCATATGCAAACCAGAGAGAAATTGAGAAATTTGGCCTTTGTTTTTTGGGGGGATTGGTTTATTTCACTTTGCATAGATAGTCTCCAGATCCATCCATTTACTGGCAAATGCCATGATTTCATTTTTCTTTATAGCCGACTAATATCCCATTATGTATATATACCACATTTTCTTTATCCATTCATTTGTTGAAGACACTTAGGCATAAAACTTCTCTTTAAATAAGCAGCTTTAGATGGACCTTCACTAAATATCTCAGGATTCTCTCTAGAAACCAATGAGTTTAAGATTCCCCTGTGCTTCCCATCACCACCACCAAACCACTATTACCTTACACCTCAGGTAACGGAGATTCAAACTCCTCACAAGACAGGTGAGGTGCATTAATGAGGGGGACTCAGGGCAGGCCCAAGAAAGGTGAGGCAAGGCCAGACAAATCATTTGTTCTTGAGGTCATTCAGCAGCACATTTCCATACCTCTGCTTGTCACTTTCAGTCTCTTGCTTTGTTTAAAAACTAACTCTACACAATTTGTGAATTTCTACCAAAATGTGGATTCTTATGCTCTTTCTCATTGGACTTATGTCTTAGCAATTCTTTCTATTAAAATACACACATAGTACAGAATTTATAATGTGATCTTACCACACAGGAAGCATGCAGTTCCAGTATTATCCCCTTCAAAACTTAAGAAATGCACAAAGGAAGCCCAGGAGCAGGAGCGCTTCATGGGTGGCTGAATTCAGCAACTTAAAAAAAAAAAAAAAATGCCATTACCTTATTTCCATCTCTGCCCTGTGCTTTCATTGATGTCAGCTTTTTAGCCTAAGGATAAAAACTTCTCATCACAAAATGCCTCTCAGATGTACAATCTCCCTTATCTTATCTGTACATCTAGGGAGAAGGATAAAGTTGTTCGCAGAAAATTTATTTGAAATCTTCCCTCCTGTAATCCACTGAGGACATTTTACAGTGACTCATTAACTGAACCATGGATCAAATAGAACAATAAAACTATAATTAAGTTACATGACAGAGCCTCAGAGCAAGGGGTAGACTTTTCATTCTGCAACAAACATAACTTTCTTGGTTCGGTCATCCCTTGGCAACTGTGAGGAATTGGTTCTGGGATTCCCACATTCAGCAAAATCTGCAGATACTCAATTCCTTTGTATAAAATAAGGTAGTTTTGTGTATAACCTGTGCATATCTTGATATCATCTCTAGCTTATTTGTGGCACCTAATTGTGTTAGTCAGTCTTTCTTTCATCTTTGTGACCAAAAGACCTGACAAGATCAATGTAGAGAGGAAAAGTTTATTTTGGCTCACAGTTTCAGAACTTCAGTTCTTGGTCTCTGCCAACTCCACAGCTCTATGCCTGAGGTGAGGCAGAACATTCATGGTGGAAGACGGTGGTGGAAGAGTGTTACTCACTTCATAACAGCAAGGAAGCAGAGAGAGCGAGGCACCAGAACAAATATGAACCCCGAAGGCACACCCCAGTGACCTACTCTGCAATCATACTCTACCTACAGTCACCACCCAATGAATCCATTCAATTGGATTAATCCACTGATGAGAATACAACTCTCATAATTCACCTCTGAACATTCTTGTATGTCTCACACATGGACTTTGAGGGGTCACCTCATATCCAAACCATAACACTAGCACAATGGAAATGTAAACAGTTGTATTTCTATCTTGTTAGGGAATAATGACAAGAAGAATATATTTGTACATGTTAAGTACAGAGGCAATATTCTTTAAAAATCTAATCTGTGGATCCTGAATCCCAGTGTTTACAAAGCTCAGATTTGGTGGGCCTATTCTTTGGTTAATCAGATTGAGTTAAGAGAGTCACAGAGAGAAAGTCAGGTTAAAAAAAAAAAAAAACTAAGTACAATATGCCCTGGAGTAATCACATATTTACTGATGCATTATCTACCTAACCCTGGAGAATCAGAAACTCCAATAAACTAGAGGACTGGATAAATATGGTGTATGCTTCAGTGGAGAAAATATAAGTATTATATTCATTAATCAGTCATGTGCCCATTAAATACTTATTGGGGACCTGTGAGATTCTTGGCTCTTTTGTATGCACTAAGGATATAATAGCGATACATAGAGTGCCAACCTGTCCTCCTGGAAGATTCATGTTGATAAGTAAGCAGACAAGATGCCAACAGAATGTGAGGCTACTCAGAACACATACGTGAGCAGAAGGACACTGGAAAAGGGATGCATGATTGGAAAGCCTACTTCTGCTAAAGCCTAATGAAATAAAGTATATTTAAAAAGTATTAAAAAAAAACCCTGCACTTTAAAATAAAGAGCCACATGGAATAGTCCAT
Organism: Callospermophilus lateralis; assembly: GCF_048772815.1. Lineage (NCBI taxonomy): Eukaryota > Metazoa > Chordata > Mammalia > Rodentia > Sciuridae > Callospermophilus > Callospermophilus lateralis. The sequence goes on from NC_135305.1 coordinate 13,300,577, forward strand.
GGAAACCACTTACATATAAAACCCTAATTCATGATTCAGTGAGATCCAGAGAGGCATAGTGTCTATTTAGTGCATAGAAAAATGCAGAGAGGTAGCAAACTGAGATTAGGGGCAACTGCATAGGAACAAAGATTTTTATTTGCTGTGTCTGATTCTAGTAATGGATATATATTTTATCTTGGAGAAGATAATTCTTAACTCTCAACTTTACAGTTATAACAAATTATAGCTACTTTAAATGGAGTAATATCTCTACTTAAAAGCTTAGCTATTTATGTCAATATACATATTGTATATAAATATGAACATATATTTATTTTCTTCTAGAATATGCAGATTGGGAAGATGTTACTTTATTTCAACTAGGTATACTTTATAATCTAATTGTTATTTTCCCCTTGAATCATAAACCTCAATAATATTTAAGATTAGTTCATCTAAGAAAATTTGCTTTATTAAAACAAATACATGACCTTTTTTCCTAAAAACTTATTCAATTCATTATTTTAAAACCATTCTCATCTTTTCCGGCAAGTAAGATTTTAAATTTTTTTATGTACAAATATTTACTGTCAGTTTAATTTCAGTTTTACTTCAAAATTCATTTTGCAATGTCAATCTGTTAAAGGGATACATATAAATAAGTCTGGTTTTAGAGATATTGATTTGTTGTGAATAGCTCTGTCTATTCACCTTTAGTTTCTATTCTGTGAATGAGATTTCCATATACTAATAGGGAATCACTGTACTCAATGATCCCTTTGTTTCTCAATATATTTTTTACGACTTCCCAAATCCTAAAAATAAGATAATTCACACTCTTTCCCATTAACTGATGTAGTCTTCTAACCTTGAGGCACAAATTCTTTCCACAAGACTAACTATGTTTACATAATCCCTTTAACATTATCCCAACAATCCAGAGGGACTAATATGTACATACAATTATAGATACATATGTAATCATATATGACCATATATGTAAATATATATATGTGACTTCACATGGAATCTTAGTCACTTCTCAAAGCTTATTTTTAAGGATGCTATAGTTTGAATACAGATAATATCTGGCCCAAAATGTGAACAGTGTCAGGGCTGGGAAACTGCTTTTGACTATGTTGTTTTTATAGTAGCAAAATTTCAAACAAAAATAAACCAAACCAAACAAAAAGATGAGAAGCAACTTCAAGAGTGATAATTTGCTCAAATGGAAAAATGTCCTGGTAGGCAACTTGAGACTTATGCTATAGGTGTACAATCCAAGTACTTTCTACAACTAGAGGCTATTTTGCCTTGAGAATCAGTAACTCTTGGTACTTGTGTCCTTCCGCCATCAGTTCTAGTCATTCTTGTTCCAAGAACCCATTTCTTGTAATTTTCAAAATTCTGCATACTCCTGGAATTTAGTCTTGAGTTTGATAGAGTTCAAACTGTCTCCCCTATTTATTATGTTTAAGAGGTCCCAGTTGAGGATATGGACCTTGAAAGGAGTTTGAGTCGGAAGGCTCTCATCAACCAGTCAACAGCTATGGGACTCTGGAAACAACGTTGACTTGTCTAAGCTTCTGGCAGGGTCCCATTCATCATGCTGCCTGTGAGGACTGAGTGAGTCAAGGCATGCATACCCTGGCGCAGAACTGACACCTGAGAATTCCAGTGCTGCCAGATGCTTCCTGTGTGCTTTTTACCAAGTCCCCTATACCTTTGTGTCCTTAGTTTTCCCACCAGCAAAGTAGGAAAGATAAAAGGTAGCTTAGCTTGCATAGTTCTTATGAGGATTACTACATTAATATAGAGAAAGTATCAAGAATTGAGCAGTTCTTCCATTATCTTGAGGGACACATTTCGAGTCCCCAGTGGATATCCGAAATCACACACCTACTACCAACTCCTAGGTAGGATGATTTTGCTGTGCATACATACCTATGAAGTGTTCAGATTACAAATTAGGCAAAGCAAGAGCTTATAAACAATGCCTAATAATAAAATACAACAAATGGAACAATATACTATAATTAAAGTTATTTAAAACTTGTGAGCTATTTGTTTCTAGAATTTTCCACTTAATATTTTTGGGTCCTGGTTGATCTGGGTGTCTGAAACCACAAAACATGAAACCACAAATAAAGGGGACTACTATATACCCACCTTAGAGAAAAATTTAGGTAATCTAAACACAAGTTATTATTTTTGTTTTTACTTTACTCTTTCTATTATAATTTAAAATAAGAACAATTTTATCATTTCTTAGGAGAACAAGTTGTTTCTTCTTAAATGAAAAGTTAACATGGATATGCAAGATCAGAACTACCATGACATGAAATATAGACTTGTGCAAGAGCCAATGTCAATTAACATCAAGGGTGCAAGTTCCAGATATACTTTAGGACAAACATTCACACTTGAGAAAACAAAGGACCTTAGGTTTTTGTCTAGGAATGAAGAAACCTGGAGCTTTGTGACCTGTGACCTATGACCTAAATCCAACTTATTTTCCTATTGTGGGGAATACTTCCCACCAGGTGCGTCTTTGATTTCCATTCTCACAACCTTCAAGAAAAATGGAAAAATGTAGATGTTTAAATTTGATGCTGAGTCACCTTCTGTATCAGAGAAGTGACTCTAAATTTAGATATGTAAGTTTCCAGTGAAATCACTTTCCTGGCTCCTGTGGCCATGGGTGTCAATGACAAACTGTAGGTATAAATACCTATGGATGGGAAGCCTCCATCCCATTCCCAGTCCAGACTCAGTGAGCAGCCATGAAGACCTTCATTCTCCTTGCTCTCCTGGGAGCTGCTGGTGAGTCTTTTTAATGAACAATCAGCAGGTGTCGATCCTCTCTGTGATAGATTGCTTTGTGCTCAGGAAAGCATCCATGAATGCTGGATGCAGGTCTGTACTCAGGAAGGGTGAAATATCTAAACAGCAGGGTCAGGCATACAGGTTTAGGGATATTGACATTTTATTTTCCCTACAAAGGTTATGGTCATCAGGACAGGTTCAAATAAACAGCATAGAAAAGGAAATCCTGGCAAATTCTATGAAGAATGAGAGATAGGGAAAGAAGAGTCTACGTGAAAGGAATACACATCTTGACCTAAGAATTTGGAATTAACAACTGAAACTAATTTTTGCCTCTTGAAAAGGTTGTGAATGTCAAAGGTTGGGTCTCCTGGATACTAAAGAGCTAGTTGTTACCCGAGATCTAAGGTATTTATTTTTTTCAAGAATAAAAGCTTTAGGTATTTTTTGTTACAACTTTCCTAATGATATCTCCACATGTCCTTAAATCATGAAAAAAAAAATTAAAAAATGACTGTTTCTGTTTTGATACCAGTAATTTTTATACTACTAAAAAGTAATACTATTTTTTCCTAAATTGGGTTGATTTAAATTTGATACATGTAGTTTCATGTTTGGAAACTTCTCTCCTAACCTCATTTTAAAATATTGGAAAAATGGAGCTCATATAATAGAATCACAGACATTTTGAATGGTAAGAAATCTTGACAAATCAATGGGCCACACTAGAATATGCCAGAGACATTAGCAAATATTACAAAGATAAATGAGTTAAGGGCAGTGTGGGGGCGGGGAAACATAATGTTCTGTCAGATGATTTAATGGAAATTTAGACTTGAACCAAGGAGATAAATTGAAAGAATAAAAGTACACAACTCTTTATTTCCTTCCAGACCATAATATTCTCAGGTGGCTTCTAAAAGTTTCTTTCTGTTACTTTATGGAGAAAGCTATCCAATACCAATACCCCATCCACCAGCACAGACATATACCAACAAAATTCCTAGAGAGATTTCTACCTATTTCTATGTCTGGGTTGCAGGGTTTTGAGTAAAAAGCATTCCTTATGGTAGTCAGGCATGTACTGTGTAAAAAGTGTGTGTGTGTGTGTGTGTGTGTGTGTGTGTGTGTGAGAAAGCAACACATAAGAACATGAAATGTCAAATTTAAAGCATAAATTTAAACACTAGATGCTAATTAATAGTAATATTACAAGCATTAAGTGGTAAAGATAGGAAATATTTTTAAAAATACATACCTTAAATTTCCTTATTCTGTTTCATTGTGACAATAAAAAAATTGCCATCTCTTTTCTGGTTAATCTGCAAAAACTTCATGGTGGCGTAGAAATTGCAAGATGGATCTGTTTAACAAAGTTCTCAACTTTTTCCTGTCAGTTGCACTTCCCATTGATGGCGATGATGACAAGATTGTAGGGGGCTATACCTGTGAGAAGAATTCCCTGCCCTACCAGGTGTCCCTCAACATTGGCTTCCACAATTGTGGTGGCTCCCTCATCAGTGACCAGTGGGTACTGTCGGCAGCTCACTGCTACAGGCCGTAAGTGACCAATGCTCAAATGCTGTTCTCTAAGATCAATTCATTCTATGGGACCACCAGAGCACAATGGGGCAAACCACAGTGTGATGTTTGGGGGGGCAAAGCTTTCAGATCCAGGTTCAGTTTCAGAAGCATCATGTCATTATCCACGTTATATTTCAAATAGTTGGGGTGTGGGATGATCTTGGCTGCATCAATGAATAGCTAATCACCCTCATTGACATTGACCCCAATTATACCCTCAAGTATTGTGTGATGCAATACTTGTGAGAGACAGTTTCATGCTGCAATGCCCTTATTGTCTTTGATGAGGGGAAACAGTGGCAGATGAATTATCCCCGGAATTAGCTTAAGAATATGAGTCAATACAGTCCTACCCATCATCACTTAACAAAAGAAATGGTGTGTGGAGACAATAAAATGCATGTATGCCAAGAGAAACATTAAAATTGCATAATTCTTTCCATTCTCTAAGTATTCTGTTATAATTCTCACTCTTGTCTCATCGCCCTACGATACTCAGTGACACTAACTGGTGGAGAAGTGGCAGGTGTTGGTTAATCTCCACCAATCTCCTTTTCATCTCCAAATATGTTATTGGGTCATTTGGTTTCTATTACTATACCTTACTGTTTTAACAAGATGATGGATTGTGATTAGTTATTAGCAGTGAAACTTACCTAAGAAATTCTCTGACCTGCTCCACATTTGGTAGCGCACAATAATACCTTGAGTAAAAGATTGCCCATGTGACTGAGAGTTTGAAGAGAATGGTACTTGGGTTTGGGCTCATGATTAGGGGATCAGAAGAAGGAGAAGTTATTGTTCATACTTAGGAAACTTTTAATTCTTAACACCAGGAAAATTCAGGTGCGTCTGGGAGAACACAACATCAATGTCATCGAGGGTGATGAGCAATTCATTGATGCCGCCAAGATCATCCCACACCCCAACTTTTCAATAGATACTGCGGATAATGACATCATGCTTCTGAAACTGAAATCACCTGCTACCATCAGCTCTCGTGTATCCACTATCTCTCTGCCAAGATCCTGTCCAACTGTGGAGACTGAGTGTCTTGTGTCTGGCTGGGGCAACACACTGAGCTCTGGAGGTAAATGTCACCATGAACACAGGTACAAAGTCTCAGAACACCAGAGGCAAATACACATGTAGGATTATTTAATCCAAATTTTAACAGAAGTTATTATTGGAAATAAGCAGTCTTAGAGTACACTATTTAAGTGGTAAAGATTTATTTCCTGAGGGCATGCAGAACACACAACAGACAGGAACTTGTTATAAGAGGTAACTGTATTTAATTAAGTGTGTGTAGTGATATACAGAGAACTAGGCCTGTATACAGGCCTAGTTACAAGACTGTTACAAAACAGTCTCTGGACTTGAGATCTTGCCCACCAAGTTTATGGTTAGAGCAGGAAGAACTTGTTGATTATAACTAAAAAATTCTCCCTAATTAGAAGTCATTGGCAACTGGGATAACAGTGGGAACATCCTGAAAGACAGGATGTGCGGTGGGGAAAAAAAAAAATTTTTTTCATCCACATTGTGAGTAATTTTCCATTTGCACTGTTTCACTCAACAGTCAAATATCCTGATCTTCTGCAGTGCCTGGATGCTCCAGTGCTCTCTGACACTGCTTGCCATAAGGCCTACCCAGGCATGATCACTAGCAACATGTTCTGTCTGGGCTTCCTGGAGGGAGGAAAGGACTCCTGCCAGGTGAGTGTCTGCTACTCTGCCTCTGTCCAGCTCTGTCTCACTCTCCTTCTCCGTCATATTTTTTTTTCCTTTTCTGAAATATAGAATACTGTAAAACTGACCCCAGGAATGATTGTGAGAAGTGAGCAATATCATTAAGACAACTACAAGTTTTCTTTCTGTGATATTGATGATGAATAGTAAGGAAAAATAGATGAAAAGAAGATGATGCATAAGCCCTGATATCCAGGCACCCTTCTGAGTGGTATCTGGTGGAATGGGATAGCTGTTAAGAGGAGCAGGGCTGGTGGGATGGCATTCAATCTCTTCAGTCCTCAGCTTTGCTTGAGCTGTGGAGCTATTACAGAAATAGGAGGGGCTACAGAAAAAGAGGAATAATAGGTATAATGAGATTGAGGGTTGGATTTCCAGGGGTAGAGAAGGTGTTCCATGGAGGATCGGCAGTCTGTAATAATGGCCCAAGGATAAGGACAGAAGCCTGTGCAGCCCATTCTGCCCCCTGGACATGGACATGAGCTCTGATTTTCTTTTCCTTCTTCTTCAGTGTGACTCTGGTGGCCCTGTGGCCTGCAATGGAGAGCTCCAGGGCATTGTCTCCTGGGGCACTGGCTGTGCTCTGAAGGGCAAACCTGGAGTCTACACCAAGGTCTGCAAATACTTGGACTGGATTCAGGAGACCATCGCCGCCAACTAAACACCTTTATGTCTTCATGATCCAATGCTGCTAATGAACTTCTCCCTTCTTCTATGCCTGAAATCAATATCTCAATAAAGCCATTTTGCTGCATACTACATCTGCCCAAGAATGGTCCTTGCTTTGGTTCTGATGAGCTTTCTCCTGACAGTTGCTACCAAGTAAGAAGGTTAATAGACCACTTGCTTTTTTATGGATAGGACACAATTTGAAGTTTTTTTAGTCCTTCATCAAACCTAATACATTTTAACTTATCAAACACCTACTATGCAGCAGACTCTGTGGGTAGCATTGCAGATACACAAGTAAAGATCATTGCTTAACACTTTATTTTTTTCAAAATAATTACCAGTTTTATTATTAACATATTACATGTATTTTGTTTGGAAATTGAACTATAGTATGCATTTGGTCATGCATTGGTCTTGATAGATCAAGAGTTCATAGATGACAACATTTTAACTCTAGTACCAAGAGTTAAAATCAATTGCCAAAGTCATCAAAATACTTCAGAGTAAAGTTTCAATGAAACCCAAATGGTCCCTATTCACAGTGCATCACTGATTCTGTGACAGGTGTTCTGCATTTTATTCTTCAAACCATCTAAACCTCAGGATAAAGGACATATCTAGCTGCAGATTTTTTTAATTACAGTTTTTTTTTTTTATTTCACATCTTCCAAGGATCCACCTACATATATGTTCCCATTCTCCAAGATCTTGTTTTCTGGCTGGAAGATCATTGCTATAGCAGGCATGGCCTCTGAAGACTATCTCAGCCCCCTCCCACCACCCATGTCTCTTCAAGTCCAGCCCCAGATTAGGTACTAATTTCAACCAGAGGCCATAGGAAGTACAAATTTGGATAAATTCGTAGAAAATAGATGTATGCTAGGTCTTAAAGGTCATCTAGAGGTATGATCTGTCCCCCTCAGCCCTCCCTGAGAGTGTACCCACACACTCTGCCTTGGTTCCTTCTCCAGCTCTTCCCGAGATCTTCCTCTTCCCATGGATCACCCAGAGAAGGTTCACAGTGGAAGCTTCCACACAGGATTCCCATGCAGATGTATTGGAAGGACTCACTAAGCCCTGAGCACAAGCACATTGGAGTACATGGAGCAGGACTGAAGGGGAAACTGCAGCCTCAGAGACAGGTGAAGAGAACACTGTGTTACAGCTCAGTATGCTGTAACAATACCAGAGTCGGGTGCCTTACACACCACATGCTGTTTCTCACAGTTCTGAGGGCTGGTGAGGAACGCCCAAGGCATGTCTCGGGGGAGCCAGCTTCCTAGTTTGCTGACGTACTGTTTTAGGCAGTTTTTTTACTAAGGACCAGAACAGAACAACTGTAGAGGAGGAAAGGTTTATTTCAGGGCTCATGGCTTCAGAGATCTTGGTTTATAGAAGGCTGGCTCCACTCCTTGGGGCTCGAGGTGAACCTACATCATAGTGGAAAAGTGTGGCAGAGGGAAGCTGCTCACATGATGACCAGGAAGCAGAGAGACAGGTCTCCACTTGGCAGATACAAAAATATACCCTAAAGCCACATCACCAATTCCCACCTCCTCCAGCACACCCCACCGCCTCAGTTACCACTCAGTTAATTCCTGTTAGGAGATTAATTTACTGATTGGGTTGAGACCCTCACAACCCAATTATTTCTCCTCAGAATCTGCTTACGGAATCTCACACATGAGCTTTTGAGGGACACCTCGCATCCAAACCTAACCATATCCTCAGCCTCCTGTCAAATCCATGAACCCTTCCTGGCTTCATCCCCTGAAACTTATCTAAACTTCATTACTTCCCAAGAGTTCCACCCTCCAGTGCTAACTATTTGGAGGCTAAAATCAACATAGGAATTCAGGACGACACAAACAAGTGGTCTATAATAGACATCTCAAGAGAGGTAGTACAGGAAGAAACCTGAGCTCATCAGTGCACATCAGAAGAGAGACCCTTCTTTTTAGTATATTGTTGATCCTTGCTTCATTGAATCCAAGTACTTGATGGTCAAATGTTTATGACTGTTTAACTGAATTAAGATAGGATTGCTGCCAAAAAATACGGGAATATTTAAATGGCGAGAACAATCTTCACCAGAATAATCAGATATGTTTATGAAAAGTCAGAAACAACTCAAATAAAGTTTAATAGCATGTTGACTAAATAAATATGCCTTTTGTTTCCATGTGAAAATGTATAGGTATTCTGTTCATTAATCAAGCATGTACTCTTCAAATACTTCCTAAGTGCCTATAAATTACTGGCTTTGATTTATACACTGTATGTATAAATGTGTACAGTGCAGACACATCCACTGTCTTCCTGGTGGATACAGGCTGATGGGTAAGCAGACAGGAAGTCAGTAGAATGTGAGGGTGACCCCGGCAGGTGCTGTGAGGAAGACACTGGATAAGGGGACACGTGACTGGAAAGTACAGGCCTTCTTCAAAAGCAAAATCAAAGAAAAACACCAAAGACCCATCAAAATGTACTGCAATTTAACCTAACGAGCCATTCAGTGGTGTAGAGGAGATTACTGAAACATACTGATTGCAAATAAATGGCTAATTCATGATTCAGTAATATCCAGAGAGGCATGGCATCTTTGCAGCACATAATGAGGAAATGTGAAGAGATCAAAAGCTGAGACTGGGGGAAACTGGCTGTGGACTAGGCTTTTTTATTGCTGTATCTAATTATTTTAAGAGAAGAATTCTTTTATCTCTTGCTTCTGGAAATTTGGAGAGTATAAATCAAATCTCAACTTCATGATTACAACATTTTATAGCTATGTAAATTAGTGACCTACTAGTACTTCAAAGCTTATTTACTTATGTAAAAATTTCATATATATATATATATATATATATATATATATATATATGAATGAATTATACACACACACACACACATGTGAATATATCTCCATTGGACAAAGTAACTTTGCTTCAACTGGGTATTTTTTAAAATCTAGTTGTTAGTTCTCTCATTACCAAGCAATAATCCTCAACATGTTCTAACAATCAGTTGAACCAAGAAAATTTATTTTAATTAGACAAATATAAGCCTCTTTTCCCTGAGATCTTACTGAATTTATCATTTTAATGCAACCATTGTTAACTTTTGAGAAGTAACTTGTATTTAAAATGTGTTTTTAAATGTAAATACTATTTTCTTATTATTTTAGTTTCTTGTTTTAAATTCAATAAAGAATATTGAAATCTGTTGAAAGTAAAAGAATTTAAAATTCTTTAGTCTTAGAGATACTTATTAGTTCTTAATAGCACCGTTCATTCACATTCAATATCTATCCTATCTAAGGCTATGGGGTTATCAAATCTCTTGAAATAATCCCAGTTTTCAATGGTCCCTTTGTTTCTCCATTTTTTTATGAGTTCTAAGCTTCTACAGAATAAGCAACTCATTTTTTTCTCCACTAACTGATGTAGTATTCTCACCTGAGGCACAACAGATGCCTTCAAGAAAACTAATCTGTTGGTTATGTATGCCCTCTAACACTATCTCTAACACTATTCCAGTAGTCCATGGTTATAAATACATGTGTGTGTGTGTGTGTGTGTATTTCCACACATGAAAATAACCAACTTACAGAGCTGATTGTATTAGAGTTTGAATACCAATAGTATGGGGTTGTAATTATTTCTCATAACATTCATGCTCTGTATCTATAGGAAGAAATAAAAGGTTATAAAACAAAAGATCATGCACTCTAGGAATCACAGGATGTGCCATGCTGGTGTGTGCCCTTATCATCTGACTTTACTTCCTTGTGGACAGGCTGAGCTGACTTCTGAGGAACTGCTCATCCAGGTTCTGCACTTGCGCTGTGCTTGGCCATTTCTCCCCCGGGAGGAAAAGCTCACTCATGATGGAAGACAATTGCTCCAACAGGACCCCATCAGCTGTGTAGTCACCAGGATTTTCAACGTCCTCCTTACACGTTTCATCTCTTAAGGATCAAACTTTTGAACTTAAAAACTGCAGTTTTAATATCATAACCCTTGTGGGGCCTGTGGCCCTCCCCCATAATCCCAGCTATTCAGAAAGCTGATGGGGGCAGGAGGATCCTGATCCTGGCCAGCCCTGGCAGCGTAGTGAGATCCTGTATCAAAATGAAAAATAAAAAGCACAGGAATATAGCTCAGTGGTGGAGCATCTCTGGGCTTTATCCCCAGGACCACCAAAAATAAAAATAATAAAATCAATAACCCTCTCCTTAATCTCCTAAAGATCTTTTTGATTTATTGTTCTTGTTTCCCTGTTAAGATTGTTCATCTTTAGAAAGGAGAGGTGCCAAATAGTGCCATATCTAGGAAAAATAAATTGGATGTAGTGTAGTTTAATCAATTTCCTTTATTTTTATAATTGCTTTACATATATATTTTTTAAAATCCTCATTTCAAGATTTAATTTTTTTGTTATTAGCTGAGTAATTTGACCTCCTTACTCCAATCATAATCATCAACATTTTTGTTGAATCTACACTTTCATAAGCTACTGGCATAGAAGAGTTTCACTCTCCCAAGTGAGAGCTAATTGTATGTGTTTTACTGTATAAGCTGTGCAATCTGAAGGTGAGATCTAATTGGTGAGAACAGTGATTCTTTAAAAAGAGGAAAGTAGATATATAAAGGAGAAAAAGAGGTTAGAAAGGATAAGACTAAGGAAGACACTTTTTAAAAAATCATAAAGACAGGGGCTGGGGTTGTGGCTCAGTGGTAGAGCACTTGCCTCACACGTGTGAGGCACTGGGTTCAATTCTCAGCATCACGTATAAATACCAATTGCAATGGTATCAACCTAAGTCAGGAGGCTGACGCCTTGAGGTCAGCTCATCTGATAACGGGTAAGGACCATATGTACTATTGGACAACCTAAGGCAGGCACGGTCCCTAAGCCACATGCTTGTTGTTTAAACAGAGAGGGGGAGATGTTCAGAGCCACAGCCGAAGGGGCCCCAGCAAACTTCCAGCTGCCAGCTGATTGGCTCCTCTGTGGTGATGCTCATTGGGCTGTTTCCCCACCCTTTCAGACCACAGAGCTGCTTATTGGGGGACTCTTTTGGCTCTGCCCATGTGACCCAGCCAATCGGCCTCAAAAGCAAGAGGAGTGGGGGATTGAGAGGCTCCCCCGAAGCTGGTGGTGGCAGTTGGGCTCTGAGGGAATTCCTGAAGAGCTCTTGTGGTGCGGCCTGTGTGTTCTAAAAATAAAGTTCGGTTCTGCTTGACAAGTGGCTCGTGAATTGTCCCCAGCCAGACTGCAGCATTATGAATAAAATAAAGGGCCATCAACATTAAAAAATTTTTAAAAAATCATAAAGATGGATTCTTTATAAACATCCAGCTGTATGATATACAACATGAATTCTCTTCTTCAATTTCCCAGAATAATTTTTCTACTTTGTTTCAAAGTTGAATCTGGTTTGGAGAATGAGATAGAATAATGTGTAGATGAGCCGCAAGACCGACATGGGATGAAAGGTGAGGTTTTCTATAAGAAGCTGCCATGTCCAGGGTAAGGAGAACCAGCAGGCTGGTAGGAGCACAGTTGCTTCAGGATACCAAGACAAGGGCCTTTGTTCAACTGAAAACTAGTTTTCTGTAGCTCTGGGTGCCTCCAAAATATTTTCTTCAAATACCGTATCATCCAACATTCAGACAAGAAATAAAAACTACATCAGCAGGATAAAGAAGAAACATTTTAATATAAAGAACTACTTTTTTTTTTTAGTGAGGGAGGGAAATCACATAGAATGGGACAAAGCAAACAAAAAACAGCTTTGGAATGTCTGACATGTGAAGAGTAGACAACTCTAAATGAAATTCTGGTGTTTTATTATTGTTGCTTAATTTTGGAGTTCTTTTTTTGTGAATTTTCCCCAATAAACAGGTGTTAGGTTTTATGACAGATAATACTGGTTGTCAATGAAATTTCCAGGATGTTTAGTTCACAAAGTCATCACTATTTTCTAAACAAACCCCTTGACACTAATCTCTAGGGATAAAGCCAACTGACCATGAGCAGAGCACGCAGCAGCTCTGGAGGCTTCCTGGGCTCACCTGTCCCATCCTTATCCTCCTGTAATTTCTCATAGTCTCACGTGATGTGAGACTATGAGAAATTGCAGGATTACATCACAGGATGTCCCAAGTGAAACAGAATTGCAGGGAGTAATGCACTTTCCCCAAAAGAGAAGCACAGTGGGCTGGGGAGACCATAAATCCCCAAAGGCTCAAGGATTCTCAATTCCTGACCTCAGGATAAATATTAAAATAATATTTATTCTCACAGGAGGAAACAAGTTTTAGGATGGTGCTGAAACCAAAACAAACAACTCTAAGAACTAGAAACATATTGAAGGTTTTTGTTTGTTTGTTTGCCTTCTTGTTACAGTACTCAAGAATAATTTCTCACTTTTGCAGAGGTGAAAAATGGAATAGTAACAATTTGTAACAAATAGTAAGTATGTTCTAGGTACTACACACTATGCTTAAGAAATTAAAAATAATATTTATCCTCACACTGATTTGTGAAAATATACACTAATATTCTTCCCATTAGAATATCAAAGCTTAACAAGATTAAATGTTTTTCTCAGGATAAAACAGCTAGTAAGTCCATAGGAACTGAACCCCAGTTGGACTCCAGAGCCCATGTTTCTCATTGCTATGTAAAGACACATTGAACTCTGAGAAATATTTAGGGATAGCCCAACACTATTTTAGGCATTAAGATAAAATGGCATCCAGAAGGTCTTGAAAATAAGTAACACTTATTTCACTTAACCAACATTTATTTATAGGACATTTACTATTTAATTTCAGGCACCCTGGCAATCCTTCTCCAGATGACCTTGAGATTCCCCCACCCCCACCACTCGCCATCATATAGCCACTTCCCAGAATTGCCCCTCTAATGTGGAATGGAGAAAACACAAAGATGATGAAAAATGGATATTAGGACTAAATACCATAATATCTTAGGCAGTGAAATTTCTTTTGTGACCCTCTAGATTGAGGGGGACTTTTTTTTATAGGGAACCTCCTCACTCAAGCAGAATCACCACCCTTAAGAAAACCCACTTGGGTCCCCACCGTTAAAAATGGAGTAGAGTTGGAAGTGATTTGCCACATGTTCTGATTATTGATGTCTGCTTTATAAAGGACCTCAGATAGATGAGTAAAGTAACAGCCGTCATTGATTATTATTGTAGTTTCTGACTCGAGGGTCTGACTGGGCTTAACTCCACAGTTCTTGCTTGGGGTCACTCATTTATAGTCAGTTGGTGGCTGGGCATGGAGGCACCTCAAAGGCTTCCTCACTCACATTTGGTAGTTGATGCTGCCTGTCAGCTGGCCAGAGCACTTATGCCTGCCTCTCCAGGAGGCTTCCATATGGGACATTCTAGGCTTCCTTATAGTGTAGTGTCTGGCGTCCAAGAATATGTTCCTCAAAATAAGATAGTCAGAGAGACACGAAATAGTGTAAAAAACGATGCCAGTCTACATTCCAGGGGGAAAGAATTAGACTTTGCCTTTTGTAGGGAGAAGGTATACCACATCATCTGATATCCAAAAAGAAGTCTCTTGGAGATTTAGTTGTGCTAGTTGGGGTCACAATTGAGTGACTCTGAATGAAATGTTGTATATGGGGACTCATGAATAGGATGGTGATGACAGGACCTCAGGTCCCTTAAGTGTGTTGCCCTCTTACTTCTCCACACGGCGCATCGTTGTTCTCTAGCCTATTTGTTTTTTTTCCTCTTAGAAAAGTAAGAAAACATATTTTAAAAGTGAGAAAATTGACTGAAGTTGCCCTCATATTTTCATCGACGAGGACTTGAGAGAGGACCAGATTGAGAACAGGTAGAGAGATGGGTTTCACAGTGAAGATATTAACAAAAATGCTCAGTTCTCCTGTGGTGGCTTAAAAACAGACAAAGGTATCTGTCTTAATATTGGGGCTTATTGGGAACAGGAATGGTAGCTGGCCAAGACAGGTAGAGGAAAACAAAAAAAAATAAGGACCCAAGGCAGGTCCCAACAATGTAGCAGGAACCAAGCTCTGGTAGGAGAGTCCATGTGCTTCAGGGTCAGAGTTTCCCTTAATATATCCAAATCCTCCGTGAGTCTGAAACCCACTCCAGCACGAGGTTAGTGGTAAATTGATAAATGAAGTTGAGATAGATGTTTTCATGTATTGGGACAAACCAGAATAAAGATAACTGAAGAAATTGATAGAAATAAGTTCCAGTCCTATCAGATAAATCTTTGGAAAGAGCAGAGAGGTGCTGGGCTTCCTAAAATGTCATGAGTGGAAGGCTTAAGCTGCGTGATTATGAGCAAGATTTTTAAACTTAGAGCTTCAGCATATTTGTAGAAAATGAGTATCAATGACACTTAACTTATAGGCCATTATAAAGGATAAGTGAGTTCACACATACAGGACATGTGACACATGGTAAAAACTCAATAAATGGGGACCTTATTATTATAAATCACGTTTTAACGATTTGGATACTAAAGAAATGGAATCCTCAAAGTAGAACACTTAGGAATATCCAGATGACATATTTTAAGTTAAAAATTAAATTTCACAAGAACTAAGTTTGTATATATTTTTTACAGATAGAGGAATGCTATTTTTATAGTCTCTCATAACTGATCAGTTCTTCATCTACTATGGCAAAGGTCAGTCCAGGGCTGCCTGTTTTGCATTTGTTCAATCTCTGTAAAATCTGGGGTTCAACCCATGATTTAGTACTTATCTCTGGGAGACAGAAAAGTATCATGGTAAGATTATCTTACAAAATGGAGTGTGGTACATCTAGAAAAAGAATGGGTATAAAGTTTGGTTTTATTCACTATTCCATAGGAAAGCATCCCAGTTCTGAAGATCTAGAGCATGTTGGCAGGGTTATTTTGTCCTACACCTTCAGAGGGAGGGGTAAATAAGTTTAAGTAGTGGGATTTAGATTCTGGGTTATTTTGCAAACAGTGGGGAAGCTCTGTCCATTGGATTAATAGAAAATGTTACTTGAGTGTAGCTTGTTTCAAGGAAATAGACTATCTGATACTAGCTCATCATTCATGAAATGAAAGAGGAGAACTTGGAGGATCTTGTCTGCCTTCGTCAGCAGGTACAAGAAAAGGGGGAAAGATCTGATTGACCTGCAGCAGGTCAACAGGGGGTGACTCAATTCCTCTCCTTCACCCATATCATGGAGCTATGAGGAAAGGACAAGTGCATGGAAAGTCTGATCCAAGTCTGGTGGGAAGAAGGTTCTTGGTGGTAATTCATCTTCTAGAACACAGAAGGGTGAGGAAATTTCTTACCTATCCCTGTTTTCTGGAAGCACACAGGGTCCAAGTAGAGTTCAACTTTGCCACAGGGCATCTTGAGACCTTGTTCTGAGTTTCGACTTTGCCACTAACTTCTGTGAGAATCGCAACTTCCTCATCACCAAACTGAGGAGAAAAGAAAGAGAAAAGGTTTATCCAATGCATTTTATACCCCAGTGTTCTGTGAGTCAGTGGAGACAGCAGAGGGATTTTGGGAAAAAAAAGGGAAATGACAGGGGAAGGTAGGGAGTGAGGTTTAAAGTCACAAAGGAAGGAGGGGACCACAAAGAAAGGCTATGTCACAGAGAGGGAGGGAAGAGGTGATCAGGTTATATAATGACGCCTCGGGAGACTTCAGGGATCAGAGAGGAGGCACCAGAGCTTGCTTGGGTCTGTCCCTTCCTCTCCTTCACCCACATCTGAGTTGGCTCCTTAGACAACGGGTCTTGATAAGAACTAGTTTGAAGACTTCCGTAAGACCTTTATTTCTCTCCGTACCTCTCAATTCCCCACTGTTCTTATCAAGGATTTTGGGACTCATTTTGGATCAACTTTCTGCTCTAGAAGGATTGCAGTCTGCCATGAAGGATTTTCTCATTCTCGTGCTCTTGAGTGCAACTGGTGAGAGTTTGGGCCTGATTCCTACCTCGGGAAATATGCAGGGGTTGGAAGGGCATCTGAAGAGAGCAGCAACTGCTGCAGGAGATGAACTAAAGCACCTGGATGCACAGCTGGTCCTCTGGACCTGCTCTGAGTCCCTCTGATGCCCGATGCCTGTGAGCAACTCAGGACATACCCACTGCCATGCCCTGTTCAGTCCTGGGACCTGCTCTTTGAGCTCGTGGGCATGTGATTTTCTCCTGCACAGCCAGGTGGTTTCCTTTCCCAGAGCAGATGGTTATTCGAGGATGTGGGCCTAGAAAGGGAGGGCAGGCAGGTCAGGGGTTCAGGAAGCCCCCTGTTATCCCACTTCTTTCCAAGTCAGGAAAATCTTTTATCCCCATTCTTGTCAAAGTTAATTTTTTAAAATATTTTTTTTAGTTGTAGATGGACACAATATCTTTATTTTTATTTGTTTATTTTTATGTGGTGCTGAAGGTCAAACCCGGGGCCTCATGCATGTGAGGCAAGCACTCTACCACCAAGCTACAATCCCAGCCCAGAAGTTAATTTTTAAAATAATGTATTTAGGGTGTTCATTTAATTTTTTCAGTTTTATAACACACAGTACAGTCAATGGGCATTTCTCATCAACACGAGATGAGCACATAAGTTAGTGTCACCAAACTTCAATATAATTTCATATCAAGCAAAAATACATGTCAAATTCCTTAATGTGTAGAGCTCAGGTGGTGTGGATGGTTTTCTCTTATTTTTTAAAATGTCAAGAATAAATTAAAGAACTCTGTACTATCCTTGAAAACTTTCCGTTAGAGAACACCAGCATAGCCAGTCATGATTTCTTTTCTTCTTTGTCTCTCCACCCACCTATGACCCCTTGATGCTCCAGGACTTATTGTGGAAAATGTTTCTAATGAAAAGAAAAAAACACAAGATGATTTTACTATTCCTTACATGGTCTATCTGAAATCCACCCCAGAGCCCTGTGTTGGGTGTCTCATCCACCCCCAGTGGGTATTGACAGCTGCTCACTGCCCCTTACCGTAAGTAGCCCTTTGCTTATGGAATCAGGGGGAGATTATTCAAATAGATGTAAGTCTGGTAAAATAGCCTAGCAAGTTTTTGATGGAATTGGAAGATCCATGAAGATAGAGAAGCTTCTTTTCAATAGAATACACAGTCGGGTGTTTTAAGTAGAGATCCAGAGGAAGAGGTCATAAGATTTTCATGGGAGGTAAATAATATTCTCTCATCATTAGTCTATAGCAACAGCTGTTTCATGCACTGAGAAGACAGTGAGGAAACAGGATGGAAATCATTTTCCAACTTGGAGCTTACATCTGGTAGAGGAAGCAAGCCAAAATAAGCAAATAGCTGAAAATAAGGCATGAAACAGAACATCAAGTTGCAATGTAAAGGAGCAATGTATAGGGTAACCTGCCAGGCCTCTCTGAAGACATGAGAGCAACAGGAAGAGGAAGCAGTCAGACAAATATAGTGTAGAGGGTATTCCAGATCCAGGGATCACTATTTTTATAGTTTTTGAGGTAGAAAAGATAGTAGGGTATTTGGCCAACTGAGGAATTGGTATTGACTGATTATACTGGGTCAGGGGATGTTCCATAGGATAAGAATTGCCCCTGCCTCTTAAGCAGAGTCTCACCATGCAGGTAACAGAAGGGCAGGAGGGCATCATGCACAATAATGATGCACAATAATGTCACATCTGCACTTTTGTTGGGCATGCAAATGGGTCACGTGAAGGGAGTCCTACTCAGTTGCAGGAGTATAAAGGGCCATTTCAAACTTGCAACTCTCAGCCACCTGGTTGTCAAGACGGTTTATTCCAACACAGATTGAAAGCCTGGCCTCTGTATCAGGAGGAACAGAAAGGAAATAAGTCAGCTCTCATCCTCCTGGACTTAGAGTTAGAAAATCAGACGTTCTTTCTATCACCCATATTTAACACGTGAACTGCTTTGGGCAGGTTATTAGGAGCCCAGGAATTATTAGGTATGTTGCATGATTAGACTGCTGAAAATGGAAGTAGGTGAGTCTAAATGGGGATTATAAGGGATTATAAGCAAAAAGACTTCTGGCAGTCTCAACAAACTACTAGGAGAATCTCGTGAGTCTTTGATCAATCTAGATAAGACATGGTAAGTATAGTGATATGGGCCTGAGAAAATCATCAAAACACCTAAGAATATCCAGAAACAGTGTGTCCCATGTCCCATGTACGTGGTCAAGACAGTGTAGGGTAGATGAAGCACTGTGGAATCACTGACTGCGGTACCATCACACCACCTACTAATTCAGATTATCCAAATCTTAACACCTGACCCTTGAGTGCATTACAGGTCAGGCTTCATAAAAGCATGTCTGTAATACAATGGTCCTGTCAAGAATTTTATTTCTACAGACAAAGATACATCACTGCAGCTTTCAGGTTAATAAATGAAATTAAGATGATAGGAGAAGGCAACTTCTGACCTTTTTTGTACGATGACATTGTTGACTCTCCTCTTTCCCATTTCCTTGCCTTTTTTTTTCCTTCCAAAGCATCAAAATTCGACTTGGAGTTTATCAACCCAGCATCAACAATAAAAAAGAGCAGGTACAAAATTATTCATTGACTATGACTCACCCTGACTTTGATGCAAACTCTCTGGAAAATGACCTGATGATGATAAAACTCTCCAAACCTGTGGTACTCAACAACCATGTGGGGACCATTGCCATATCCTTGGAGCCCATCGCATCTAACGAGTCCTGCTTCATCCCCACCTGGACTTGGAATGACTACAAAAACCGTGAGTGCTCTTCATCCTGAGGAGGTTGGAGCTGGGAAAACGTGGTCAGATACACTTGATGGAAAGAGCTGGTATGAGCAATGTTCTTGCTCCTAGAGGGATTTCTGCCAAGCTTTATGTGGCCAGAATTGGAAGTCAAAGATAAAATTTGGAGATTGGCTATGGGGCAGCTAATAAGACACCAAAAATGGAGCAGGCAGTAATTGTTGTATATGTAGAACATTTAAGGCCAGAGTCCAGGGAACTCTGGACTTTAAAATAAAGATGGGGAATCAGTTTTCCCACTTGGAGCTTACATTCTAGTAGAGGAAGCAAGCAAAAATAAGTAAATGGCCAAAAATAAAGCACAAAACCGAATATCAAGCTGCAATATAAGGGAACAGTATATAGGGTGACCTGTCAGGCCTCTCTGAAGACATGGGAGCAACAGGAATAGGAAGAGGTCAGACAAATACAGTGTGGAGGGTAGTCCAGACCCAGGGTATTCTAGACCATTACAAATGGCACATACAGATGGAGTGTCCTCATGCACAGACAGTAGGCCAAGAGGGTGGTTGCTAATTGAGACTTTCAAAGAACCCCACCCAAAAGCAGGGGGAAAAGAAAAACAAATCTTACAGGACAAGATGAAGCCACAGAGTTTATATTCCACCCCCCACCACAGAGAACCCAGCCTGTGCAGAGTCATGATAATCCATTCATTCCAGGTGACCCTGAGAGAGAGGAGAGGAGGGTGGTTGCAGAACCACCTGTCCTATCACCAGAGATGGCTCCCTGCTGAGATTACTTACTAATCTCACCCTCCTGATATATCTGAGATCTCCCTGTAGAGGCAGAAGACTTGGGTGGTTCATAGAAAGTTGATTATTATGACTTCCTGAAGGTGTCTTTCTGGCCACACATACCTTATGGTCACCACCCATGTTGTAGGCACTCATCCTCCTCTGTGAGCCCAAATTTGGATGAGCAGAGAGATTTGATGTCTGTGGGAGATGTCTGTCTTCTCATGGGCACTTTGAAAATAAAGTTAGTGAATCTGTTGGTCCCTGTTGGCAGATAACTTCATGTGACTGCTAATAACCACTTATGCTCTCTTTAAGTATTGTCAAAACCTGCTGACTCGGGTTTAAACCCTGCATCTGGCACCCACAGATGGTCTGTTTGTTCTGCGAAAACAAATAACTTGGGACTTTTAAAATAATTATGTTATTTAAAAGCAAAAAAAAAAAAAAAAAGAAATGAGAACTTTTATATTTTCAGTGTGTTGCAATTTCACATTTCAATTTAGAAGCAAAGTACCTGGGAATCTTAGGTGAATATATTTTCTGAACAAAAAATTACAACATGTGATTTTTGTCCTTAACTTAAGTCTTATTCAAAGCAATTTGGATAACACCTTACAAAAGTATTCCTTGACATACCATTTGTAAATAAAATAAAACCATGCAAAGGTTTTTATGGTGTGGGCTCTACATGTCATTTATAGTGAGGGACCACTATAAATAAGAATTTTTTTATTCCAAGTAATTTATTTCATCTAGCTTGTTAAACATATTTTAATTAGGACATATAAAACCATAAAACTAAACATAACTTCTCTCTGTTTTATTTTTTCTGTTCTGAGACTTTCTGGTTTAATCTGCTTTGGGGCATTTTTTGGATATACTCTATCAGAAAAATCCTGCTCCTTAAGAGCCACCAGGCTTAGTATGATCAGTCTCTGATCACTTTTTGTTTCTTCTTCCTTCATACTCTCTACCAGAGATTAAAATTACACAAACCTGTAGCTAGAGTCCCTGCATCTTGAAATTGACAGTGTAAAAAACAATTACCATGAAAGAGATGAACAGAATGATTTCTGGGGGAGAAATATGTCTTTACATACAGATAACACACTTCTAAGAAATCAGTTTATAAATAATCTATTTGAAATCATGTACCACATGCTTCAGTGATGGAAGACATACAACACTGGTCCCTTAAAATTATAATGAAGCTGAAAAATTCCTATTGCCTAGTGTTTTTCACTTTATCTTTTCAGATATATTTACATACTTTAATCCATACTATTGTGGTACAATTACCTGCACTGTCCAGTACAGTGACTTGCCATATGTGTTTGTAGCCTAGGAGCAGTGGCCATCCCTCATAGCCCAGGTGTGCAGTGGACTGTCCCAGCTAGGTGTGTGAAATACATTCTATGACATTCTTAGAGCAAAATAACCTGCTTTGGCATTTCTCAATCATTGGCAACCCATGACTCCAATTTGAAAAGCAGTTCTACACCATAAACATAGTTACCAATGTAAAGAAAATGAAGTAGATGCCAAAAGGAAAAGATGGTGTGTAGACCACGGAGACTTGGCCTTTTTACTATCTTTCTTCTAGTGGCCACTCATCATCTTTACACAGTTGTTTCAAAGGTATAGACGTTAATTAAAGATTTGGTGACTGGTGGAAGGGGACTTATGAATCTGCTTCTTCCACACAGATTCTGAACCAAGAACCTCAAGAAGGGTGGAATGTGGGTTGAAATATTCTCAGGGATGAATTTGTCTCCATCATAGGGGTTGATCATAAGGGCACTTGGGATAAGGAGCTAAACTCTGGAATCCATTTGTCTTCTCGTTCCCACAGTCAGTGACCCAGACATCATGACATGGATAAGCCAACATCCTCTTTCTGCCCGTGACTGCCAGGATGTGCTCCAACAACAAGAAGAAACAAAACCAAAATTAAACATCATGTGTGTGGGACAACCTCTAAGCCTCATAACTAAAGTAAAGGTATGGTTCCCTATGGTAAGACAGTGTGGGCTCCACGGGGCAGAGAGGTGACAATAGGGTGCTAATCCCCGAAGCTCTCCACAGAGTAAAGGGCAGAGATCTGGGGTCGCCATCTGTCCTTTCCCCTTCTTACACTCAGGTTGGATCAAGCTTAAACTGAGAAGGGTGAGGCTTCTCTGCATGTGAAGAGAGGCTTGTCACTTCTCAAGCAGTAGAAATCCATTCCCTTACACGATTTTGCTACTATAGTGCATCACTTCATGGGTTTACTCTTGTGTGACAACAAAGTTACGTCAACATGTTCCTTCTCCCTGGCAGGAAGTTTCAGCTGCTCCAGCCATCTGCAGTGGGAGGCTGCATGGACTCTTGACCTGGGCAAAAGCAGGTTATACCCTGGGAAATGAGGGATTCTTTACAGAAATTTATGCCTATTCAAGATGGATCATGAAGATCATGGAATCCTATTGAGGTGTCCGTTCCCCATCCCCTCAGCCTGATCTCTTCATATTCTCTACACTGGATCTACAACTCTTCATCTTTTCTCTTCGTGAACATGGCTCAAGGGGAATATATTCAATAAAAACAAAAAGGCACCAGAAATTTGTCATGACTTCTGCTTTCTTTGTCATGTGAACTTTGAAATGATGAGAAATTTAGCAACACCCCAACTATTTGTCCATTCATACAACAATCATGGTACCACCAACTATTTAGTACACACTGCATTCGCTGGAGGTACATGCAAGGGTATGGAATGACCTTTGTCATTGGTCAGTCCATTGTTGTAGCAACTGTGATCATGGAGGTGAACAATGATCTCTAAGGGCATAAATCTAAGCATTTAGGTGGAATCACAGGAGGAACCATCAAGGAGGCAGACCATTGGGGAGGTATCAGAAAAGCAAATAAAAATGCGAAAGTGTGATATGTTCTGGAAAAATACATGGAAATGAGTAACACCTGAAGGTAGAAAATAAATGATAGAGGAAGAGAAAGAATGTAGTAAGATTCCATGTATTCTATAACCGCTGGCCCCATTCAAAATGTGAGTCTCTCTCAACCTGCTTTCTTTCCCAGCTTTGTCCCTGTGTCCCCCACTTCCTGGTGCTGATTCCTTGTCACAAATACATCTGTATTTGTGACACCATGATTGTTTTTTTTTTAAATAAAGCCCTCAACTGAGCCCTCAACTGAGCACTTCTTGAAATGTCTACAGCACTTGATTCTGTATTTTCCAAGTCAATTGTCAATTGTTTGCCTAACTTCACAGCACCATTTCAGAGCATCTCCTCTCTTCTCACACCTTGGATACAATGCTCAATTTTAGCAGATGCCTTCTGGCTTGGGAGCAGGGGAGATATCATCTACGACAGCTGCCACCACCAAATCTGCAAACATACCCATCTCCCCTAACTTCCTTACAGACTTGCTTTATTGATTATCTTTTTTTGGCTTGAATTTATTTATGCATGTATTTGAGCATTTATCATTTCTATATGTAGGGGAACTTCAAGACCCTTCTAGTTATTTTGAAATAGATCATAAGATACCATACACTATTTTACCTTACTGCTGCAGAACATAAGAACAAATTTCTCCTGAGTGTTTTGGTACCTCCTATCTTTCCTCTCTGATGACTTCTTCCTGCCACCACTTAAGCCAGATAAATCCTCTCATCTAAAATACAAAGACATGCTTCCTAGACCCCCTCCCTGACTGCTCTCTCTTCAGTTGTAGGTTTTCTGAAATATCTGTTCTGTGTCTCTGGTCTGTCTCTCCTTGCTGGTGTCTCTGCTCATACTCTGCTCTTTTGACCTGGTTTGTCTTTCCAGAGACTTCTCCTCATCTGTTCAGTTGTCTAGTTTCTACCGATCCTTCAAGTCTCAGAAATCACTTCCCAAAGGGGATCTTCTTTTAAATGTTTCTCTGCCCCACTTCACTTCCCACACCGTGACATTCATGATGATGATTCTTATGACATCTGTCTCCTTAATTAGACTATGATACTCCAGCACAGGTTCCTCATCTCCCTTACCATTAAATCATTGATATCTGAGAAAACACCAGCCCACAGGATACATTTGTATTAGCTTTCCAATGCTGCATTAAAATCCTCACCAGAGACAGCAGGACTTCAAACATCATCACACATTTATCATCTGACAGTTTTAGTCCAGGCCAGACTGAGCTGCATTGTCTTAACTAGCCTACAGGGGAAGAATTTGCTTCTGCGCTTATGCAAGTGGAAGAATTCATTTTCTTGTGTTTATATGACACAGGACCTTGACTCTCTGCTGGCTGTCAGCTGAAAGCCAGACTCAGATCCTTGTGCTGTCCCTTAGTTGACAAAGGTTCCCAACCACTGTGTATCCTCAAAATGGCTTCCTAAATAGCTACTACTTCATCAAACCAGCATTAAGATCCTGTATTTGCACACTAGCTACACACACACACACACATACACACACACTTTATTACATAACACAATCATGTGGGTGACACCCCATTACCTTGGCTACATTCTTGAATGTAGTGTTTACATTCAAGGGAAGGGGATTGTGTAGGGCATACACAAGGGGCTTGGGTCCATATCCCAAAAAATTCAATAATTTTTTGTCAAATCATGAATTTCTTGGCTCCTTATCTCCTATAAAGAATTAGGTGAGTCTTATGCTACACAGGTGAGGCTTATGTAAGAAAGCTTTCATTATGTGATTCCCACTTATTTATCTTCCTGAGAACTCTTTCTTCGACGCTTGATTCTTGTTCCACAAACATGCCATATTGTTGTAGGTCTTCACATCTTTGCTAAAGTTTTACGCTCTCCGTGGGCTGGTTTTTCTCTACTGTTTATACTACATGAGCTCTCAATCTTTCTGTAAGACCCAAGTAAAGTGTAATACCTGGGCACCCCTTTCTAAAACACCATGTAGACTAGAAAGTACCTTGAATTTTGTACACTGAGACACATACTAGATTTTAAAAAAACTTCTCTCCAGCATTTTACGAAATTTTCCAAGCATACAAAAACACTAGAAGACTTACAGTATGCCCACCAAGACTCTACCACTGAGTAATCTGTTCTTATTAACATCTTTCAGTGTGGTACACTTGCTGCAATCAATGAACCAATATTGATGTATAATTATTAAATAATTTCCTCACATTGTACAGGTATGTGGGTATTGTCAAATGTATAATGTTGTGTATACCATTCCTGTATTATACAAAATAACTGCACTGCCCTAAAATTCCCCTATGATCAACCTATTCATCCATCTTTCTCCTCAAGCCCTGGCAACCCCTGATCTGTCTCTGTAATTTTGCCTTTTTTAGAATGTCACTAATTGGAATCATACCTTTTATATTCTTTTCAGACTGCCTTCTTCTCTTAGCAATACACGTTTAAAAATTTTTCGCAATATTTCACTTTGCATCTGCACCGACCTGTTTATCCACTTAACTATGCAGCACATTTGATTTTCTTCCAAGGTTGGTGATTTTGAATAAAGTTTCCATAAACATCCATGTGCAGACTTATTTGTGGACAGAAGTTTTCAACTCATTTGGGTAATAATGAGTGTCACTGGTGGATTCTACGTCAAGGCCATGTTTAGATTTGTAAGTAAATGGTCACTATTTTCTTTAATGGCTCTATCATTTTGCACTTAGCAGCAATAGATTCCCAGCATCGGTTCAAGAGGTACAGAAAGAAAAGCACTAAGGTATTTCAAAGAGGAATTTAGTGTTAGGCAGAGGGAGCTATGTCAGTGCCAGGGGCCTGAGCACGTCGGGCCAGTGTCACACAAATGGGGCTGAGCATCACAGAGACAGGAGGGGTCAGTGTAGTTTAGACAGAAAACTGCCTGCAGAAACCAGACAGGACACGGCTGTGGAGACACTTCGAAGTGAAACTTCGTCAGGTTATGTAATTTCTTGCCTGAAAGGAGCAGCTGGGGGGACCCAGGATTCCAGAAATACTTTCTGCTGGGTCAGGGACAGAGTCACCAACCTTGTTTCCTTTCCCTCCAACAGCAGAAACCAGCCCCCTCGTTTGACAGATGAACACCATTTTGGTAACTGAATCCTGCCACTGAAAGAGTTTGGATAAGACTTTTATTTCAACCCTAGAGCTCCTCTTGCTTTATCTAATTTAATACTTTCCCCATCCTCCTCTCCTTGTTTTCCAGAGACTCTGAGATGAAACGTATCCTGGCAAAAGGCTCTCCCATTGTCATGAAGCTCAACCTCATCTGGGCTCTCTCACACCTGTCTCGTGAGTATCTGCCCAGCTGGCTTTGTGTTCACCAAAGAGAAATCCTAGGGGAAAAGTGAAAGATGGGTCAAGACAGGAGGCACCATGGCAGACTTGAGACGTAGGACTGACTCTTGGTCCCCACCAACTCTCTCCCTGTAACAGTGCCTGCCTGCCTGACCTGAGGTTGTTGGTTTGTATGCTTCTGGGGAGGCCAGGGCATTGACACCCCAACCAGAACCACTCCTAAGAAAGAGCTGACTCTGGACCTTTCTGGACCAGGATTAATGTTGGGGTGAGAGAAAGGGAGTGAGGCAAGGATTTCCCAATTCATGGGCACCACAGAGCGTGAAACAGTCCTTTGTATTGGTGCGTAGGTCATTCTGCTGGCATTATTTTTGGAGAAAAGGAATAAGACTTGTGAAAGTATTCTAAAATAGGCAAAGAAAAAAGTGTCTTTAAAATGAGTTGATTTAATATTACATACACTGGATTTAGAAAGTATTTAAGAAAGTTTATTTGAAGAATATTTATTGTCACTTAAAAAGGCAAACACCTTTTTTATTTTTTAAACAGATGTTTCTATAATTTATTATTTTCTCCATGTTTAGAACAAAATCAGTTTATAGGTTTAGCTTATACTTAAAGGTATCAAGAGAAGGTTGGAGAAGCCTATTAAATAATTCTCCTTTGGTTTTTCAGTGACTATTGAAAAATCTCAGAATTTCTTGTTGATGTCTCTCTTTCCAGTTGCCTTTGCCTATAATCCAGATTACACAGGTGCCATTACCCCCTCTTACTTGGTCTACTTGAAATCCGATTACTTGCCCTGCGTAGGAGCCCTGATCCACCCACTTTGGGTAATCACAGCTGCACATTGCAACTTGCCGTGAGTAATAAGCCACACTACTGTTTGAGTTTTCAGGTAGGACACTGCCCAGAACTAGCTCCCAATTAAATGGGGTTAGAAAGATCTTTGAGGGGCCTTCAGTGGCAGAGGAAAACATCGGTGGGCTAGTGAAGGCCCACAGGATGGAGAAGCCACCTATGTTAAGTACTGTTGTGAACATCTATATCATTCCAGGAAGCTCCAGGTGGTGTTGGGGATCACAAACCCTTCAGATAGCAGGGAACGTTATGTGCAGGTGGTCGGCTATGAGAAGATGATTCATCATCCTTACTTCTCAGTCTCATCTATCCAAAATGACATCATGTTAATCAAGCTGAAAAAAGTGATTAATCTCAATCACTATGTGAAACTGGTCAAACTGCCCAACCATCCTGTCCGTGTGAATACCATGTGCATGGTCACCACCTGGGGCTACAACATTTGTGATGTCTGTGAGTCTGTGATATGTGTGATGTCTGCTGAATTCAATGGCATTCTCTTGAAATTAGCCATGCTTCTGAACGCTCTCATCTCAGCTTCTGCAATTCTGCTAAATGAATTTCCAGGCAATTCTGCTAAACAAAATTTCCCAGGCCTCCAAATTCATCCCTTTCAGATCATTCCCTTTCCCTTTCCATTACTCAAGCAATCCTTTAAGCCATTTTCCTGCTGTATCTTTTGATCATCTCTGCTTTCATGCATGATAGAAGTGGTTTCAGTGGAAAGAAGACATACGTGTCTAGTCCTAATTTCATTTTATTTTGGAGCTTCGATTTCCTAAATGCTTAACCATTTTAAGCAATAAAGAAACTTAGAGCCTTGAAATACCAAAAAATAAATAAATAAATAAAAATAAAATATAAGCACAAGAAATATACTTAATCCTGTGCTAAATCGGAACCTCCTTATGCAAGACTGCAGGAGATGACCTAGTTTAACTTACAAAGTATTTTAAACTGAGAACATTCTAGATAGTATTCATTTCTTCAGAAAACTGTCAAACTAAATATTCTACCTGAGCTTTCTTCTATGTCTTAAAATTAAAATTTCCCGAAAAAAAAAAAAAAAACAGTCAAGTTAACATAGGCTTCTGTTACCTGTCTGCCAGCTAGCTTAGCCCAAAATTTTCATGCAAATCCTAATAGACTGTCAGTAGCTATTCATTTAAACACATTCATAAGGAGACAGGCACTTGTATCATAAGACATTGTTAATGTGGTAACCTGTATCCAGGTCATCCTGACTACCACAGTTGTCCTATTCACACAATATTTCCTTTCTTACGATAGAAGGAGAAATAAGTTGAAAAAGAGAGGAAGTAAAGCTGATTCAGTATGTAGGAAAACTGTTGAGGAAGTCCAACTTCTCTCTTTTCTGTAGCCAAGGAGCCTGACTCACTGCAGAATGTGAACATCTCTGTAATCTCTGAGAAAGATTGTCAAGGAGGCTACAGAACCCAAACCATCAAGCAGAATATGTTCTGTGTGGGCATCGTGCCAGGAAGGAGGGTGCCTTGCAGGGTAAATGTTCTAATTACTTCTGCCTTAACTTCCCCCTTCCTTGTGGAAACTGTGGAAGGTAACCTGGTTTTCTTTCTGCTGGCAGGAAGTCTCAGCAGCCCCCGCAGTCTGCAATGGAGTACTCTACGGAATCCTGTCTTTTGCAGATGGATGTGTCTTGAGAGCCGATGTTGGCATCTATGCTAGTATTTTTCACTACTTGTCCTGGATTCAAAGTACAATCCAAAACAACTGAGGGTTCCACAGCAGGAATTCCACAGCATGTGACACAGGGTCTCCCATGTCCAATCTCAGAATTAATTAAATGGATTCCTGGGATGGTGCCATGTATAACTCTTACTTGTTCACTCACACACACAGCAATCTTTCCTCCCACATAAATGAAGATGGAAAACTTAAAACTTCTTAGACCATTTGGGTTATTGAAGTGGACATGGTATTCTCTCCAACAGACAAAGGGGCCACTCCGTCGTCACGTGGGGTATCCCACTTTCTATTACTTCCTGAGTTAGACAATATGTGTTTTTAGAAATTTAACACAACAATTGGAAAGAGGCATTCTAATAAGGAGTGGGATAAATAGAAGAATGGGTGGGGAGAAGTGTTTAAACATGGGGACTGTGAGGGCATTGCACTTCATTTCTGTGTGTCCACATAGGATTCTACACCAGGCACCGATAGATTTCACCCAGTCTTTTTGCAGGATTCTGGGTGTCTTCTTGAGACAAATGAGGTTGTTATAAAAGTTACTTGGGGTTTTTGATGTGGCAGACAAACAGAATGCAGGCCCAATTTTCTTAATGCAAGCTTGCCTCTTATATTATAGCATTTGGCCTAGAAGCTCTACTTTCTCCTGGCTGTCACTCTGGCTTCTTTCTTTCCTCTTTTCTTTTCATCTCAACTCTGCAGCTTTGATAACCACCAGAGCATTTTAATGTGTAGGTTTACAGGAGAGAGTTCTGTGGCTATTTGACTGAGGGTTATCAAAGCAGAAGCAAAAAAAAAAAAAAAGGTTCCAGTGAGTTCAGCCTGTGGCCACTAGCTTTTCAGTACAGCGGGGGGAGAAGAAAACCTGTCTCAGGAAACCCAAGTTCCAACAATACATTGTCCTCTCAAAGGTTCTAAAACCACCAAATCAGTTATGCCTAGCTTAGGATGCCTAGAAGAAGAGTTTTGTGTATGAATTATTAAGCACAGTTATGAGAGCTTCACATTCATATATTTCATTAACTAAAATTTTAGTTATTGGATAAACAAGTGGCCTTAAAACAATTTTGCAAGAGACCACCTCAACCTCTGAGGATGTTTCTCAGTTTGAACTGGTGCAAAGATTTCAACAGGTCACACTAATGCTTATAAGACAAGTTGATTCTGGGTAGCAACAAATGTGAGGTCCCTGAATTCCACGGACCTGTGTGCCATCCCCAGGTTTCACCATGAGCACTAGGAGGGGACTTCCTCAGTTGCTGAATATATTCCTTTTTTTGTGGAATGCATAAGACATTCACGTAATTTGAGGATGGGGATGCTAGAGCACTGGTGATAGTGAAGACAAATAGCTACTATGCTACGACAGAAAGGCCCCCCTTACCTCTACGTGGCAGATGGGAAACATGGGATACAGTGGTAAACTGATGCTGATAACTGATGTAGGTTGTTGACTCTAGTGGTATCAGGGTCAGACTTACAAGAAGTCTTTGATACTCAGCCATGCATTTGTCTCTATTGTTCACTGTTCATGAAGCTCTTTCACAAGCATTTGGAAGCATGTGGAGGAAGTTGAAAGCAGACTGTCCTGTCCATTGGATCACCAAAATCTTCCGAAGAGGAGTATTTAATGTGAGAATTCTCAGGGGACACAATTATTATCCTGCTTCAAGTTGACCTTGAAAAATTTTACTATAATACATAAATCTTCCACAAAGAATTTGTTCCCATTCCTCCCATCTTTCTCCTTCTGAGTGCCTAGAAGGACAGAGCCCTAGCAACTCGCCAGAAATTCATATAAATCTTAATCTCAGGAAAGAGAACAACTGGATATGTTAAGTGAACTTCTGTCTCCTAAGAATTCCACTCATTTTCCTCAAGCATCCCTGGAAGGGGTGGTCCTATCACAGTAGCACACCTGTAATTGGTACCAATATATCAAGCTAAACCAAACTCTCAACATCACTAATCATCAGGTGAACAGAAATCACAAATACAAGGAGATATCACCTCACATTCATTAAATGGCTATTCTCAAAACCAAGAAGGATAAGAAATGGTGGCAGGGATGTGGAGAAAGAAGAACATTTATTCATTGTCAGTGCAGTCATTATGTAAAATATTACGGAGGGCCCTAAGAATTAAAAATAGTTACCATAGGACATAATAACCCACTTTTGGACATATATCCAAAACTCTGTACCTTGAGGGGAATATCTGTATTTCCGGGTTCATTGACGCATTATTCACAATGGCCAAGACATGGAGACAACCTAAATGTCCATCACCAGATGAATAGATAAAGGAAACATTATCCTTAAAAAAATATTTTCCTTGAAACAGGAGATATTTCCATTTACAATAATGAAGCCAGATTTCAAGATAGGTAGTTAGTATAGCTAGGTTAAATCAGGTCTGATATACAGTTTAACAGAGAAAAATAGATTCCCATCTGAGTCTGGGAAATCAGAAACTACACCTGGGAGATTGAAATGTTAATGTCCCCAAGCCCTCCCCCCCAACACACTCAAAGAACTATTAATGAGGCAGCTCCCAGCAGATAGGGAGGTGCTAATCAATTCCATCTGCCTTCCCACTTGCCTCCCTCATCATATGCAGGATAAAGGAAAATAAGCAAGATAAAGGACAGGAATAAAGACCTCAGATATAAAAAAGGGATGAGACCTCCTCAACCCAGGGATTCTGCCTTTCAGGTCCCTTTCTTCCTGGGTGGGCGGTGCGGGGGGGGGGGGGGGGTCTTCTCTGCTGTCCTTTAGTAAAGCCTTTTACTTTCCACTCTGAACTTGCCTTGGTGAGCTTCTCAGGTGTTATACTTCAACATTTGGGAAGCAAGGATTTGTCAAAGTAAGCATCAATAACATGGATCAGCCTGAAGAGCGTTAGGCTAAGAAAACATTATGTTAAGAACCTGGAGAATATTATGTTAAGGCACAGAAAGACAACGGCTGCATGTTCTCGTGTACATAGGAGAATTAAAATAGTCAAACTCTTAGAAGCATGGAGTGGTTCCAGGGCCTCAGGGGAGGGAAAAATGTTAGTCAATGGTACAAAAAGTTTCATATATATTACATTAATGAGCTTGGAGGTTTAATATTCATGGTGACTATAATTAACAATGTTGTGTTGCACCCTTCCTTGAAATTTCTAAGGTGGTACATCTTAAGTGTCCTCACCAAGGCACACACAAAAGATAACTGTGAGATGACGAGTATGTTGATAAGCTTGAGTGTGGTGGTCATTTCATCAACAAATCACACACTTGAAATATATGCAATTTCTAGCCCAGCCACTATGGAAATCAGTATGGAAGCTCCTCAAAAGACTAGGTATGGAATCACCAGGTGACCCAGTTAATGCCACTTCTCAATTTTCTCCTGAAGAATTGAAGTCATCTTAATACAGTGAAACATGCATACCTATTTTTAAAACAGCACAATTCACAACAGCCAAACTACAGAACCAGCCTAGGTCCCTCAATGGATGAATAAATAAAGAAAATGTGGCATATATACACACATTGGAGTTTAATTCAGCCATAAAGAAAAATGAAATCATGGCATTTGCAGGAAAATGCATATAACTAGAGACCATTATGTTAAGTAATATAAATCAAACTCAGAAGGTTAAGGGTTGTATGTTTTCTTTCATGCAGAAGCTAGAGAGGAAAAGGGAAAACAAAGTTGATGTATATATACTAAAAATCAAAGAGAGATCAGTAAAGGAAAGGGACTTCAGGTGAGTGGGGGAGGGCAGGGAGCAAGTGCTGGGGAATAATACTGGCTAAATCATATTGATGATCTATTGTGTGTGTATATGAATATGTAACAACCAGTCACAATCAATATGTACAACCGTAGTGCACCAATAAAAAATATAGAGGAAAAAAACCAAAATGCTATTCTTTGGGGAATACATATATAAAATAAATTTTATTTTTGGATTTCTGCTATTTTGAACAAAATCAAATACATTTATCATGAAAACAATGTCTTTTCTTTGTCTCTCTTTCCCAGTCTTTTGATTTGTTTTTCAAAATAATTATTAAGTTGTTAAAAATCACAGGTAGGATTTACTTTGACTGCAAAGTGCTCATGAAAATTTGCTTTTGCCTTTTTGCCTTTTTTTCCCTTTATGCCCCTAAATCCCTATGTCTATTCATCTATTTGGCACAACTGTAGTCTCTTGAGCCCCATGTCAGCATCTCAAAACAGGGGGCCAGTCCTGTTTTAGTTGAGAGAATTCAAACATCCTCCTGGCTCCAGTGACTTGTCACCAAGCCATGCTTGCTGTTACCCCTTCCCAGTAAAACAATGGGACTTCTGTTCATGCAACCATGCAACGAAGTCCCCCTTTCATCCCAGTTCTATTACTATTACCTTTGTCTTGACAATCTTGTTTGACTGTCCTGCTTTTACAAGCCCAAGACTCTGCCTTATCTCCCCAGAGGATTCTGAAATCCCCTTCGGGCCCCAGCACCCACTACCAGCCTTCCCAGGGACTTGCGGCTAGTTGCTTCCTCTCCATGCAGCCTCTCCTCAACCTGCAATGCCCTTGCTCACCACGTGGCCTGGACTCTGCCAGCTTGCCCTTTCCCCCTCATTCCAATAGGCTTTGGTGAATGAATTCCCTTGAGTAATTTCCATCCTCCCCACTCTTTGATCTCTACCATCAGCACCTCCACTGAGAGCTCATCCAATTCTTAGATCATCTATTACCTCTGTTTTCACCTAGACCAAAAGACTCAAGTCCATTATAATAAGAGTTTAAAAAAGAGCACTCTCTTCCACCTTTAGCTAACTTAACCTCTTTGGTCCTGCTTTCTTTATCTATAAAGTGGGACAAATCTTATGTCTCTGGATTGTTGAGAAGGAAAAAGAGGACTCACCAAAGTCATGTGCCATGGTATTTAGTACACAGCTGGCATTCAATAAGCCTTTGCTACAGGAGGATTGGGGAATTTGCTACCATTTCTTTATAGCTACTGTCTTAGTCCATTTGTGCTGCTATTAAAAAATACCTGAGACTAGATAGTTTAAAAACAACTGAAATTTATTTCTTTATTTCTTACAGCTTTGGAGACTGACAACTCCAAGATTATGACATTGTGTTGGTGTCTGGTGAGGACCTTCTTGCTGTATCCTCACGTGGCAGAATGCAAAAAGGCAAGAAAAAAAAAACAAAACAAAAACACCAGTTCTCTCCTTGGAGCACGTTGACAAGGCACTATTCCTGTCCATGAAAATGGATCCCTCAAGTGCTAATCACCTCCTAAGGGCTCCTACTGCACTGGGGGTTGAATCGCAGCATATATTTTGGAGGGGACACAAACATTTCAATGTAGCACCTGTGTTTATCTTTCTCCAACCAGAGGAGAAACTGTGGATCAAGTCCACAAAATAAATTAATCAGAATCAGAGAGCCAAAGAACATTCTGATATGTAACTTCTCCTACTCAGGCACCTGGGCCTTATACAGCCTGACTGAGAGAGAGGCTTTTAAATATAAAACATACAGCAGTTATTTTTCTGCAACCTCTCATGGCTGGGCCATGACAGGTTGAAATTGCAAAGCAGGGTAGCAATCCAAGCCTGTCTTGGGGCTGTTCCTTATGCTCTCCTTTTTCCTTCTCCTGCAAACATGTCCCACCCTCTCCAGTTCCCAGTGGCTATCTGTGACCTTCACCAAGTTTCTCTCCAGCCAATGAGAAGCCTCTTTCAAATTATCTGTTTCTCCAACTTCCCTACATCTCCATCTAGTCTTTTCCATTCAGACAAGGTGATTGTGCCTTCAAGCAGTGACAGGTGAATCAAGTTCCAGTGTTAAAAACTACTTGGGGGAACCTTCAGATTTACTTCTTCTGGTCTATTTCTAATCTAATTATTGACAGAACTGTAATCCAAAGAAATAGTGATGGGATTCTAGCTGTTAAGTCAGGAAGGTAGGAGAATTATTTGAAGATAAGAATGGATGTCTCAGAATGTCCCTTGGGCCATGAGAAGAAAGCCTGTTTGTCCCCACTGTCACACAACAAAGCCATCTTTTTCAACAGCACATAATGTTTTAGGAAAGATCAGGAACATGCAAACCTGGACAAGGGTGGTGGCACCCAAGCTGGCCTGCCCAGCCCCAGGCTGCACCAAAGCAATATTGCTGCCAGATGACACCCATCTGGAGATCTTTCTGTGGGAAGGGAGTGTGGGGGTGACAGACAGGAGGCTGAGGGAAGGAAGGAAAGAATATAGGAGACCCCTCCCAGTGTGCTAGGCCTCCCAACCAACACCATACACATCATGGAGAATGGTGGGTGAATGGTGACCCCTAATGGAAAAACTCCTCAATCACAAGGGCTTAGGAAACAGCCCTGCCAGCATCTCTACCACACAACCCACAACGCCATTAGTGATCGGGTACTTTGGATCTGTCTTTGCAGCTGCTCATTGCCACCTGCATCCTGGTTGTGTGCCCACGTGGTCTACACCCCTGGGATACAGACATTCAATCTAGAAGCAGAGTGGTTCAGCTACAGGAGCCACTTATGAACCTATGGATTTAGGGTCTCTCTCTCTCTCTCTCTCTTTTTCTTTCTCTCCCTCCCTCCCTCCCTCCATCCCTCTTCATTCTGCATTTCCAAACTTCCAAGGTACTACCCAACGCTTAGCCTGGAGCTTGTGTCTCCTCATTCCACTCCTTGCTCTAGGAATGACCTCAGAGCCAGTTCTGACTCGTGGCTTTATGGGACAATATTCAGAAATCCCTCCCCTGCAGATCCAGACCTTGCTCTTTTGGGAGGTCTTACTGTCTTAAAGATAAGCTTGAGTTTGAAGTGTAAGGAGTTAAGTATGAGTAATAAGAATGGAGATGTCATCAGAAAAATAAAATAGGAGTTTATTCTAGGGGTGTGAAGGGGAGGCTACACACTCAGCAATTCAGCCCATGCCTTTGTTGAGCTTCCAGAGTTTCTCCAGGTTTCTCTCCTTTGGGATTGATACCTCATTTTCATGCAATATGCTTTTTATGTATGCAAACTATGGAAAGAACAACTATTGCTAGTTGATTGAGGTTTAGGCGGGATAAGAGCCTTCCCCAACACACACAAGTGTTCACACTCAAGCCCTCTAGAATCTGGGATGAGATTGCTGTGCTGTTTAAGCAGAGAAAGTCAAATGGTAAATCAGCAGGCGATTCCACTTGTGGTTAGAGCAAGAAGGGAGGGTGAATGTGAGGAGGAAGCAGGCAGAAGAGATCCTAGAAACCAGGGTGTCTGTGTGTGTGGTTTTTATTCAAAGGCCCCAGGAGGGTTTCTCACTGTGTCTTTGCTGCAGGTGCAGAACAGGACTCTTCCCTGGGTGACGTTGGTCACGTGCAGCCTCAGCTCAGTGTCACTGACCCGTGTGGCCAGGTAATTGGCTCCTGGAAGGGATATAGCCTCCTTGTCCCCAGGGCTTCCCAGAGTGGCCAGCCACTGAAACTGCTGCTGGAGATCCTGTTGGTACCAGCTCATCCAGGGGTACTGGGAATTCCTCAGGATGCAGCGCAGAGTCTCAGCTTGTCCACGTGGTACGAGAACCCACCTGGGCCTTTGCTCCACCAGGCTTGCAGAGGGGTCTGGAACACAAAGGCTGGTGGAAGCGAAGGCACAGACAGTGGTTGCAGGGGGGTAACAAACTGAGCTAATTTCTGGGGAGGAAGTCCATGAGTGACACTGACAGGAGGCTGCAGGGAGCAGAAGGGACACTTGCCAGGGGAGAGGCTGTCCCTGGGGCATTGTCCAAGACTGGGATTAGGGAGCACCTTCTCTGCCTATGGTGCTCTAGTGCTTCATCTCTCTCTTCCTCCCTCAACCCACCGAGTGGCCTCCCCCGCTTGTCATCAGACCTGCACTCAGATCTGCAGCCAGGAGCACCCAGATGCACAGAATGGAAAAAGGCCCCATCCCCTGGCCCCTCTGGCTCTCTCCTGAAGGGCTGTGAGACAAAGCAGGATCTCACCTATAAGACAGCAATCAGAGGCTGGGTCTCCTGGCCTGAGGTGCCAAAGGGGCGTGGCTTCTTCAGGAAACCAAATAAGTTGTCTCATTTCTCTGAAGCACAAAGTTCAAACAAAAAGGCTTCTGTGATTTCCTGCTTCCTGAGCTTTCCCATGCACTCCCACTCTCAGCCTGCACTCCCCATATTCCTGAAGACCTCTTTGAAGGGAGGCCTGGCACCCTCTCCTGCACCCCAAGATACCTGGAGGTAGTCGGAATCCAAGCCTCAGATCTTTGCAAGGGATCAAAATATCTCAGTGCAACCAAGTGAGGCTTATAGAACTGAGCCGTCGTCCCTGGCCCACATGCTCCACTTACGCTGGAGGCTGTTACAGGGCTACACTGAGGCATGACCATTATGGCAGGTGTATGATAATGGTCACCCATCACCAATGATCTGTGTCTGACTCTGTGAGGACCAATACAAATTCCGTGGAGAAAAATGAGAAGACTCCTTCCTTACCTTCCCTTTTCTTTTTTTGAATTCTTTTTAGATGTTGATGGACCTTTATTTTATTCATTTATTTATATGTGGTGCTGAGAATTGAACCCAGGGCCTCACACATGCTAGGCAAGCGCTCTACTACTGAGCCACAACCCCAGCCCAATTATCCTCCCTTTTCTTGAAGCATTTTCACTAGAGAACTTGGAATGATAAATTCCTCCTGTCTGTTGGGAATGTTTGAAAATCTTTTGAAAAGCTCAGTTAAACCCCTTGCTAGCCTTAAAACTCAAGAACGACATCTTCTCAAGGACCATTTCTTTGAAATTTAATCCTCAGGGTTAAGGTTGGCGCCCCTATCTCCCAGGTCCCAAGGAAGTAGCAGCCTTCTACTGGGAACCTGGCTTAACTCAGGTAGAAGCCTATCTTCACTTAGCAAAGAGCCTAGTGCAGAAGTCCAAATTAAGTAAAAACCTTATTTCAAGTTGCAAAACTACTTTCTGTTGTAAAGATACAGGAAGTTTTTTATTTGGTGGAGGGTGGGGGGCAACATGGATGTACTCCAGTTGATACCTCATTTGTACTCCAGTGAGTCTAAGATGAAGGGTGTCTGACAAATGGGTCTGTGAAGCCCTCCAAGTTCATCTTAAGAATACACTCATAGTGGGTTATATCCGTCTTTGCAACTTTTTAGTAAATGAAGATTCATGCGCCTCACTTTCCAGTGTAATGCTTATTTACTAATAAAGTTATTTTCTTTTTCTTTTACCTTGTGGGGATTTTTATCACTTATTTAAAATAATATTTAATTATTAAACATACATTTATTAAATATATTTAATCATATTTGATTGATTTATAGTAACTCATGTATATAACTAATTATATATTTCCCAACTGCTCACTTTGCTGTCTCTCCTGCCTAGTGGTCCTCAGTTTCTTCATCTACAAAAGGGAGATAATATTGAAAACTATTTTGTAAGGGTGAATGCATCAGTACATGAAAATATTCTTAAAATAGAGCTTGGCACAGGCTAAACATTCAGTAATAACTGTATTTTATTATTGCAGTGTTAAATTTTAAATCCAATTAAATATGGTAGAGTTAATGGTAACTTCTGTCTTCAACTGTTTATCACTTAGTAACCAGCTGAAATTGGAAGCACAAGTTCTCTTGACTGTGTATCACTGATAAGAGGCCTCCTTGTTTCCAGTTTGAAAACCAACAATCTGGAAAATGCCACTGAAAAGGCCCTGTGTCTGCCCTCTCTCCAGCCTCAGCAACTCGTGGACGACAGTACAGAGACACGGACCAGTTTAGCCACTGAACTTTACCTTTCAAGACCTGGAACTGCACTGGGTTTTACTCAGTGCCAGCCCCATCACAGACACTGGGTAAAAGAAAAAGGGGACTTGGGTGACCCAGACACCAGGCCCATCTCCCTAGGGACCCTCCAAAATGTGCAGCAA
This sequence comes from Callospermophilus lateralis, assembly GCF_048772815.1. NCBI lineage: Eukaryota > Metazoa > Chordata > Mammalia > Rodentia > Sciuridae > Callospermophilus > Callospermophilus lateralis. The sequence goes on from NC_135305.1 coordinate 13,339,802, forward strand.
TGGCCTAGTGTCAGACAGACAAGGGCCAGAAGAAGGGCTCTCCTGGGTCCATAATGGCCGGCTTCCTGCTCTTTCATGAGAACCCTGCCTCTTTCCTGAGAACGGTGCTTCGGCTGGCAGGGGACAGATTGCAGGATAAGGGATCCTAGGCCCTTCTCCACTTACAGGACCGGCTGTCCTGTCCCCCGTCTTCAGCCTAATCCTCAGATGAGATTGGGATCAGAGTGTCTCCAGTACTCCTGTTATCTCCTCCCTGGTGTTCCTACTCCTCAAGGTCAGGGCCTCCCCAAGTATGACTTTGTCTTCAGTCTTGGCCACTCTTTTCCCCGCCACACTGAGCCCCTGGCTTCCAGATGGCTACCTGGATCCCCACTTTCTCTGCCAGGTCCAAAGATGGAGATTGTAGCTGCCCCTTGGGGGCATTTGTTTTTCTTCCCCAGGGCACCTCAGTTGCAAACGGCCTCACCAGCTTTTGAGCTTAATGTGTGATTCAAAGACTATGCAGGAACTGAATGAAGACACACGCAGCTCACGCCAGCGTTCTCCACTCACCGCACACACTCCATGAGCTGCACTCCTGTGTGGGGATGCATGGGCCAGAGTGAGTTGGGCAAGCCTGTGGGCACATGTCCTGTCCATTTCCAAGTAGAGAACAGGCAAAGGGGTCACGTGAGGTGAACCACAGCCCTTGGGTGGCTGTGTCAATAACCAGAAGGAAATAAGTCTGGAACTAGAGTGAGACTTTGGTCCCTGCCTACGAAGCAGCTAACAAATGACACCAACTCCCTCCATCAGGATGAACCATGGAGGAAGAACATTTAGGGCTCTGCTGTCCTATGGGGTCAAGGACCTAAGAAAATAATGAAAAGAGCAAACCCAGGGCATGCCCCTTGGTGCTCCCATTTCCTTATCTAAAAGTAAATGGATTGGAACTTTTGGAAAATTAAGTGGGTCTGAAGTTTCTTTCCACTCTGTTATTCTAATATTCCCTTTGTGCTGTTATTGTTTGTGTAATAAAATAATAAAACCAATGTGCTCGCACCTGGAGAAATCGGGCCAAGCCTCCCAGGAGAGTCAGTAAAATGTGGCTCTGTTGAGAGGCAGCTCATGGGTGGCAGCCCAAAGGCATGTGCATGTCTGTTTCTCATTTTCTCCCTCTTCTCCCCTCACTCCTTCTCCTTCTTCTTCCTCCCCAGGAATGTGATGAAAATCAAAGCTGCCCTGGACTCGGACTTGCCCACCTGGGAAGCTGATTGTGGTTCTTTCACCTCTAGGTGTCCTTCCTGGGATTAGCAGCAAGGATTCCTGCAGGAGATGCCCAGCAGAGCCCGCCCACAGCCTCCCAACAGCTTCCCTCCTCCCTACATGGTACCAAGGACTGAGAGACTAGGTTTACACACACCCCCACTAGTGCCTTAGTCTGCACAGACAAAATGGAAAACACCCATCTAAACCGGGGGTGGAGAGAACATGCCAGAGACAGAGTGCTTAGTAAGGATATCTAAGGATCCAGGATGGGGGAGCGAAGCAAGGCAAGGAGAAGCAGAGAGGCAGAGAGAGACAGGAGGGGAAGAGGAGCAGGGAGATGCCGAATCCTCCTTGACTCTGCAGGGTCTCCATGGGCAGGAGACTGACCTGCAGTTGGGGTGGGAAACCTGAGTGATTTATTCAGGATAATTTCATGCTAGGTCCCCTCCAGGGTGAGAGGAACCTGCCCTGTGCCCTCTCTGGACACCTGAGCTCCAGTTATGCAAGTGGCACCACTCAGAACCCAGAGGATAATCAGATCAGAAGATCCCAGCCTGACCCTCCCTCATGGCATGGTGCCTGGCACAGGTACAGACATATAAGTCCAGAGCTCTTGAGTTTTCATCTGCAGGAGAGATGCTCCAGGTCGCAGGAGCCATGACCTGTGTCCTTCTCTTTAAACTTTTTCTACTTCTGGTCCTGTCAGACACCTGCCCAGGCAGCCACCTCGGCCCCACATCCCGCCTGCGCTATTCCAGGTTCCTAGATCCTTCCAATGTCATTTTCCTGCTCTGGGACTTTGACTTTGAGGCTGAGATCATCACTTTTGAGCTCCAGGTCCGGACAGCTGGCTGGGTGGGCTTGGGCATCAGCCACCGCCACACTGTGGTGGGAAGTGACTTGGTTGTTGGAGGAGTCCTGCCTGATGGCCATGTCTATTTCTCGGTAAGTCTAAGGGTGACTCCTGTCCAGGGATGAGCGCCTTCGTTAGGTTGAAGATAGCTTTGTGCCCAGAAAACACCCATATTCTCCAGACATAACCAAGCACACTGTCAGAACTCCTGCTGACTGCTGGTCTCTCCCTTCAAGAATGATCTAGCCTAGAGTTTGTAGCCTAGGTCTTCCAGAATGCATGTCTTCAAGGCTGCTAAGAGAACCCAACCATTAGACTGTGAGAGACTCTTGCACCCCTTCTTTGCTAACAGCCTACTAAATACAGGTCACCGGGAAAAGCTCAAAACTGTTGAAACACAGGCTCTGAGAACCCAACCCTCGAAGCTGTGCTCTACCCTAGGAGGAAATTCAATAATAAAGCCGACCTGGGTTCTGAGGTGTCGGTGCCCTGTGGGAGATAAATGGACACCTGCTGCCCCAAAGCACGATGATTTGAGCTTCTGGTTCTTACTCCTCAACTTTCCCTGGACCCTAGGATCAGCACCTTGTGGACGAAAACACCCTAGAGGAGGACGGGAGCCAGGATGCTGAGCTGCTGGGGCTAACAGAAGACGCTGTCTACACAACCATGCGCTTTTCCAGGCCCTTCCGCTCCTGTGATCCTCATGATCAAGACATCACGGTAAAATAGGGGAGGGAGAAAAGCACTATCCACACACAACTCTGGCTTCTGGGGAGGTACATGGCCTCCAGTCGCACAATTCCTGGGGCATCTGTCCCTCCCAGACTTCCCAGGGACGACCCCAATTGTGCCATCTCTGGGAATCCACAAGCTCTCCTCTGCCCCGCCAACGACTCTGCACCCACCCCTCCTTGAAGAACCCACTGTCCCTGAACCTGAGGATGTTAGGATTCCTGTGTTCAGCTCTACTCTTTCATTTTGAGGCTGTGGACCAGGCACAGAGAGGGGATGGGAGGGTGCCCCGACTGTTCAAGGTGACCTGAAAGTTCGCCTCCGAGTGGAACTAGATTCAGACTAGTCTCCGGGCCAAACTCCTTTCCCTTCCACTGTGTAAACATGCGAGGCTTGATTAGGGTCTTGGGTGCCCGTCTATGTGAGGTGCTTCTCGTGGGGGCAGCCCCTCAATGCTCACGGCACCCCCAGAGTGACACCATCAGGGTGCTGACTGCCTATGGCCTGGATGACACACTGAAGCTGGATCCCGAGCGTACTTTTGTTAAGTCCATCTTCCTACTACAAATGTTCCACCCTGACGATCTGGATGTCCCCGAGGAGATCATCATCCATGACCTGGAGATCACTGATGTAAGCCCCTCCACCCCACCACCTCCCTTTCCATCTCTCCACTCAACCCAGACCCCTCCTCTCGCACCCCATGTTCAGCACATTCCTTGGGGTGAGGTTACTGCCAAAGACTGCCCGCGTAGCCCTCAAGTGAACCCCCTCCCTGGCCCATCCTTCCCCTGGCAGCTTTGAGAACCCCGCCCTCACCCTGCTTGCCTTCTGGGTCCCCTTCCCCAGTTCCTCATTCCAGAAGATGATACCACATATGCCTGTACCTTTCTTCCTCTACCCATCGTCAGCAAGAAGCACCACATTTACAAGGTATGTGAACAGACTAGGGAGGCTGCCAAGTGGGGGAGGCACTCACACAGAGTCTCTAGAAGAAGCCATAGGAAAGCAGCCGGGGCTTGTTGGTGGTGGTATTAATATAATTTCCTGAGCCTAGAACTATACCTACCTGCACTATTTTACTCAAGCCTCACAATGCAGTGGAGGTTTTGACAGAGGTTACTAATTAATAGCATTTGCAAAGAGTAAGCCCTAGAATTGTGCTCTAATAGCCCAGAAGGAGGTAAAAATCAGGAAAGGGAAGTGACTTTGGGCTGTCAGGAAGTCAACAAAGCTAGAGTGAACTCAAACTTGGTCATCTAACTTTGCATATGAAGTGTTTAATCTTATCAAGTACCTGAAAATAGGATCTTATAGTAAGGGCCAAGTTTTGTATGGGAGCCACTTTTTGTTTTTTAGAAAATTGAGTGTGGATACATTCTCAGAGATCATGCACCAATTGAGGTTAGAGTGTGCTACTCACCTGTCCATTACTGTAACAAATACTTGAGAAAAACCACTTAGAGGAGGAAAGATTTCTTTGGGCTGATCACTTTGGAGGTCCACAGTCAGCTGGTGCCATTGCTTTGGGCCTGAGGTGAGGCAGAGCATTATGACAGAAGGGTGCAACAGAGAGACATTCCTCTGCTCATGGCAGCCAGAGTAGGGAGCAGGGATAACCAAGGACAAGAAATACGCTTCCAGGGCATAGCCTCAGAGACCTGCTTCTTCCAATCATGCCCCATTACCTACAATTTCCACCACCTCCCTTAGTCCATTCACCTATCAGTGGGTTAATCCATCAGTGAGGTCAGAGGCCTTATGATCCAATCATTTCCAACTCTGAACATTGCTTCACGGGTAACCAGGCCTGCAACACATGAGCCTTTGGTAGATATTCCAGACCCAAGCCTAACACTAAAGAGAGTCAGAGGCCTTGGAATACCCCTAGCTGGATGTAGAACCATGTGTTTCAGGAAAGAGGTTTAAAGCCTTGACAGGAGAGTCAGGCAGAGTTGGGAAAATTATCGCTTGGGGAAAAGAAACAGAGAAAGGAAATAGAAGAGGAAGAGACCTGACAGAACTGGAGAATGCCGTAGTTGTAGCTGGGAAAAGGAGTGGGGAGAATAAGGATTGAAGGCAGGGGCACTTGACCCCATTCTGCCCTCCGTTCCCTGTGTAGTTCGAGCCCAAGCTGGTGGAGCACAATGAGACGATGGTGCATCACATCCTGGTGTATGCCTGTGGCAATGCCAGCGTGCTCCCCAAGGGCATCAACGAGTGCTACGGGGCCGACCCTGACTTCTCCCTCTGCTCACAGGTCATCGTGGGCTGGGCTGTCGGGGGCACTGTGAGTCCTGCAGTGGGGGTGACACATGGCTTATGGGGAGCATGCTGTTGAGCAGGGAGTATTGATGGCTAATGGAAGATGGGGATAGGGAAGGTTGGGTGAAGGTTAGAAAACCAGGCAGGAACCTTGGATTGGCACCTAGTTCCAGTCCTTCTTGCTGCCAAATCTCCATCCCTCCAACAGAGTTACCAGTTTCCAGACAACGTGGGCATCTCTCTTGGGACCCCCTTGGACCCTCAGTGGATTCGTCTAGAGATTCACTACAGCAATTTCCACAACCTTCCCGGTGAGCCTGCAGAGGACCTGGAGGAGGGCAGTCGGTGAGGTCGGCTGGTTCCTCGAGGTGTTGGGAATGCGTTGCATGCTGACTCTGTGGGTCTCAGCCCACCCAGCTTTCCTACACCTCTTCCTCTACACACCGTGACCCACTGTCCTGCCTCCTGCACCAGGTTTATATGACACATCAGGGATCCGACTATACTACACCTCTCACCTGCGCGAATACGACATGGGAGTCCTCCAGCTGGGTGTCTTCACATTCCCCATACACTTCATTCCCCCGGGTGCTGAGTCCTTTATGTCCTACGGGCTGTGTAAGACAGAGAAGTTTGAAGAGGTAAAGCTGGGAGACAAGCCTTTCCCGAGGTCCCCTGTTCCCCATCCCAGATCTGGTCTGATCACCAAGCTGAAGAGTCTGAGCCTCAGACTTTTATAATGATCGTAGGCTGGTGCTCAGGAAAATAAATAGCATGAATCATACAAGGGAGAAAAGGTGTCAGGGTTTGGGGGTTCGGGGAGCAGGGTGGAAAGGGTTTAATAAGAATTAAAGGAGTGATTGTTAATTATAAGAGGAAAGTGTCAATTATCAAGGGAAGAAAGTAGCAAGGTCAGGGTTCTCAACAAACCGGGTGTGCCTCCCTTCTGCTGCAGATGAATGGCACCCCGGTGGCTGACATCCAGGTGTTTGGCTACCTGCTCCACACCCACTTGGCTGGGCAGGCGGTGCAGGCTGTGCAGTACAGGTAAGGGAAGACTTGATTTGACTTGCCCTTCTGTATAAGGGAATAGATTCTTCAGCAGAAGGTTTCGCTTGGTTGAGAATAAGGGGAAGCTTGCACTGTCCCCAGAATAGAGGTGACCACATAAGGCTATGGAAAGAGGGGCTTCTTATTTATTTTAATGGACAATTTGTGTCTCCAGAAGGTCCCCGCATGCTGCATCTTTATTGGCAGACCCCCTCCGACATCATCTTTTTATTTCTGTCTTCTCTCCTTCTCTCTGTAGAAATGGAACACAACTCCAAACAATCTGTAAAGATGACTCCTATGACTTCAATCTTCAGGAGACGCGAGACTTACCACACCGGGTGGTGATCAAGCCGGTGGGAACCCACGGCTGGGAGGCCTGGCTGGAGCCTGAGGAAAGCAGGATCAGAGCTCGCTGTTGCCAGCCCAGAAAGTGCCCAAACTGAACCATCCCTCTGTGACTTATCTCAGCTTTCATGTTCCACCCTGAACAGGGAGATGAACTGCTGATAGAGTGTCGCTACCAGACGCTGGACCGGGACTCTGTGATTTTTGTAAGGGTCTTTCTTCACTACGGCCACAATAACTGCAGCCCCCAAAAGAAAGCTCTTCCCCTGGCTTTGGTAATCCAGTGACTCTGACTGTTCCTCCTCCCAGTGGCATTATCCATTCATGTTCTCAGTGCCCCCACACCTCCAGGATGGGTATAGGGACTCCCTGTCGATGACCCTCTATAGACCATGGAAAGTTAGAGTGATAGGAACAAGAACTCGGGCTCCTTGTGACGTGTGTTTGAAAATCAGCTCCATCGTTTAGCAGCTTTCTAACCTTAGGCAAGTGATCTAACCTCGTTGTGCCTCAGTTTCCCAGTTAATAAAGAGTACTACAACCTAGCCCCTCAGACTGTATGAGAACGCATGGACTCACAGGGAACTTCCAGAATACTGCCTGTCTTGTAGCACATACCTGTCCCAGTTACCATAGTCCCAGGGGACCACACCTACGTCACACCAGGGAATGGCTGGTGGGTCCCGTGCGTTTGAGAAAGAAAACATCTCCAGCCTTACAAATGATCCTAATAGGAGGTAGAAAGGAATACACACAGTAAGAGAAGAACAGGGACAATGCAGTAGGAAAATTCACAGGGGAAAAAAATCCCGAGACAGTGAGCTGATCACGTGACACAAGTGAGCATGTCCTGCTTTGGACCCGCAGAGACAGGGAGATCTGGAGAAAGACAAGTGTGAGAAAACCTCTGAGAAGGGAATCCTGGGGTGTGCGTAGGAAGCATCGCGCCCGTGTGGAGGGTAGGGGACAGGGCAGGTGACTGGACGGGTGGGATGAGGGCAAGGCCACGCGGCTGGCAAGAGTCCTTGAAGCAGGGATGACACTGTCCTATGTCTATCTCCCAGAGGGCAGCCTCTACCTCTGCCACAGCATAACTACCTGCCAGGTAAAGGAAAGCAATTTAAAAATGCATTGGAATTATTATATATAATCCAAGAATTTTTTTTTAATGAAAATGGAGTACTCTTAATAGGTTTGCTAGAAGCTGCAGAAGATGACTGAAGAGGCAGGTGAGGGGAGGCAGTAAATGTGATGAACAAATGGTCACATGGCTCTAAGGTCAGGTTACCATCAGGACAGACGGGTGACTGATACTAGTTGAGAGGCAGTGGCAAAGGAAATGCAGAGCACAGGGCAGATGTGTGTGATATGTGTGATATTTCTTTGAAAATATTATCAACAATTGTCCACCGATTGGAAATGGAAAAGCAGAAAGGAAGAGGCCCCAACACGCTGGCTCTACACTAAGGGAAAAGAGGATGGGCGTCTCTGGAAGGATGACCACTGAGAAGGCTCTCGGCCTGCCTCATCCCTCTCTGTCGGCTTTACATCTTTGTCTCTCCATCCCCCTCCTCTTCTCCAGGGAGGTCCCAGCACTCTCAATGAGATGTGTCTTGTGTTTCTCTTCTACTACCCACGAAACAACATCTCCAGCTGCCAGGGCTACCCTGACATCATCTACGTGGCCCGTGAGCTGGGGGAGGAGGTATCAGAGTGAGTCACCTGGGAAATAAAACCCACGCATGTGCGGGGAGGGATCTGGGGAGGGCTGGGGAAGGAGGAAGAGGAGACCCACCCACTCCCTCCCAGGCTGGTGTGCCAGGAGTCCTGGGTGGACAGCCTGTCCAGCCCCTCCCATCCTCCCCCTGCTCCTGCCAGTGTCTGACACTTAGAGCTCTGATACACAGAGGAATTGTGTGGGAAGTTTTCCATATCAGCGAGGTCACTCAGTGGAACAGAGGAGAACTGACTGCTACAAGCCGGATCACTTAAATATACATTCTGTGTGCCTCTCTCATGAGCACTGTTTAGCTCAAAGACTATTTCTTTTCAAATGATTAGGTGGTAAGGATCTTCTCTGGGACCCTCATGCATCCCTGAAACTTCTATGATGCACATCTGCACAGACTCTTCATTTCACCTAAGGCTCTGGCAATGGCAGCCTGCAGCCCCCTCTCTCTATCCTCCTGGATAGAGAAAAAGCCATATCCTTAAAAATGATCTTCTTTTCTCAGTTTCTGAAACTCTCCGCTCTGATGATCTTCCTCCTTCTGTCAACTCATTATGATTGTTTCATTAACTTCTAAGACATTCTGACAGTTTACGCTGTCATGAACTCAGGCTGCTAACACGCATGCTCTATACACGTTGTGGGAAAGCACTAAGTCGACCCTAAATGGCTCTCTCTCCCCCTGCCCTGCTCCTGCTGCCCATGGCAGTCCCATGGAGGGTACCATGGTCATGAGCAGCATTGAGTGGACTCCAGAGAGCATCAAGAAGGCTGAGAGAGCCTGCAAGGAGTCCCAGCAGATTGTGGTAATCAAGACTATCGATGTGAGTGTCCCAGGAGCACCTACCCTCTAGGGCAGGGTGAGAGGTATGGGAGGGTGTTGGGCCAAGGCAGGAAAAAGAAGGATAAAGGAAGCCAATGCAGTGGTGGGCACGTGGGTTGGGGAAGGAGGGTTGGAAGTGGGATGCTGCTGCCAGGGCGTGTATGTAGTGGGAGCCTCCTAGTTAAACTGTGACTTCTGTAAGGACAGGGATGGCCCAGTAAGGTTTCAAGGACGTGAAGATGGTAGGGAGGCTTCTGGAGTTACCACTTTTCTTCCCTGACCTGCAGGAGCTGGTAGAAAACACAACAGGCTGGATTCCTGACATCATCCCCACTCCTCGGGGGCCCTGCTTGGAATCCTCCGGGGGCAAAGTGGAGCCCCAGGACCAGACCCCTGCGGGCTTCAGGGCTGCACCAGTGGCCCTCTCGGGATCCTCCACTGCTGCCCTGAACCACCTGCCGCTGGCTGCCCTCTTGTTCATGCAGGGCACCCTCTCGTGGCTCCTTGCCATACTACAGCCTGAAGTCTGATTCCTCCTCCACAGACCATAGGCCCAGAGCCCTCTCTGCTCAGTCCTCCCCTTATCAGCAAACACAGAACTCCCTGCTTTGGCCCCAACGTATTCCCCATCTGTGCCTTACCATAGCCCAAGCCATGACTCTGCAGGCCCTGGGCACGGCCCATGTCCCTGAACCCTTCTCCATGACATGCTGTGGGAACACATGTTCCCCAAGGCCTGCTTCCTGGGCTGGCTGTGAAGTGGTGGAGCTGCTGGTGTCCCAGCCCTGCCAGGAGGATGCCGTGAGCCGGAGGGTCTGAAATCAGAGGCAGAGTCCTGCCATGCCCCGGCCCACCCTCATACCTGATGGTGGTTCCTATTTCTCTTTTCTAGTGATATTTGCCTCCAGCCCTCCCTGTGACGCAGTGGAGAGCCAGACCAATTTGTGATAAAGGGAGGGACGCAGTGTGTGAGGGACAGAGCTCAAGACATCCCATTAAATAGAACTGGACTTGCTTCCTGTCGCCATCTCTTTCCTTTGAGCCCTTAGTTTGGGAGCTGAGCAGTCTATTGAATTCTTCAGTATGAGGCACCCAGAGGGTATGAGTTCCTGGCTGCTCCAAAGGCAGCATTCAAAAGCACAGCCCTTGCTCCATCCCTGGGTCTCTTTTGTTGGATGATCTTTGTTTATCTCACCAAGTGTCACATTGTCACACTCAGAGCCCCAGATGTCAGGAGCCTAACTGGGCAAGCGAGATGAATTGAGCTCAGAGAACAGGTGCAGAGAGGGCATCCTTAGCCTTGGAGTCCAGGGCTTGTCCAAAAATTTCACAGGGACAGAGCAGCAACTAGATGTAAATGCTTTGTGGAGCCAAGCTGCAGCTCGCACCTTGGTTCTTAGGAAAGGGCACTGGAGGTGGCTTCCTGGAGATCTTCTAGGGCTATGTCTATATGCCTGGCTTGAAAAGCTCAGCACCTTGAGGATTTAATGTCACCATGCTGGTCTATGAATTGCCCTGCTCATTGTCCTCTAGAAGGCACACCTTCCCTGGATTTTTCAAGATGTTTAGAAAGATCATCAGCCCCTGGAGACCAAGGACATAGTCCTAGCAAACTCCATGTCATTGTCTAAGGGCCAAGGATGGGTCTAACAGAATAGCCCTGCTTCCTGACAGAGCAACAAATCCCCTCCTTTGGGATTTGTGAGGTGCACCTGAGACATGGGGGACAAAGATCCATTACTCTTATATTCTTCCTAGAAAACTGGATGTTTCACTCTGAGATTCTTCAAAATCCTCAGTGTTCATATTTAGCTCCTGCAATCTCTGTTTCTTATCTTAATTATTGGAACCACTTCTGAGCCTCATGGACATGGGAATAGAGGGGCTTTCCCTCCTAACATTGAAGATGCTTTCCAAAGCTCATGATTATGGACAAAACAGGCACACCTTAGTCAACTGTTGGTCCTCTCTATTGGAAGCATGCAAGGGAATGAAGGTTTTCTTTTTGAGTAATAATCCTAAGGCATTTTCCACATAGTCCAGTATCTTCTACAACTCAAGGAGAACACAGAGATAAAAATGGGATCTAGAAAGATACTTAGAGCATCGCGAACAGATCACCTCTCCCCCTTTGCTTTGTCTGATTCTTGAGCAAGGCTGACATGTCTGTTCTAACACGTTACTCCACAAGTCTTCCCAAGCAAATACTTCCAGCCTCAGTCTTTCAGGTATAGGGTACTTTACGACTGGGTTTCAAATGTTAGTCCTCAGGCTATGCCGCAGCCTTACTCTCAGGTTTCTTATATAGAGTTCAAGTGACCCCAGGTGCTGCAGCCAGAACCCCCAGGGCCCTCTCTACCCAGGTCCTGGCCCAGCAATCTCCAGACACTGTTTCTCCTTTCCTTCAACTTCATGTTCCTCCTTGGCTTGCTTTTGTTCATTTCATTTCCCTCCCTCTTCTGATCTCAGCATTGGCTCATCATGCACGTATTCACCAAGCATTATCTGCGCACTTCCAGAAGCAGGTGCTACTGAAATGAACAGGAAATAGGACAAGCCCTTGCGGGGCTACATTTAAGTGTCCACAAGCCCTTTAGTAGCTATTTTCCCCTTAGACTTGCACTGTCCATCTTGAAGGCTGACTGCCTCAAGAAAGAAATTATGTATCCAGCCAATAATTTGTTAAAGGGTCACATTCATATCACACCTATGTGGACAGAAAGCAAAGGTGAACACTGCTGAGAAAATGTTTCAAAATACTCCCACAGAGGCTGAGTGCCTAAACCAGATGGCTTCAAGATCCTTTCAGCCACAGTTCTGTGACTGCAGTCTCCTGATCACCTAATAGCTCACTACACCAGGAAGATGCCAAGTTGAAATGGAAACAGGTGACCCCAACTTTCTCCAAGAATGTGCTGTCACTTGGCCTGCATGTCGTCCTTCATCCTGCAAGGGTCTCCAAGCTCACTTTGCCCCTGACTTAATTTTCTCCTCTACTAAAACTCCATATTAAATGTGGAGGATAAATAAAAGATTCATTCCCTCTTATAACTTTTATCTATGGTTCCCTGAGGTCAAAAGGAAATCACAGGTTAATGTTTACAGTGACTCTGTTTTATGTCGAATAAAGGATATTTCATACAAATTCAAATTTATAGAACAATTGCAAGAATTCTTCTGTGTCCTTCATCTAGATCTTTACCCAGATCTATCCATGATACTCATTCATCCCATTTTTCTGTCTCTTCTGTAGGGGCCACCCTAAGCTACTTGAAAAGCCTCTAGTTGGCCTTGGAACCAAGGAGATTTGGGGTCTGGCATTGCAGGTCATTTTGTGACTTCTCCCACTCAATGGATTACACAAAGCATGTGACCTCAGTCTTTGCTTGGCTAGAGAGGCTGCTCTGTAGCTCCAGACTTGGACGTTACCCACTGGGCTTGGACAGCCTTCCTCCTACCTTACTTGGCAAAAGAACATTCCATGAAAATCCTCTGAAGCCCTCTTGTATAAATAAAGCAAACACGTGGCTCTTCTCAATCTCCTTCCAGTGTGGAAGCAGGACCCCTAAGGTCGCAGAGCTGTCCCACCCTGCTTTTTAAAAACTACTTTCTGTGTCCTGTGATTTTTCATTGTATGGGAATAAAGTTGTGTTGCATCCATAATACAATTCACCAATGACCAATATTATTCATTTTCTAATTAATCATATATTTAAGTAATTTTATAAAAGACCAGATTTTTCTCAAGTGAATTTAGAAACATCTGAACAAGATCATAGAAATTGCTATTATCATAAATTATAAAATGCCAAGAAGAAAAATATAAGCTCCAGTCTAGTTTGAAATTAGAGTATCTTATATTACTCTTTTTTTAGTTTTATTGATTTTATTTTTTTTTTAAATACACAACAGCGGAATGCATTAGAGTTCTTATTACACATATAGAGTACAGTTTTCCATATTTTTGTATATAGAGTATGTTCACGCCAATTCATGCCTTTCTAATGTACTTTTTTTGCATTACAATTTTTATTACTCATATATACCACAATTTACCTCTATTTGTATATAAAGTATGTTATAGTTATCATATGGTAAAACTTCTAGACTTGGGTGAAAACAGCTCTTCAGAAGAAACTTTGAACATCTTATGTTTAAATGAGTCAGCCAGCTCTTGTTTAAATGTGTCTGCCAAAAGTTCGTGTGTTAGGAACTTAATCCCTGCATTCATGTGTCAGTAGAACTTGGAGGTGAGGCCCTCCACTTACAGCTCCCTTCTCTCACTCCCTAACTACATCAGCCTCCCGGGTAACTCGCCATGATCTACATAATGCCCCACACAGCCCCAGCCTAGCCCCACTCACACCATTCTCTCTTAGACTTCTCCACAAAGAACTTTTTAAATGTTTTTATTAGTGCATGGTAGTTATACATCACAGTTGGGTTCATTTTGACATAATCAGTCATGCATGCAATTCTCAGAGACCTTTTGAAAACAACAAACTCCCAGTTGGGCTCAGGCAGCACCTACCAGCTCCTTACAGTAAGAGAGGGAGGTGGGTTATACACTGGCTTCGCCCTTTTCAAACTGCTTTCATTTTTCTTTCAAACCCCAGCTCCTTTGTAAAACTTGTGACAAGGACTTTATTGCCCTTTGTGGCTAGTGGTTCTGCCATCTGCCGGCTTCTCCACTCACCTCCCACCCACGCAGACCATTATAGGCATCTCTTTTTCTTCTGGCAAGGTCAGCCCTCCATGTGAGCAAGCTGCCCCGCCCCCCACCCCGCCTGCCTGCTGCCCTTGCTTCTGTGCACTCACTCTATTTAAGCCCTGTCCCTCCTCTCCATGGCTGGATTCCGTAACCAGAATCAGAACTGCTTCCTTACAAACACCCCTGCCTTTTTTCATCCTCTTTCCATCCTATATGCACACCAGCATCTCCTTTAGGATCTGGCTTTCTGTCTGCTTGCTTTCCCCGACCCTTCGGTGTGGTGCCACTGGAGAAGCAGCAGCCCTCCGGTGTGCTCATGTCAAATTCACTTACAACACAGCCTTCTATCCTAACGTGAGTCCCTGTCCTTTTGTGTTTCTGCTCCCCTCTCCAGCATGACTGTTTCACCTTTCTCAAGCTTCCAACAACCGCTCCCTATCCTCTGATTCCCAGCCGGCCTCATCAAACACTTCAGAGAAACAACAGATCATCAAACAAGGAGAAATACCTCACCCTGTCCACACCAATTTCACTACCCTGCCTGCACTGCACTCACCTATTTTTCTTGCTCTCCTATGGGAATGCAAAACAATTTTTTTCTGCTTCAAAGGCAAACCTGTTCAATAGGACTTGGGGGATTCTTCCCTGAAAAAGATTAATTCTGTTCTCAGGGAGTTCATTCCCATAAGAATGGGTTGTTAAGAGCAAGACTGGCACCTCCCAGGTTTCCAGCTTCCTCTCTTGCCATGTGATCTCCTGGTGATGCTATTGACCATGATGATATGGATAAGGGAGCTTCACCAGAGCCAAACAGCTGGGCCTGCCTGATCTTGAATTCTTGGTCTCCAAATCTGTGAGCTAAAATAAGCTTCAAACACTTTGTTGCATTGACAGGAAATGGATTGATACCATATATGAAATTTTATGTACATTTATCCCTCAAGTGAATATAATTGAGTCCCATCGCTCAAATACTAGCTCTATACTAATGATCCCAAATTTATCTCCAGCCAGGATTCCCCAGCTTCAGAGTTTTAGCTCAGCAGTAAAGCACTTGCCTAGCATGTGCTCAATCCTCAGCCCCACCCCCACATAAAGATAAATAAAATGAAGTTATCGCGTCCATCTACAACTAAAAAGAAATGTTAAAAATGAATTCCCCAGTTTTGAATTCTGTTCATACATCTTATGATCTACTTAATACCTACACTTAGATATCTGAAAGTCATATTACATTTAGCATGGCCAAAAGTGATCTCTCTCTCAGATCCTCATCCTAACCCTCCGATTTCAGGTCATCCACTTTGTGCCCTGACAAGGACTGCAGAGAAGCTGCTATCATACCCTGACAGGTGGCTTTGCCATGGTTTCATAGATGTCGGTGTGCTGCTCCTGAGTCAGACAAAGGAATTTCTGACACCACAGGCAGCTTGAGCTTCCTGCTTCTATCAGTCCCATTTGCCTCTGAGTCACATGAGCTCATGCAAATGTGGGCCAAGATGGATATAGCTCACAGAATGGTTTTGTGTCACATTTGAGGTACCCTAAATTTAGGAAATCCCAATCTTTTAAAAGGACTTCTAGTAAATATGCCCTATTTTTGCCTTAGAGGGATCCTTAATGATTTATTCCAAAACATGTTTTACTATTTATATCATATGTTGGGAAAACATAAATAAGTAGAAAAAAAAATATGTTCAGGTTAGTGAGAAGCAAGAGTGTCCTGTACACACCTTAGTGCTGACCACAGTTTTTTAGCTTTGGAAAATCATCGCCAGGCAACCTTCTCTGTCAGGGCAGGAGGTAGACCAAAGCTCACGGAGCATTGAGACTCACATTAGTGAGTGGATTGCCTCAGGTTATAATATAATTAGGAGAATACAGTGAAACACTGGTACGTTCAGTGTCATTGCATAAACCAAAGAACATTTTACTGGCAGAAATATGTTTACCATAGGAAATGATCCTAATAAATACAGACATATTCAATAGTCAGTATGAGCCCTGTTAGCCATTTCAAAGCCCTTCTTTTCTGTTGTTCATGCATGTAATTCTCAACTAGAGCTCTGTGTTAGCTTTTTTTTCTGTGTGACACCTTTGGACCTGAAGATTATTTTACACCATGACTTTTTCAGCTCACAGTCAGCTGGATCCGTTGCTTTGGACCTAAGGTGAGGCATGGGGGAAGAAAATTGTCTGCCTCATGGCAGCAGAGAGGCAGACACAGAAAGAGAGAGGAAGGAGCTGGGCACAATAAATACCCTTCCAGGAGCTGGCTCTGGAAGACTCAGACGTAGCCAGATCCTGCTTGGGATGGTGACACAGATCTGTGATCTCAGCTACTTAGGAGGCTGAGGCAGGAGGATCATAAGTTTGAGGACAGTCTGAGGAACTTAGCAAGAGTGGTCTCAAAATAAAAGTTAAACACCAAGGGAAGGGGGTGTGGCTCAGTGTTGGAGACATTGTCCAGCATGTGCAAGGCCCTGAGTTCAATCCTCAGTAATGAGGGAAGAAAATAGCAAGCTGATATTTGCTTTGACTCCTTCCCTCTGGAGTTGCATGCAGATGGTCCATCCCTTGCTCCAGACTTTGGGCAGCATCTTTACCTTTTAGTGACCCCCCCCAACTCCCATGGATGCTGAGTTGGAGTCCTTTTCCTTAACAGTATCTCATCAGACCCCATCATTTAGTGATGGGACAGGGGATCATGGTCTGTGCTTCCACCCTCCCGACTCTCAGTTCTCCTCTATAGATGGGAATTACAGGAAAAGACAAAGTCGTCTCCGTGATTAATACTGTAGCAAAGCATCTGTATCCTTGGTGTGACAAGCTCCCAGTGTTATTTTCTTCCCTTGGGCATATTTTGTGAGTTTTTCAAAACTCCCTTTTGCAGCAACTAGTACAGGGTGGGATGCAAGAGACCTGACCTGTTTTGATCTCTACCACTCCCAATCTTAGTTTCTACTTTGGCTGGTCTATCCCAGAGACTCTTTTTTTTTTTTTTTTTTTTTAAAGAGAGAGAGAGAATTTTAATATTTATTTATTTTTTTAGTTTTTGGTGGACACAACATCTTTGTTTCTATGTGGTGCTGAGGATCGAACCCGGGCCACACGCATGCCAGGCGAGCGCACTACCACTTGAGCCACATCCCCAGCCCCCCATAGACTCTTATCACTGGGATCCCCTGGCTTATAGGGCATGCTTCTTTGTGACAGCTAAGGCCCAGCCACATTCCACCACACCACCTAAGGAGCCCATTTCCTGGCTACATTGAACACTGTGAGAGTCTAGGCTGCAGGAAAGCTGCCCTGGCTCTACATCCACCATCAGAGAGACTTCAATCCTTGCCACCTCCAGAATTCTCATACAATGTGTAGGACCCACCTCAATTTCCCCTATTCCTCAAATGTTCCTAAGTCCCTCTAGTGAAAATCTTGTTAATGCAAACTTTTCTATCATCTATATTTTCATTGGAAAACTAATCATGCACATTACAATGGCTTGAACACCCTGGGAGATGCAGAGATTCTGGTGACCTTTGCCCATATTCCATACTCCACTATGTTACTTAAGGAGGCTAGGACTTTCTGCAGTTCCATAAGTGCCCAGATGTAAGTCAGAAGCCAGTTTTAGCTTTCCACAGACTCTCAATCACTGTAAGCGCTTATTCTATGCCTTTCATGCAGTGTACACTCCATGACCCCAAATATGCTGGGGTCTCCCTCTGTAAAGGCACAAGTGAGGGAGTTCATGACCAATCCCATAGAGGGAATATGAAATCAAAGCATGCTATTAGCCCTGTGGACTCTGCTTGAATAAACACCCTTCCAATCCTCACTCAAACATCCTTTTACAAATGATAAGATTTGTCTGTGAACATTAAACTTGAACCTTTTCTCCCACTACAATTCTCTGCTATAGAAAGAGTAGCCTATTTTTTAAAGCAGCTAATCATACTATACGAAGTTGCTTTCTTTGTCTAATTCACTCCCCACCTGAAATGCTTTCCCACAATCTTTTTTTTTACATTTTTATTTATTTTTTACATGAGCTCTCTTCTTCTTATTATTATTATTATCTTTTGCATTACAATTCTTAATACACCTTTATACCACAATTTATCATATCTCTGTATATAAGATATGTTGACACCAAATTCACATCTTCATACATGTATTTTGTACGATGAGGGTCTCCTTCCACCATCCAATTCCCCTTCTCCCTCCCTTTCCCTCCCATCCCTCTTCCCTATCTAGAGGTAGTCTTCTTTCCATGCTCTTCCTTCCTACCCCATTTTGTGTCGCACCCTTTATATCGGAGAAGACATTTGGCATTTGTTTTTTTGGGATTGGCTAATCCCACAATCTTTTCTGTACCACTGAACACTTCCCAAATTCCCCTATTCCTTAAATTGTTTCTTAGTCCCTCTAGCCTCTAGTGAATACCTTCTTAATCCAAAACATCCATCATCTATATTTTTCATTGGAAAATTAATCATGCACCATGAATACAATAACTCTTACATGGTTGATAAGAATTGTGTTTGCATAGTGACACTCAAAATAAAGTTTAAGTGAATAATATAATGTAATATATTACATTATATTATATTATAGTATCAATTGTAATACTAACAATAACTGTGCATAGGGATAATTGTGTGGGTGGAAACATCTAAATATCAGAAGTGTAGAAAAATAAATGTATTTATATTTAGAACATGATTTGTAATACATAGTGCAGAATTAACGTCACATACGTGAGTGGCCCAGTGAGGTAATAGACTAATAAATAAAGTTTTCAAGTCATTGTAGGTCATAGAAGTTTCCTTGGATCTTACAAATTAGGGTCCATGCATAAGTTTTACCATGTTGTCATTGTGTGATAGTTTAGAACTGGGATGTCCCCAAAAGCTCAAGTTAAAGGCTTGTTCCCACTGTTGGTGCTATTGGGAGGCGCTGGAAACTTGAGGGAGTGGTCACAGAGGACTTGCTCTTGAAGGTTATTTTTCCCTTGCCTCTGGCCACCATGAAGTAGCAGCTTTTCTCTGATATTCCATCCCTGCCCTGATGTCTCTCTCATCACAAGCCCAGAACCTACTGAGACAAGTGACCATGGACTGAATGGAACCTCTGACACCATGAGCCAAAATGAATCTTTCCTTGTCTAGTTTAGTTTCCTCAGGTGTCTTGTCACAGTGATAGAAAGCTATCTCACGCACAGTGGTAAGTAAGCATTGTCCCCATGTTTTCCAAACCTGGCTTTGGGACCACTCCCCTTGCCCTGACTGTTGAGTTTCAATTCTCAAATGTATTCAGACATTTGACCCAGTCCAGGATTTTGTTTGAATTCTTTATTTTTCGAGAGTACTTCTTCCATTCTTGTAATTATGGTCCACTTACGTGTACAAAGGGGTTGGGTTCCAGCAGCTTCAGTGCTGTTTATTAGAGCAAACTCATCCGGTTTTCCAAATCTCAAGTACTTATAGGGAAGCCTTTGGCCAAGATTCAGCTGGAAGCAGCATCTTCTGGGGCCTTAGGACACTGAGCACTTTATTTTGTGTGAGTTTGGTACCAACAAGACAAGTACACTGGGGTCTCCCTCTGTAAAGGTACAAGGGAGGGAGTTCATGACCAATCCCATAGAGTTACATAAGTTTTGTTTGGAATTGGAAGGTCAAGTTAAGGGCCATGTATACTCCAGCATATGGTCTCTTGGCCTTGTAGCTTGTGCGCCAAAACCACAAGGCAAATGTAGCTAACTGATGATCTTGTGGCCCTCATGTAGAGCACCACAAAAATGTCCTGACCACAGCACAGCTGTGATGGCCATTCAGAAAGCTGGGAAGAAGTATTTGTAGAAGGTGGTGGATAATCATGAGGAATAAGTCACAGATGCTGGAGTTCCTCCGTGCTGTTCAGTAGTGAACCTGGCCAGAACCTGAGAGTGTAAATATGGTCACCCTTTAGGGTGATTCTCAAACTCTGTTCTCAGGCCTTCTTTACATCCAATTCAGTAAAGACACCATGTTTCCTTTATGTGTGTTATGTCTGTTAATATCAACTGCATTCAAATTTAAAATTGAGTCACTTATAAAATATTTTTGTCATTATTTATTTTTTCATTCATTAAAAATAACAATATATTCCCACATGTTAACATAAATAACATATTTTGTGAAAAATAACTATATTTTTCAAAGCACAAAAAAGCAGTAAAAGGAATGGCACTGTTTTACATTTTGCAAATCCGAATAATATGAGTATCTTGCATAACAGAAGAAAACTATATTCTAGCATCTGTCTCTATATTTATCTATTGTGATACAACACGGAATAGAATCTCTGGGAAAAATCTACCATATACTAATGAGAGAATAAGAGTAAGAATAAGAAATAGGCAAAATACAGCTTATTAGAGTGAAGATAGTTTTGATCCCAGAGAGTATTGTAGGGCACTGCACAGATTCTGTAACTGCACTTGGAGAAAGCTTTTCTAGAGTTAAACCATCAACAGCACAAAAGTGGCTGGATTTGGCAATAACCCTGAGTCTACTGAGGGGCCTCTGGGTGATCTGAGGAAGTAATAGGTTGGAGATAAGTGATGAATTTGTATATAAAAGACCAAGAACATGCAAAAGCTTTATCACACTGAAGAGAGTGTCAAATAACAGTCAAAACAGTCAAATAATAAAGGGAAAGCAGGCAGATAAAGGAAAAATAAACAAGATTATGAACTCTGATTCCAGGGTCCACCGCTTCCCACGGGCTGTGTCTTTTCTCTGGGTGATTTCTGGAGAGTCAGAGCTAGTGGTGGTACCAGTAAGGGCCTAGATTCATAAGTAAGATTAATGTGGATGTTCTGGAAGGACTTTAGTGTCCCACACTAAAGTAGTGCATGTTGGGCATCCCTAATATGTAAGTCTGAAATTGAAACATTTTGAGCACCAACATGATGCAACCAGTGAGAAATTTCATACATAAAATTTTGTTCAGGAAAAAAGTAATTAAACATATAATATAAAATTAACTTTGTGCTGTATGTACAAGGTATATATGAAAAATAAAGCATGTTTAGATTAGGATCATATCCCTAAGGTAAGCTCATTCTGTATATACAAATGTTTCAAACTCTGAAAAATACATGAAATCCAAAACACTTCTGGTCCCAAGCATTTCATATAAGGGATATTCAACCTATAGTTATCAAATCTGTAGTATCAATAATGCCCATGGAAATAATGACTGCAAAACTGGGGGACTGCTTTTTTATTATGTAGAGTCATTTTTATTTTCTGTGATAGCAAAAGGTTTAATATTCATAATTTAATGACTTCAGTGCCTGCAGTCAAGGCATATACAATATCTACAATGATAGCATTTTCCATATATACAGCAACAACGAGAATTTTATCAAAAGCAATATGACTTTTAGCATGTGTGATAGCAAATTTCTATACTGGTAGCCCTGGTACTTGGAAAAGTCCTCAGGAAAATAAAGTGCTATTTTTGCATCATTAATCAAATAATTTGCAATATTAATAACTGTTGTTGGAAAGGTCAACTGAGTGTCATGTGTATCACTAGTGTATTTAGTGATACTCTTGTATCACGTCTTGTTACCCAAGAAAAAATTTGAGATATTTCAATAACTACATCTACAAGAACTCGAGTCTTGGGTACTAGAATTCATAGCACCTAATGTCTTTGAATATATTATCTGAAAACACCAAGATTGTGTGTGTAGTCTGTAGCAAGGATATAAATATTTAAATCTTTAAATATTTAATTAATAGGGCTATGGAAATAATAACTATGATTAAAAGAATCATGGTACACGATTTGGCTTCTTTGATGAAAACTTTGTAATGGATGCATTCTTAAACCTGCCTGCAATGTTGACAGTGTTGGAATACCCATATCTGCTCTGGTTAGAGTAAGAATAATGGTGAAAACAGAAAGCATAAGATTGGGTATCCACTGATTGTCTTCATATGCAATAGTTGCTTCAAAGGGTTATCTGTAGTAATGATCTGGCTTCAACAGCAGTCACGGAACTAGAGCAGCATTTATGGCACTTATGACTTCTGTAGATGCAATAACAGAAGCATCCTATGTTATTCTATGAGGAGTGGAAGTATCTAAAGTATATATTGAAATATACAGGATACCTGTGGCACTTGGGATGTAAGAATTTGAAAGGACTGTATAAATAGTAATTGAATTTGTGGTTTTTGTGTTGAAAATATGTGTAGCCATGGTAGAACTACATACTGTGAAGGCATTTCCAGAATCTTTAGCAGCAGATGTGCTGTCTTTAGTGTTTGTGTATGAGAAGTGGCAGATTATTGAGTACCATGTGGGAGAGTAGAGAAAGTATTCAGTAGAAACACTTGTGGTGCCAAGGTTAAGAGTAGTTGAGTAGTTGGGGTACCTCTGGTGGGAGTATCTACAGTACCTGTGGTGCCTGGTGCTACACAGCATTGTGAGCATTGGTGGTGGTTGGTGTCAAGTATCCCCAGTGCCTGTGGAAGTGGTATTTAAAGCATGAGCTGGGCTATTTTGAGGATGAGTAGCAGTGACTTTTCTGGTATGTTCTATCAGAGATTCATCATCTCTGGTGGCACCAGGGTCACCTATAGGAGGCAGAGCTGACATGCCTTGGTCTGTAGTTTTTACAGAAGTATCATTGGCAGACATAGTAACCATGGCGACTCCTCTGACTGCATTTTTATTTCCTGCAGTGGTGAGATGTGTAACATTTGTAGTAAGTGAACCCATAGTCATGGCTGTAGTGCTTGTGGTAGAAGTATCAATGGTGCCTTGATTAGGAACATGAGTGGGGATTAATGTTGTGTGACTTAAGACTGGTGTCACAGTAACAGCAGAGCCAGGAGCAGTGAACTCTGTGATTTCAGAGGAGGCTGTTGTAACCTTTGCAGGAGTAGGGGGTAAGGAACTCTAGTCTTGGGTACGAGATGGCGGTGTGTCAGTAGCAGCTGCTACATCAAAAGTGGTATCTGTGGTGCCAGAGGTTGCACCCTCTGTAGCGGGGCTATTTGCTAAGTTTGTTGTGACAGGGGAGGTTCCCGGGCCCAGGTCTGAAGATGGTGGCACTGCAGTATCAGGGGGATTAAGAGAGGTGGCAGTTGTTCCTACTGGGGAGAAAGTCGAAACAGAAAGAAGATGACTAGAAGCAACAGTATTTGTAGAAAGAGTACTCACTTCAGGAAGAGTCTTACCACTGTTGAAACCACCAGGCACTGTAGCGGGAAAAGGATGTGTAACAGGAGACTCACTGCCAGTGCCAGCAACCTTCCTACCTACTGCTGTAGTTCCCATAACAACAGTGGTGTTCAAAGCATCAGTATTATTTTCAGAGAAAGGAGGAGTCAAAAGAGGAAAGCTATTGCTCATGGAATCAGCACCGGTGTGTGTGAGAGGAGTGGACGCAACTGGAAGGCCATGGTGAGGACTGGTATCATCCTTATTGGCATGAGAGGAGGTGGTCACGAGAGAAGCACTAGTACCAGCATTGGATGTGGGAGGGCTTGCAGGGGAAGGGGTGGTGCCAGGAGGGGAAGAGGGGGTGCCAAGAGGGGAAGGGGTGGTGCCAGGAGGGGGAGGGGTGGTGCCAGGAGGGGAAAAGGTGGTGCCAGGAGGGGGAGGGGTGGTGCCAGGAGGGGGAGGGGTGGTGCCAGGAGGGGAAGAGGTGGTGCCAGGAGGGGAAGGGGTGGTGCCAGGAGGGGAAGGGGTGGTGCCAGGAGGGGAAAAGGTGGTGCCAGGAGGGGGAGGGGTGGTGCCAGGAGGGGGAGGGGTGGTGCCAGGAGGGGGAGGGGTGGTGCCAGGAGGGGAAGAGGTGGTGCCAGGAGGGGAAGGGGTGGTGCCAGGAGGGGGAGGCGTGGTGCCAGGAGGGGGAAGGGTGGTGCCAGGAGGGGGAGGGGTGGTGCCAGGAGGGGAAAAGGTGGTGCCAGGAGGGGGAGGGGTGGTGCCAGGAGGGGGAAGGGTGGTGCCAGGAGGGGGAGGGGTGGTGCCAGGAGGGAAAGGGGTGGTGCCAGGAGGGGAAGGGGTGGTGCCAGGAGGGGGAGGGGTGGTGCCAGGAGGGGGAGAGGTGGTGCCAGGAGGGGGAGGGGTGGTGCCAGGAGGGGGAGGGGTGGTGCCAGGAGGGGAAGAGGTGGTGCCAGGAGGGGAAGGGGTGGTGCCAGGAGGGGAAGGGGTGGTGCCAGGAGGGGAAAAGGTGGTGCCAGGAGGGGAAAAGGTGGTGCCAGGAGGGGGAGGGGTGGTGCCAGGAGGGGGAGGGGTGGTGCCAGGAGGGGAAGAGGTGGTGCCAGGAGGGGAAGAGGTGGTGCCAGGAGGGGAAGAGGTGGTGCCAGGAGGGGGAGGGGTGGTGCCAGGAGGGGGAGGGGTGGTGCCAGGAGGGGAAGAGGTGGTGCCAGGAGGGGAAGGGGTGGTGCCAGGAGGGGAAGGGGTGGTGCCAGGAGGGGGAGGGGTGGTGCCAGGAGGGGAAAAGGTGGTGCCAGGAGGGGAAAAGGTGGTGCCAGGAGGGGGAGGGGTGGTGCCAGGAGGGGGAGGGGTGGTGCCAGGAGGGGGAGGGGTGGTGCCAGGAGGGGAAGAGGTGGTGCCAGGAGGGGAAGAGGTGGTGCCAGGAGGGGGAGGGGTGGTGCCAGGAGGGGGAGGGGTGGTGCCAGGAGGGGGAGGGGTGGTGCCAGGAGGGGAAGAGGTGGTGCCAGGAGGGGAAGGGGTGTTGCCAGGAGGGGAAGGGGTGTTGCCAGGAGGGGAAGGGGTGGTGCCAGGAGGGGGAGGGGTGGTGCCAGGAGGGGGAGAGGTGGTGCCAGGAGGGGGAGGGGTGGTGCCAGGAGGGGAAGGGGTGGTGCCAGGAGGGGGAGGGGTGGTGCCAGGAGGGGAAGAGGTGTTGCCAGGAGGGGAAGGGGTGGTGCCAGGAGGGGAAGGGGTGGTGCCAGGAGGGAGAGGGGTGGTGCCAGGAGGGGAAAAGGTGGTGCCAGGAGGGGAAGGGGTGGTGCCATGAGGGGGAGGGGTGGTGCCAGGAGGGGGAGGGGTGGTGCCAGGAGGGGAAGAGGTGGTGCCAGGAGGGGAAGGGGTGGTGCCAGGAGGGGAAGGGGTGGTGCCAGGAGGGGGAGGGGTGGTGCCAGAAGGGGGAGGGGTGGTGCCAGGAGGAACCACAGTGCTCCTGCCCACATTACTGGTACTGGTTAGGGGGGAAGTAGATGAGGCCAGTAGCGCAGTACTGGTTTCAGCAGCAGCAGTACTGCCCCGGGAGGCCACGGCTGCAGGAGGCACCACATCACTCGGGCTGGCAGCAGTGGCACCAAGAGGACGAGTTGTGTCCTGAGCAGCTGTGTTTGCTGTAGCACCAACAGTGCTTATGGGGAAAGTGGCTTGGACAGACACAGTGGCACGGGTGTCAGTAGCATTACTTGTGGTGAAAGGAGCCCTGGTGGCAGTGGTGACATTAGTAGTGCCTGTGGTGAAAGGAGTGGTGGGGACAGGGACAGTGGCACTGGTGGCAGTGACAATTCTCGTGGTGAAGGAAGCATTGGTGGCAGTGGTGACATTGGTAGTGCCTGTGGTGAAAGGAGTGGTGGGGACAGGGACAGTGGCACTGGTGGCAGTGGTGACATTGGTAGTGCCTGTGGTGAAAGGAGTGGTGGGGACAGGGACAGTGGGACTGGTGTCAGTGACAATTCTCGTGGTGAAAGGAGCATTGGTGGCAGTGGTGACATTGGTAGTGCCTGTGGTGAAAGGAGTGGTGGGGACAGGGACAGGGGCACTGGTGGCAGTGACAATTCTCGTGGTGAAGGAAGCATTGGTGGCAGTGGTGACATAGGTAGTGCCTGTGGTGAAAGGAGTGGTGGGGACAGGGACAGTGGCACTGGTGGCAGTGACAATTCTCGTGGTGAAGGAAGCACTGGTGGCAGTGGTGACATTGGTAGTGCCTGTGGTGAAAGGAGTGGTGGGGACAGGGACAGTGGCACTGGTGGCAGTGACAATTCTCGTGGTGAAGGAAGCATTGGTGGCAGTGGTGACATAGGTAGTGCCTGTGGTGAAAGGAGTGGTGGGGACAGGGACAGTGGCACTGGTGGCAGTGACAATTCTCGTGGTGAAGGAAGCATTGGTGGCAGTGGTGACATTAGTAGTGCCTGTGGTGAAAGGAGTGGTGGGGACAGGGACAGTGGCACTGGTGGCAGTGACAATTCTCGTGGTGAAGGAAGCATTGGTGGCAGTGGTGACATGGGTAGTGCCTGTGGTGAAAGGAGTGGTGGGGACAGGGACAGTGGCACTGGTGGCAGTGACAATTCTCGTGGTGAAGGAAGCATTGGTGGCAGTGGTGACATAGGTAGTGCCTGTGGTGAAAGGAGTGGTGGGGACAGGGACAGGGGCACTGGTGGCAGTGGTGACATTGGTAGTGCCTGTGGTCAAAGGAGTGGTGGGGACAGGGACAGTGGGACTGGTGTCAGTGACAATTCTCGTGGTGAAAGGAGCATTGGTGGCAGTGGTGACATTGGTAGTGCCTGTGGTGAAAGGAGTGGTGGGGACAGGGACAGGGGCATTGGTGGCAGTGGTGACATTGGTAGTGCCTGTGGTGAAAGGAGTGGTGGGGACAGGGACAGTGGGACTGGTGTCAGTGACAATTCTCGTGGTGAAAGGAGCATTGGTGGCAGTGGTGACATTGGTAGTGCCTGTGGTGAAAGGAGTGGTGGGGACAGGGACAGGGGCATTGGTGGCAGTGGTGACATTGGTAGTGCCTGTGGTGAAAGGAGTGGTGGGGACAGGGACAGTGGGACTGGTGGCAGTGGTGACATTGGTAGTGCCTGTGGTGAAAGGAGTGGTGGGGACAGGGACAGGGGCATTGGTGGCAGTGGTGACATTGGTAGTGCCTGTGGTGAAAGGAGTGGTGGGGACAGGGACAGTGGGACTGGTGTCAGTGACAATTCTCGTGGTGAAAGGAGCATTGGTGGCAGTGGTGACATTGGTAGTGCCTGTGGTGAAAGGAGTGGTGGGGACAGGGACAGGGGCATTGGTGGCAGTGGTGACATTGGTAGTGCCTGTGGTGAAAGGAGTGGTGGGGACAGGGACAGTGGGACTGGTGGCAGTGACAATTCTCGTGGTGAAGGAAGCATTGGTGGCAGTGGTGACATTGGTAGTGCCTGTGGTGAAAGGAGTGGTGGGGACAGGGACAGTGACACTGGTGGCAGTGACAATTCTCGTGGTGAAGGAAGCATTGGTGGCAGTGGTGACATTGGTAGTGCCTGTGGTGAAAGGAGTGGTGGGGACAGGGACAGTGGCACTGGTGGCAGTGACAATTCTCGTGGTGAAGGAAGCATTGGTGGCAGTGGTGACATTGGTAGTGCCTGTGGTGAAAGGAGTGGTGGGGACAGGGACAGTGGCACTGGTGGCAGTGACAATTCTCGTGGTGAAGGAAGCATTGGTGGCAGTGGTGACATTGGTAGTGCCTGTGGTGAAAGGAGTGGTGGGGACAGGGACAGTGGCACTGGTGGCAGTGACAATTCTCGTGGTGAAGGAAGCATTGGTGGCAGTGGTGACATAGGTAGTGCCTGTGGTGAAAGGAGTGGTGGGGACAGGGACAGTGGCACTGGTGGCAGTGACAATTCTCGTGGTGAAGGAAGCATTGGTGGCAGTGGTGACATTGGTAGTGCCTGTGGTGAAAGGAGTGGTGGGGACAGGGACAGGGGCACTGGTGGCAGTGGTGACATTGGTAGTGCCTGTGGTCAAAGGAGTGGTGGGGACAGGGACAGTGGGACTGGTGTCAGTGACAATTCTCGTGGTGAAAGGAGCATTGGTGGCAGTGGTGACATTGGTAGTGCCTGTGGTGAAAGGAGTGGTGGGGACAGGGACAGTGGCACTGGTGGCAGTGACAATTCTCGTGGTGAAGGAAGCATTGGTGGCAGTGGTGACATTGGTAGTGCCTGTGGTGAAAGGAGTGGTGGGGACAGGGACAGTGGCACTGGTGGCAGTGACAATTCTCGTGGTGAAGGAAGCATTGGTGGCAGTGGTGACATTGGTAGTGCCTGTGGTGAAAGGAGTGGTGGGGACAGGGACAGGGGCACTGGTGTCAGTGACAATTCTCGTGGTGAAGGAAGCACTGGTGGCAGTGGTGACATTGGTAGTGCCTGTGGTGAAAGGAGTGGTGGGGACAGGGACAGGGGCACTGGTGGCAGTGACAATTCTCGTGGTGAAGGAAGCACTGGTGGCAGTGGTGACATAGGTAGTGCCTGTGGTGAAAGGAGTGGTGGGGACAGGGACAGTGGCACTGGTGGCAGTGACAATTCTCGTGGTGAAGGAAGCATTGGTGGCAGTGGTGACATTGGTAGTGCCTGTGGTGAAAGGAGTGGTGGGGACAGGGACAGGGGCACTGGTGGCAGTGGTGACATTGGTAGTGCCTGTGGTCAAAGGAGTGGTGGGGACAGGGACAGTGGGACTGGTGTCAGTGACAATTCTCGTGGTGAAAGGAGCATTGGTGGCAGTGGTGACATTGGTAGTGCCTGTGGTGAAAGGAGTGGTGGGGACAGGGACAGTGGCACTGGTGGCAGTGACAATTCTCGTGGTGAAGGAAGCATTGGTGGCAGTGGTGACATTGGTAGTGCCTGTGGTGAAAGGAGTGGTGGGGACAGGGACAGTGGCACTGGTGGCAGTGACAATTCTCGTGGTGAAGGAAGCATTGGTGGCAGTGGTGACATAGGTAGTGCCTGTGGTGAAAGGAGTGGTGGGGACAGGGACAGTGGCACTGGTGGCAGTGACAATTCTCGTGGTGAAGGAAGCATTGGTGGCAGTGGTGACATTGGTAGTGCCTGTGGTGAAAGGAGTGGTGGGGACAGGGACAGGGGCACTGGTGGCAGTGGTGACATTGGTAGTGCCTGTGGTGAAAGGAGTGGTGGGGACAGGGACAGTGGCACTGGTGGCAGTGACAATTCTCGTGGTGAAAGGAGCATTGGTGGCAGTGGTGACATTAGTAGTGCCTGTGGTGAAAGGAGTGGTGGGGACAGGGACAGTGGCACTGGTGGCAGTGACAATTCTCGTGGTGAAGGAAGCATTGGTGGCAGTGGTGACATTGGTAGTGCCTGTGGTGAAAGGAGTGGTGGGGACAGGGACAGTGGCACTGGTGGCAGTGACAATTCTCGTGGTGAAGGAAGCATTGGTGGCAGTGGTGACATAGGTAGTGCCTGTGGTGAAAGGAGTGGTGGGGACAGGGACAGTGGCACTGGTGGCAGTGACAATTCTCGTGGTGAAGGAAGCATTGGTGGCAGTGGTGACATTGGTAGTGCCTGTGGTGAAAGGAGTGGTGGGGACAGGGACAGGGGCACTGGTGGCAGTGGTGACATTGGTAGTGCCTGTGGTCAAAGGAGTGGTGGGGACAGGGACAGTGGGACTGGTGTCAGTGACAATTCTCGTGGTGAAAGGAGCATTGGTGGCAGTGGTGACATTGGTAGTGCCTGTGGTGAAAGGAGTGGTGGGGACAGGGACAGTGGCACTGGTGGCAGTGACAATTCTCGTGGTGAAGGAAGCATTGGTGGCAGTGGTGACATTGGTAGTGCCTGTGGTGAAAGGAGTGGTGGGGACAGGGACAGTGGCACTGGTGGCAGTGACAATTCTCGTGGTGAAGGAAGCATTGGTGGCAGTGGTGACATTGGTAGTGCCTGTGGTGAAAGGAGTGGTGGGGACAGGGACAGTGGCACTGGTGGCAGTGACAATTCTCGTGGTGAAGGAAGCATTGGTGGCAGTGGTGACATTGGTAGTGCCTGTGGTGAAAGGAGTGGTGGGGACAGGGACAGTGGCACTGGTGGCAGTGACAATTCTCGTGGTGAAAGGAGCACTGGTGGCAGTGGTGACATTGGTAGTGCCTGTGGTGAAAGGAGTGGTGGGGACAGGGACAGTGGCACTGGTGGCAGTGACAATTCTCGTGGTGAAAGGAGCACTGGTGGCAGTGGTGACATAGGTAGTGCCTGTGGTGAAAGGAGTGGTGGGGACAGGGACAGTGGCACTGGTGGCAGTGGTGACATTAGTAGTGCCTGTGGTGAAAGGAGTGGTGGGGACAGGGACAGTGGGACTGGTGGCAGTGGTGACATTAGTAGTGCCTGTGGTGAAAGGAGTGGTGGGGACAGGGACAGTGGCACTGGTGGCAGTGGTGACATTAGTAGTGCGTGTGGTGAAAGGAGTGGTGGGGACAGGGACAGTGGGACTGGTGTCAGTGACAATTCTCGTGGTGAAGGAAGCATTGGTGGCAGTGGTGACATAGGTAGTGCCTGTGGTGAAAGGAGTGGTGGGGACAGGGACAGGGGCACTGGTGGCAGTGGTGACATTAGTAGTGCCTGTGGTGAAAGGAGTGGTGGGGACAGGGACAGTGGCACTGGTGGCAGTGGTGACATTAGTAGTGGGTGTGGTGAAAGGAGTGGTGGGGACAGGGACAGGGGCACTGGTGGCAGTGGTGACATAGGTAGTGCCTGTGGTGAAAGGAGTGGTGGGGACAGGGACAGGGGCACTGGTGTCAGTGACAATTCTCGTGGTGAAGGAAGCATTGGTGGCAGTGGTGACATTAGTAGTGCCTGTGGTGAAAGGAGTTGTGGGGACAGGGACAGTGGCACTGGTGACAGTGGCAATACTGGTGGTGAAGGAAGCATTCGTGGCAGTGGTGACTTTGGTACTGCTTATTGTGAGCGTTGTGGTTGGGACAGGTACAGTGGCACTTGTGCTAGTTCCAGTGGCCACGGAGTAAGGCGTAGTGTCAGGACCAGCTGCACTAGTTGTGACTGCTGTAGAGCTGGTTGGAGGAGTGGTTATGACAGACGGTTCACTAGTGCCAGCAGCAGGACTTGCACTAGCAGAGCTTGTGAGAATCTCAGTACCAGCAGCTGTTGTAGAAGATGTAGAAGGCTCAGGACTCATGGGGAAGGCAGTTGTCACAGTTGGAGTAGTAAAGGAAGGATTCCCATGAATCCAGAATACCTCAGTTAATTTTTCCAGACTAACACTCTTGTCAGTCAACTGAATAGTTAGTGTCTGCCAAAAAATAAAAATAAAATAAAATAAAATAAAGTGGGTGTATTAAAACTTCTTTACCATATTTTAGTGCCATCTGAAATTTCATTTAACAACAATAATAGAACCCACAATGTGCTCATTCTTTGCCAAGACAGTGACAGTATACAATCACTTTTTTTTTTTTTTTTTTAGATCACATGCATTCATGACAGTTTAATTTGGAGAGATGCTCTGTGTGTAGAATCCTATGATGGCAGTCTCTTCCTACTCACTTCATTTAGTCAGAACCACATTGGTCACAAATGTTACAGCTGCAATTAAAGCCAGTGTTTATTAAAACCTCCTTGCCTTGCCATTGGCCTTACTATTCCTGGCAGCAGGCTAGTTTCACACCTTCACTATGTTCAGCACCTGGTAACTGGCACCTACTGGCATCTGATGTGCTATGGAAATGTCCAAAAAAGAGGGTATTCAAGGACTTTCCGTATTTGTCTTAATTAGAAGCAGTTACATGGTAAAGTGGTTCTGAACTCAATAGTCCAGGGAAAATGTTGCAAACAACTAGAAGAGACTATAGAAAAAGGAATTATTTGGCCCGTATTCAGAAGGGCCTTTTTCTAAAATTAAAATATCAACAGGGCACCCTTTTCACCTTTTAGAAGCTGGAACTAGAGTTATTCATTTTCACTTATTTTCACTCTACACTATGACTTGCTGAACTCATATTTCTGATTAGTGTCATGTGCTAAAGTAGAGTGCTTTTTCCTCTGTGATTGCTCTAGTTAATACAACTTCCAAAATGCTGATTCATGTGGCTCTAACAACAAAAGCAGACCCTCTGATAGGTTCTTCTATTTTTGTCACTTTGTTTTATTAACCAAATAAAACATCAAAGGTGTCAATAGTCATTGAATGGTCACCACAGTTTACTGTCAATTTTCAACCTAAAAGATCCATAAAAATTTGACCAGGAATGTGATTGCTGCAGGAAAGAGCAGGGAACCTTTGTAACTTTAAGGAATCATTATTTTCTTGGTTTTATCCTCTGAACAGAAAAGTAAGTTCTATAATGCATCCTGGTAAACTGACCTATTTAAACAGCACAGTTTCATTTGTAAATGCACAGAAGGTATCACCAAACCACTGATTACTAGACCTGGGAAAACATACTATGCATTTCACAGCATAATACAACACTGAACTTTTTGGGAACATATCTGTTGCAAACATTTATAGCATTTGAAATATATGTACATATAAGGCTGATAATAGTGTTGATAATTTTGCAGAATAATAAAATTAGCTCATGAAAGCATTCCTTTCAGACATACCTTAGTATAAGGGTCACTCTTGAAATTGGTCGTCATGAATTCCCAGTTGTCATATGTGAAACCGACTTGTGTCACATATGTAGAGTTCACTCCCCAGATTTTAATATATCCAACTTTCAATGAATTTGAGTCGCTCAAATACTTATTGTGTATGACCTGAATTTTCAAGGTGTTCTAAAAAATATTCATAAAAAGAAAAATGCAAAATACATTATTAATAACCTATGCATTGCATTCAGATGCTTAGAAACCTCATGTTGCCTTTGTTGTACTGGTTTGCTATTTTTATTCTTAGTTGAACATTTTATAAAGACATTTCCTGAAAATTTGCTGCAATAAATTTGACGATGTCAAAAAATAGGCCTATATACCAGCATACCTTGCGTGTATCTTTTACTAATTCTCATAATAATTTTGAAAAGAAACTCTGTTTTACAGATGAGAAAACTGAGGTTCTAGGAGATGAAGTGAGTAGCTGAAGGACAATGTGCCTATATGCACAGAATTCAAAGAATTAATACAGGTGAATAAAGAAAAAGCCCTAGAGTAAGGATGGTTGACAGGAAAAGCAGGAACTTATCTCAATTGTAAACTCGTTAAGCATCAATGCAAGGATTAAAATAACCTGAAATAAATCATGAGATGCCATGTAACTAAAGCCAAAAGAAACACACAGTGAAAATTTATTACTATAGGAATAGTGTAGTCAATGAAGATTTGGTAAGGACACAGAACTTCAGAAGTCCTGGGAAGATGGATAGGATGTATAAAGGTGACATGAATGGGGCAGGGAAAAGAGACAGAAATAATTTGAACAAGGGCACACTCATTGAGTTGGGGCAAGGGCTACTGTAGGTGGTGCTAAGAAAAAAGGGAAATGAGACTGGTCTTGCCTGTAAGTATGTCAGATAAGTTTGTGAACTATGCAGTAAGTTGGAATAGTTGCAGTAGACTAGAATTGTGAATATCTTGATTCTGGGGTAGCAGTAGAAAGAGAAAGAAGCATACAATTGGCATTATCAAGATAGGGGAGAGGAGTGGGAGGGAAAGGGAGCAGGTAGGGGAGTAACAAGGATGGTGGAATGTGATGGACATCATATACAAAGTACATGTGTGAAGACTTGAATTGGGTGTCAACATACTTTATATACAAACAGAAATACAAAAAGTGTAGTATTTATGAGTATTAAGAATTGTAATGCAAAAAAAATAACATTACCTTAGGTTAGGTAGAGGGAAGTGAAAGGAGGGGAAGGCAGGGAATGTGGGGATAATAAAAATAGTAGAATGAAACACATTACTATTACTGTATGTATATAGGTGACTGTATGACCAACATGATTCTACAATATGTATACTCAGAAAAATGAGAAATTATGTCCCATTTATGTATGATACATCAAAGTATTTAAGTGCATTCTACTATCATGTATAACCAATTAAAACAAATTTTTTAAAAAAAGAATTAATAGAATTTTTTGGCTGAATCAAAGGAAAAATGGGCAGGCCAAATCAAAGGAAAGATCAAGGAAAAGGTATACACTTGAAGCAAGTAGGTATTAGGGCTAGACCTTACTGATTTGAGAGAGCAGATGGTTCAATTTCCTGAAATTGTGCATAGTAGTTATAGTTAGAAATTGGTTAAGATGGTGGATGTTTTTTTTTTTTTTTTTTTTTTTACCACAGAAGTCAGTAAATACTATAGATCAGCTCCTATCCCACAAGTTGGCTCACTAGCCAGGCAACACTGATAATAATTACCCCACAGAACGTTAGCAGATTTTTTTTCACTTTAGGCCACTGATCTCTAGGGGGGGAATTTATTAAACATCCCAGAAGTAAGAATCCTCTTATCACTACTGTGGAATAACAAAAGAATGGAAATTTAGACTTAAAAGTAATTTAAGGGCCATCTTATGTTTTATAATAAATAGATTTAACAAGAAAAGCGCTTCTTAGTAGTAGAAAGAGAACTAAAATCCAGGATTTCTAGATCAACAGCTTCATTTACAACCAATATTTTGAGAGGAAAAATAAAGTTTTCCACTCCAGTATTCTTTTGTTAAAAACAGGGAATGTACAGATTTAGTGAGAATACAAACTTTTGCATTTAGTTTCAAAGAGGCAAATTCTGTATAAAGCCAATATGATCTGATACTTATGTCTATGAAAATAAAATGTAGTTGACCATGAGATTTTTATGTGCCAAACATCTGATACATGTGTTTAAAAATTAACACAATGCAACATCAGTAAAAACAGTCTGGCTAAAAAGTGGTAGTAGGCAATATAAAAATTAATTCTCTCCTGTAGGAATATAGTGCAAACCATATATGTAATTTTAAATTTTCTAATAGCCACATTTTCAAAAGGTAAAAGGAAAAAATGATTTTAAAAGATATTTTACTTAGTATCAAGGTTTATAAAATATATTTCAGCATGTATTCAATATAAAACACTCTGGGATATTATACAATCTTTCTTCAAACTTAGTTATTAAATATTTCAAATTAGGTTGGCCATACTTGCAAGGGCTTAACAGTCACATGTATTTTGGATAGTGAAGGTCTAAATTGTGCTCTTAATCCTGAGAACCAGGTTTTAGGGGAAATCTAGGATAACTGGAGTCCAAACAGAATAATCACATCTAGAAACCAATAATGTTAGCCTAGATATGCATAAAGACAGAAGGGATATATACATAAAAGACATCTCAAGTATTTGAAGTACTTAAGGAAAAGAGAATAGATTTGTGCTACAATTATTCTTATTTTAAGTCAATAGATAAAAATTACAGAGAAGGAAATTCTAACATGAAAATGAAACGAAACTTTTTTTCTCTAATTAGAATTACAGATTATTCATGGAATTACTTAACATAATACATTGATTGTAATGTTGTCTCCAACTATTCATTCCTCACTTTTCTATGTAATTTTGGTAACTTTGCCTGACTTAATGCAATATGCTGTCCCACGTGCGCATCTGACTTAGCTTTGCTAGTGGGAGATTAGTCAACTCCACGCATGAGGTGGGTTTTAGGCATTTCCATGTCAATTTGCACCTTCTTTCATAATCATAAAAATATCATGTTCAGACCATCTTATAGGTCATGTTAGATCATCTGTAGGTCAGCTGATATGCCAGGTATGTGAGAAAGTGAAGCCAAGATCACTCATGCCAGGTATGTGAGAAAGTGAAGCCTAGAACCAGTGGCTAAATGCAGTCACTTTTGAGCCAGCCAGTATCAGTCAAATTCAGTCCAGTCATCTGAGTTTTGCAGTCTAATAACCAAGTGCTTATAGTTGCATGCCACTGAGGGTTTGAGGTTGTCTGTAGTACAGCATTATTGTATAACAGCTTATTAAATTTCTCATCTGTAAACATGTTACACATTTAGGAATCCATTTTTTCCCTGGATCAATGTGAGTTCCAAATTTCTTTATCTATAATAATACTATTGTATAATTATCAAAATAAGGATTTCTTTTCTTCCCTATTTTAATGTTAACAAATCTAAATTGGTAAAGACACTAAAGACCTCCTATTAAAATATGAGATATTATAAACATTAACTGATAATGTTTAATCTGTAACTAACTGGAAAAGCATTTATAAAGTTTAACAAAATAGCATTACCTGAGCTGCAATAAAGTTTGCCAAGAAATAGTTTCCATTTTCATAGGTGTCTGAAAGCAAGAGGAAGAAGAAAATAAGCAACTGCTCAATGCTTCCATTGCAGCAGATAATCAAGTCAGAAAATATCTTAATGTGGTCACAAAAGCCAATCTGGATACCATCAATTCCTTGAGAAGTTCTCAATAGTAGCCAACCACTTGCCCAACATACATGAGGTTCTGGGTTCTGAGTAACACATCTACCACCACCACCCCCGCAAACTATCGTGTTCAAGAAATATTTTACCCTGGGTTATTATGGGGATGTATGAGTGGAGTAGGTATGGAGATGGAGAGGGATCAGGAGGTTGCATATGCAAAATAATCTGAGTTAAATTCGGAATAGAACCATAGGTGAAATGTGGAGACTTGGTTAGTCATTCTGCACTGATGTAACAAGCATATAGCCATGAGAGTCCCCATGGGTGTAATGATAAAGGCCCAAAGCTGAGGAAAGTGTTTAGGGATTCAGGCTTCCACGTCAGAGAGACATGGATTTAAATCCCAGCTCTAGTACTTAGTAGTTGTGCCTCAGACAAGTAAAAATGTTTTATCATCTGTAAATGGAGATAAGAATAGTGCCCATTAATGACAATAGGCACATACACTGTACTTGTGCAAAATAAATGGTTAAAATTTGTTGTACATGGTACTAGAGAACAAATTTGCCCAAATTATATTGTTATGCTGTATGCATGAACAAATGTGTAACAAGTCCCACTGATGTGTATAATTACAATGTATCAATAAAAAAAGGGGAAATCGCTTGCTGTTCATTGTCATCACCAGTCATCATCTTTATCTTCATTATTCTCTGTCCCTACTCTTAGCTCATTCTCCTAGAATGCCAGAGATCCAAAGTCCTCCTGCTGCTATAGAGTTCACTCCGTGAGTTCTTCATCGCTACGTGCCTTCACTGATCTTCCAGGATATATATAGTATGCTCCAGAAAACTCGACCATCAGATCTCCTTTTCATTGCCATTTGTCTCAAAAAGGTAGATTTTGCTTGTGATGTCTGTGTATTCATCTTGAAATTTGATCTTACATTTCTTACGTTCTTCCTTTTTTCTTTTTATCACTGAATCTTATCCTTTCAAAGTCACAAGTGACATAATATATTAAATCTAAATATCTCTTCACAGTGTTCAAGATTCTTAAGACACCCTTTACCTACACATCTCCCCCTTGAAATTCAGTAGTCCCCACTTATACATTGGGCATATGTTCTGCTATCCCTAGCGGATACCAGAAACTAGTTTCTAATACCAGTACTAGTATTAATAGTACTGAAGCTTATTACTGTTTTTTTTTTCCTATATATACATACCTATGATACACTTTAATATATAAATTAGGCATAGTAAGAGATTAACAAAAACTAATAATAATATATAGCAATATTAATATAATTTTGTAGGCTTGAGCTTTGGGCCATTATTAAGTAAAATATAAGCATTGAAATAGTGCAACAGTTAACCTAATAACAAAATTGCCTTCTCAGTGACTAATTGGAGGGTAGCATATACAGCATGGATACACTGGACAAACTGATGGTTCATATCCTAAGTGAGATGGACTAAGATTGCATAAAATTTCATACACTCTACCCACTGCATCAATTAAATGGAATATTAAATGGAATTTTCCATTTAATACTTTTGGACTATTGCTGACCATAGGTAATTAAAACCACAAAATGTGAAAACTCAAAACAAGAGGAATACTTTATTTTTTAGTTGGTATCTACTTTATTCCTTCTCCTCATGGTACTTTCATACCTCCTCCTATTTCTTAAAATTCAGTTTTACATCATGATCTATTCTTGACCTTTGTCAACATTTCAGTCTCTTGCCAATAGTCCAAAAAATTATCTCCTTGAACTGACTGACTCTCTTCTAACTCTTCAACATTACCTCATAGGGAAATAAACAATTACAAAATCCATATGGTATTTTAAATTTAGCCTTAAAATTAATGCAACTTAAGCAAACACTATAGCCACTTTTATCAGTTAATTAAGAGTTTTCAAGAATGAGATTTGGCTCACAGAATTTTTAAAGATTATAAGATTATCCTTAAAGTAGCCTTTATATTACTTTATGTAAGTAAGGAAAATCTGCTAACAGAAAATTTAAATTAAATCTAATTGTTCCATATTTTAGTATTTAGTAATTTAAATTTTAATTTCTAAGTCTATTTGATTTGTTTAAATAGGGGCAAAAAAAGAGCATTATTAAAAAGAGTAACTTTTAATATTTCAAGGACTGTCAATTTTTAATCTTGAAACCAAACATATTTTTATAGAAACTTAAATTGCTCAGAGAAACATACAAACTAAATCCAAAATGTAATGTGCTGTATGCCTGCAAGAATGGTTGATGTTTTTAAAACTGATAATACCAGGTGTTAGCGAGGATGAGAAAAGTTGGATTCTTAATCATTGCTGTTAATAATAGGAAATAGTTACACCACATTAGAATATAATTTTGGCAATTTCTTTGAACATTAAACATGTATTTATCCAATATGGCGCAGCAATTCCACTCCCAGGTTTTTAGGCAAGAGAGATGAACAGATAATATCACAAAATATTTTATACCCAAATAATGGTTCCAAAAATGAAGCAACTTAAATATTTATCAGTAAATCCATGGGCAAATTGTGGTATATCCACAAAATGTTATGTTATTCAGGATTAAAAAGTAATTAGCTCCTTTTACAAGCAACAACATGGGTGAATTTAAAAAGCATTCTGATAAGTGAAAATCTAAAGACACATAAAGGGTCTACACTACCTGATTCTATTCATATAAAACCTAGGAGACATGGCTCTGTCTGTAGTTGGAGAAAGCAGAATAAATACTGCCTTGTCCTGGAAGTAGCAGGTGGAAGTGGGGAAAGCTGACTGGAAAAAATTAGGGCGCTCTTGGGTCATGAAAAGATCCTGTATCTTGATGTGATGGTGGTTATCTCACTGGGTGTATCTGCCAACTATTCAAGAGCTCTATTTAAAAATGAAGACATTTTATTTATGTAAATTACAACTCTCTGAATAAAGGAAAATAATGATCTTCAAGGAATATACTTTATGGAAATAATCTAAAATGCAAACACAGGCTAATACTACAAAATGTGATTTATAAAAATGAAAACATCCTATATAAAGAACAAATACACAGTTACATAAATTACAGCATAGCTTCCTGATAGAATTTATGTCATAATGCTGCTTATAAGGAGAATATAATACATCTAGAATTGTGTCTTTCATTATGTTAAGTGAAAATAAGCAGGCTTCACAAATTAAATTTGTAGTATGCTTCCAACTACAAAAAAATCACACATTTTATTAAGTAATGTAAATCCAAAGGTAATAAAGCAAAAATATTAAAAGTGGTCATATTTTTTTCTAATTTACTATCTTTAAGACTTTTTGAAGGGAACACTTCATGCTTTAATGAGAGTATCTTATCTTTATAATGAAGAAAACTAAAAAGAAGGAATCTTTAGAAATAGCAGTAGTGAGAAATAGATTCACATTTCAGAAAATATGGCAAGCTGCAAGACAAAATGTTCTGCTCCACAGTATATAAGTAGTGAAAAGTAACTGGTTGGCAGCAGTGTGTCAGTATTTCCAAAGAAATGTCTGAGAAAGAGGCTGCTCTGATTACAATGGTAGATTCCAATCCAAGGCAGAATGAGCTTGTCCCTGGATTGGGGAGTGAAAGCACATAAGGTGTGAAGTATCCTTTAGGTGATACTTAATTCCCAGGTGATACTTAATTTATGAGTTACCAAGAAATTTTCTAACTCTATTTTTTTTTTCCCTGAGTGGGCCAACATATGAGGAAAAAGATGCCTGGTGTGACCAGCTGGCCCAATAATAGAGCCCAGTCCTTGTCCCATTGAGAATGAATTTAACTGTCAGCCTGATATTTGAAATCCACACTATTTTATCAGAGTAAGAGAGTTCAATAGAGATAGATCATCCCTGGCTGGATAAATCCATAGCATCATATACCTGGTCTATAATAATTTGTAGCATAACATGAGCAGGGAAAAGTTGCAAAAATTCTTCCCACACCACAGTCATATTGACAGGAGCAGACACAGAGAGATTTTAAGTTCCTATGGTTACATACTGATCCTCTAGGGACTGCTTTTCTGAATGATGTTCAAGGATTCTTGGAAGTTCACACTCACCAATGCTTTGTCCATCATCCCAGAACAGCTGACCTTCGGCCTTCCCATCATCATCCAAAGCAACAGTTAACCCCAGAAAACATTGTCGACTATCAAAAAAAAAGGTGAGGGGGGTATTATTTTTCACTAGCTTGTAGGTTTTAAGAATGAAGAACAGCTCATGTTGAAAGTATTACTTATCCAGAAATAAAAGTAGCATATTAAATATGCACATAAAGTTCTAAAAAGAGGTAAAATGTGATAAAATATGATACTTAAAAGTTAATGGAAACATATTTAATGTTTAATGAAACATTTGATTTAATTTCAACTTTCAAAAAATAAATATACATACTTTATAAATATACATATTAAGTAATTTAATGAGGTCTGAAGTCCTCAGGAAGAAACCTCAAGAAAAAAGAACTCTTCAATAGCTTTCAGGTTTCTCTAAATTACTTATTCAAGTTGCTCTAAATTACTTAGACATTCATAGCCCTCCATGATCTGCTCTGCTCCTGCTTGAATTTAATTTATGTGACCCCTTCCCTTATCTATACTCCAATTAAGCTAAATGGCTTGCTATTCCCCAAATCCAATCTACTCTTTAGTTCTTTCATACTCTCAGAATATCTTTTTCTCTTGCACTCATCCATTCAAATCCTATTCATTATTTAAGAGCCAGCTCAAAGCCCTCTTTCATGCAAATCTGGGCTTTACACCACAGACTGTAAATTGACCTCTCTCCTTCAGGGTTGCTATCTTTGTTTGCAGATGCCTTTCTTGACAAAATATATTCTCCTTAATGAGTGAGTTCATATATATAAACAGAGAGAGAGAGAGAGAGAGAGAGAGAGAAAGGAATATCTTCTTGCATTGACCAAAGTCGCCCTGGAATTAGAACTACATCCCTGGGTAGCCATCACAAGGCAAGAAGCTCATTAGAGCTCATTAATACTCCTATATTTTTAATTGCGTGGGAAGAGAAACATGCTTCCACCCTCAGGAAAGCATTTCACCATCACACAGCATTAGAATAAAAGATCTTTCCAAGACTGACTTTATGAACGCATTCTCCAGATCCTATTCAGAAGGCACTCAGAATCCAACCAGGAAGACCCATTTTCAATTTGATTGATTTATCCACATAGCCCTGGTAAATATGGAACAGACTTAAGGTGCCTCACATGGCCAAGCAAGGCCATCAAATCCCACCTCTTCTTCTTACCTGTAGTAAGTGTTAATGGCAGGCTCTTGCCAAGGCAGGATGTAGCCTCCTCTGACATGAAGGTTGATGTGGTCGAGGGGAGCCTTCAGTATTACCAACTCACCTGTGGATCTGTAGGCAGATTCCTAGGAAGGATCATACAGGCAAGATATGGGAACAGATGAACTGATTAAACGAATGCATGCTCCATTACAAGTCCTTCTTTTTAAAGAAGTTCGCAACATATTGCAAACTTGAAGAGAAAACTTTATTTTTTTCATTTTGCTTAAGACTTTGAAAACCTAGTCTTTTCTCTGTCTCTCCTGAAGGGTAACTGGTAGACATCAGTGGGATCCAGAATCTTAGATTTTATCTATTTATGCTTTAATGCATCCCTTCATTTAAACAAATCTTGCAACAGCTGAAAAGGCTGGAAGTTACTGCCTTAGAAAATATATGTTCAGAAGTCAGAAACAAGTTCTAACCACTTTTCTAGCCTGCAGAGAGCCACCCGGGTCCTCACAAATACATTTGTTCTTACCGTGCTATGGTCATACCACTGGGCTCTGGGAAAATAAGCACTGATCTCAAATGTGTTCTGAAACACAAAATGAACATGTCATTATTGAGTTTTGCAATAAGGAAATAATTTTAACTTTTAAATCATTTTCTGCAGAATTAATATTAAAAATA
This sequence comes from Callospermophilus lateralis, assembly GCF_048772815.1. Taxonomy (NCBI): domain Eukaryota; kingdom Metazoa; phylum Chordata; class Mammalia; order Rodentia; family Sciuridae; genus Callospermophilus; species Callospermophilus lateralis. Next base: position 13,381,672 of record NC_135305.1, read on the forward strand.
GAATTCTATTAGGATGTCAAGAATTTGAGATTTTTTTAAAGAAATAGTCTGAGAATTTCTTTTTCAAATACACAGAAAAATAATTTTTTATAAAGAGTAAGTTGGAAAATGGCAAAAGGTGACAAAAATTCATGATGAGAAGTTAATCGTTACTGTGAAGCTTTCATTAATGGGAATCTTGGGAAAAAAACAAAAAGATCTCCTTGAGACATTATAGAAAGTAAATAGTGATTGTGACAAGACAAGGGGATATTGAAAATGCTTTTCCTGTGACTTTGCACTGTGTGATAAGAGGCTTTCTGATCTACAATGAAAAACTCACACTTTCCAGCACAGGGCTGATCAAGATGGCAGGTCCCAACATAAACTGACGGTCTATATCCCACGTTGTCTTGTCATCTGTAAACCTTAAATGATAAATATGAAAATTCACACACACTGTTACAGAGGGGGATTTACAAGACCTGTCCAGATCTGCAGGCCACCCACAGGCGAGGGACACAGGCTATACTCACTCATGGAAAAGGGGTCGGATGACGGTTCTGCCCTCTGCATGAGCTTTATGCATCAGAGTGTAGAGGTAGGGCAGCAGGGTATATCTGAGCTGCAGGGCTTTCCTTGAGAAGTTCTCAAAGGTTGAATTCCAGGCCACAGGATCTTGTCTCTAAAGGGATAAGAGAGCATATCACAGATCACCAATTTTTGTAGCATCAGAAAGGGGTTATCCAGTGTGTATACTGGATATATATACTTTATTCCAGCCTACTCTTTACCCTGCCCTGCAACCTGAAAAACTAGAAAGTGCGAAAGCGTTGCTCTTTCTTTTTACACTGATCCCTAAGGACCACACCCAGGTCCAGCTTTGCCCTTGCACATGTGAAGAGAAGCAGTTCTTCATTCAGTGCTGATATATCTCAGGTGAATCTGAATGCAACACAAATTCAATATTCTTAAAAGCAAGAGGTGCTTCTTATATTTCAGTCCTATGCAGGAACTGTAAAAACTTCTTTCCCCATAGGTACTAATCCTCCAGAACATGATGAATAGTATATTCTTAAAAATTGTTGATAACTCTGGAGTTTTGAATTTTGTAGATATTCCAAGAAGAGGAGTTTTTGTGCTGTGTGTGTGTGTGTGTGTGTGTGTGTGTGTGCGCCCGCTTTTTCTTGGAAAATAGGTATGATACTCTTGTGAATTAAAAAGAAGTCCTGGCTGAGGGTACAAACGCTTGCAGCATGAATGATGGCTGCCTCACCCTTGTTCCTTTGGTGTTGTGGTTCCTGGAAAAGGGGTAGAAGGCTCCCAGCTGCATCCAGCGAATACACATCTCATATTCAGCATCTCCAGAGAAGCCACAGATATCTGCTCCTGTCTGAGAAAATGAAAAATCAGAGCATGAGAGTTTTTGTGGGTTTTTTTGAAGTTGCCGACATTGGAATCTGACAAGGCATTAGTAATGACTCCAAGATGACTTACATAAGATATTCCAAAGAGACTGAACTCCATCATGCCTGCAATGAGATAATATGGCTGTGTTAGCAGAAGAGGTCCTTTTGGAAGAGAAAATGTTTGACCAATTTTTCCCTACCATTCAAGACCCTGGGCCATTCATAATGAAGATATTGAAAAAAAATATATTGTAAATTAAAACCCACAACCACAAAGAACTCAACTCTTCTTGACTTTACTGCCTGCCTACATGATAATCTATACATACCCGTACCTCACCCCCCAAAACCAGCAGAGGCCCCGGGAACAAGCCACACACCAATGATAGATTTCCCCAGCTGGTCCCATGCGGCAGTGTTGTGTCCCAGCCAGTGTCCTCCCCAGCGGCCAGAGGAGGGGAATGTGGAGCGGGTGATGACAGTCCCTCGCTGTCCAGTCACTTCCTGCACAGCTCTGGTAAGAGGGGAACAAGATTGAGTTAACTGTTGAGTTGTTCCATGGCCTGAGTTCTTTCACTCAACCTTGACTTGTTAACTGATCAGTCTTTAAAAATGTAGTTTAAAAATGTCCCTCCCATCCTAGCCAAGGTCTGACATTCAATAATGATCTCCTGTTGCTGATTTTCTGACCCCGATTGCATTTTCTACAAATTTCTGCCTATTCAAACACAGCATTGGAAACGAATGTGGTAAATTTTACAAAAGACAATGGACTTTGTTTAGAAGAACTCTTTCAATCTCCGTCTCATTCTTCAGTGTGTAAAACTAGTCTTCTATTCTCTTTAATTTGTGCATATCAATTAGACAGAAGGGGGGGTTGTTGTGCCACATTTGTGCATATCTAAAAACAATTTGATCATTTTTTCTCCCCAATACCTTCTCCACCCTCCCCCTAATCTTCTTCCTATACCCTACTGGATCCCTTCTAATTTCATGAAGTACTTTTGTGTTTGTTGTTTTTCTTTCTTCCAACTTCAATATATGAGAGAAAACATACACTTTTTTTTCCTCAGTCAGTTTTATTTTACTCAAAAGTATGGTCTCCAGCTCCATCCATTTTCCTGCAATAATATAATTCTGTGTTTTTTTTAATGGCTGAATAAAACTCTATGTATGTGTATGTATGGGTAGGTATATGTATGTGTGCAATATATGTATATAATATATAAAATACTTATACATAAAATTTTCTTTATTCATTCATTTGCTAATGAATACATAGGCTGATTCCATAGTGTTATAATTCATGTGTAAGTCAATGCAAGAAGGTTTATAAAATAAACGAGACCCTTAACCTAATCAGTACATAAAGAAGAAGAAGAAAAAAAAAGGACCAAGATTGAGGAAGCACAGCCATGGGATTCCATGCAGCTGGAGCATGAGGTAGCAGTATTGTTCCCTTTGGAGTCAGAGAACTTCTCCCCTAAAGGAATTTGCTATCTGAAAGTGATGCTGAGAATCCTAACCAACTTCACATCAGGACAGGAAGGGATACACCAGCCCCTAGAGTATGGATTTTATTTCTAAAAAAAAAAAAGATCTATTAAACTAGTTCTCTATGTGGACGGAAGAGGAGGGATGGCGTGAGGGGTTGACAACTATTCGTGGATCTGTTGCTCTATCCCAGCAGCACATAGTGCATCTTTGAAGCACATGAGGAAGGTCTCCCTGCATTCTTTTTACTATTATGTAACTGAAGCTCAGTTAAGTTTCAAAACTTGTTAAATATTATTTATAGAGCAAGGAAGCAAATCTGGGATCCAAATAACAATATATATGACTATAGCTTATTGGTACAATGCATTCTGTTATGCCATGCTTCAAAAAGCAGGTCATAGACCAGGTTTAGTGGTACATGCCTGTCCCAGTGACTTGGGAGGCTGAGGCAGGAGGATTGTGAGTTCAAGGCCATCCTCATCAACTTAGAGAATCCCTAAGCAACTCAGCAACCCTGTCTCAAAATAAAAAGGGCTGGGGATGTGGCTCAGTGGTTAGGCACTACAGGAGTTCAATTCCTGGTACCAAAAGAAAAAAGAAAGAAAGAAAAGAAGAGAAACAGCAAGTTATGTTTTCCTCATTCACAAACATACATAAAGGATCTCCAAACAGCTCTTGAATCTTCTGTGCACATATGTAGTCAGAAAATAAAACAACTATGTGAGATAAAAAAAAAAAAACAATAGAACGAAAAAGACATTATCAAGTGTACAAATACACATTTGTATGTGTATTTGAAGAAATACATTTGAAGAGACAATGGTCAAAAATATATTCACTGAAAACTAAAATTGTTGTTGAAAGAAATTGGAGAAGTAGAAATATATTCTATATTAATGAATCGAAAGATTTAATATTGGTAAAGAAGTAACACTTTCCTAATTGATCTGCAGGCTCAATGTAATACCTATTGCTGTCTTGTAGAAATTGCCAAGCTGATTCTAAAATTCACATCAAATTCAAGGAAGCCAGAATATCCAAATAATCTTGAAAAAGAACAAAATTGGAAGATTTATACCTTGTTAAATAAGACAGCATAGTATTATTAAAAGGTAGATATAGAGATAAATGAAATAGAGTTGAGAGGCCATAAGTAATCACTCTCATTTTCTGTAGGTTGATTTTTTAGAAGGTGCCAAGATGATTAAATGGAGGGGGCAGAAATCAAACCTCTACTTCACACCATAAATCATGCAAAAAAACTCAAAATGGGCATTCTGTGAAAAGACAATTTACAGAATGAGAGAAAATATTTGCAGACCATATATCTAACAATCACTTGTATCCAGAATATATGAAGAGTTTTTACAATCCAATCCTAAAAACAAATAACTTAAAAATAGGCAAAGAATTCAAATAGACATTTCTGCTAAAATGATACATAAATGGCCAATAGGTACATGAAACAATATTCAACAGAACTGGTAATTAGGGAAATGAAGACAAAAATTGATGTACTTTACGTCCATTAAAATGTCTATAATAAAAAGGGTAAAAATAGCTTGTGTTGGTATGGATACAAAGTAACTTAAAACCCATTATAATGTCTATAATAAAAAGGGTAAAAATAACTTGTGTTGGTATGGATACAAAGTAACTTCAACCCTCATCCATTGCTAGTGAGAATGTCAAATGATATTTTTCAAGGCCAAACTCTTTAGACAGTTCTTAGAGAGTTAATATCTCTAAGATATTAAATATACGGTTACCATACGATCTGAAAATTCTACTCCTAGATAAATACTAAAGAGAAAATAAACACATTTCGATTCAAAATCTTGCAGCAAATGTTTATACATGTCTATTCATAATAGCCAAGATCTGAAAACCACTCAAATGTCTGCTGGCTGATAGACACACAAAATGTGCTCTATCTTGACAGTAGAATATTATTCATCAATAAAAGCAATGGAGTACTGATGCATCCTGCAACGTAGATGAACCTTGAAAACATATACCAGGGAAAGAAGCCAGACACAAAATTATTATGCAATTTCATTTACTTGAAATACACAGAATGGATAATGTTAACGACAGAAAGTAGCTTAGTATTGGCTGGAGCTCAGGAAGTGGGGACAGGGAGGAATGACTGCTAACAGATCAAGGTTTTTCTTTTGAAATGATGAAAATATTCTAAAATTTTATTTTTAGTGTTGGATGTACAACTCTGTGAATGTACTCTGGGTTGTTTGGGCAACCAGGTGTGATCCGTTTGACATTGCTCCATTTAGCTGGCATCATGTAAGCACAAACGCAATACAAATATGAAACAACAAATACAGGAATGTAGAAAATTATCTGTGCTGCAATTGACAAAAACACTCACTCATATGTCGGTCTGGTCTGGGACCACCCGTACAGGCTGTGTACGTCATAGTGTCGCACCCGGGAGCCATCTGGCAGGATCTGCTCACTCTCCATGCACAGGGTCTTACTGCTCAGGCCTTTGTCCCTAGATTCCAAATCTGAGGGGAAATGTTGAGTTATTTCCTAAATGACTTGTACATTCATTCTGACATTTCTCTATTTCAATCAGCACTTTTGTTACCAATTACAGGTTCAATTTCCGTTTTTTTTTTTTTTTTAATGTACAAAAGCAACATCCTATGACTTAATAAAATTTGTAAAAGGTAAGAATGGGGTATGGCAGGGGAAAAGCATCCTTGGCTGTGTTCCAACTCTAACTTAGGGAATGCTGTCACCACTGGTTTTACAAATTGACAAACTCCTTGGGTGAAAGGATTAGGTTTTCCACTAGATGGTAATGTTCTCAAGGGAATAGATCTTGTTTTGCTCAATCTCACCAGCTTTTTCCTGTCATATACATGTGGGAGGAAGGAGAAACTGAATGAAAAAATAATCGAGTTAACGGACACAGCTCTGCATGGCAGCGACCTAGACACAAAGAAACCTATGTCCCAGATTCTGCTTCATGGATTTCTGGTACACTGCTCTTAGGAACTCACTTCCTTTTGGGGCCTCTGTAAGATGAGAGGATTCAATCATTTGAGAAGTGTTTGATCCCAACATCATATTTTAGTTTGCACTCTGGAACTACCAAGGGGTAGTTCTTTCATGAACTATCTGCAAACACAGACTGAAAGTTCTGTAGTAAAGTTTCATTTACTAATAGAGAGAGAGGGGGGGGGTGTTTATTGAAAAGTTTAGCATTTGGGGCAATTATCGAGAATACAAGTAACAATGAATGTTGGCAAGGATGTGGGGGGAAAAGGTATAGTCATACATTGCTGATGGGACTGCAGATTGATGTAACCATTATGTATAGCAATGTGGAGATTCCTCAGAAAACTTGGATTGGAACCATCATTTGACCCAGATATCTTACTCCTCAGTCTATACCCAAAGGACTTAAAATCAGCATACTATAGTGACATGGCCACATCAATGTTTATAGCAGCTCAATTCACAGTAGCTAAGCTATGGAACCAACCTAAGTGCCCTTCAACAAATGAATGGATAAAGAAAATGTGGTTTATATCCACAATGGATTATTATTCAGATATAAAGAAGAATGAAATTATGGCATTTGCTGGTAAAAGGATGGAACTGGAGGCTATCATGCTAAGCAAAATAAGCCAATCCCAATAAACCAAAGGCCATATGTTCTCTCTGATATGTGGATGCTAACACATAATGAAGGGGGGACAGAGAATAGAAATTCACTGGATTAGACAAAGGGGATGAAGGAAAGGGAGGGGGAAAGAAAGACAGTGAAATGAGACAGACTTAACTTTCCTACATTCTTTTATTAGAATACATCCAGTGTAACGTCCCATCATGAACAATGACAAATAAGGGAAGTTATACTCCATGTATGTATATATGTCCAAATATTATACATGTATATCTAAAAAGAACATTTTTCTCATATATATCTAAAAAGAACAATTTTTAAAAGTTTAGCATTCAGTTCACCATTGTCAACATAATAAAACGCATTGCTTGGTTTCTTTCATACAATGTCATGTCATTATTTCTACACACACAAAAAAAAATAGGCTTTACTTTGACAGTAAGAGGGAAATATTCAGTGTTTGAACAGGGCAATAATTTGATAAAGTAACATTTTACCTACCTGGCATATAGGGTGGGTTATTAAGAACTTCACTGCGGCAGCCCCCAACAGATCCATCCACAAAGTTTGACGGCTCGTTCATATCCTGAATTGAGTTAGCAAGAGAAGATTCTATCACGTCAGGTCTGTATGGCCTTCACCTAGAGGACACGAGCTGCAGAAGATGCCCGGCCTGCACTGAAGCTTTGTCTCTGTAGTGGCTCAGGGGACTCTGCTTAATCCTGGCATTGACTAAAGTGGACTTAAGAGTCCACATCTACTTCTGTGGAGTGTTAAACTCCTTCCAGCTCAGTTGGCATTTTTAAGTTTATGAAGTGGTAACCTAACAGCAAAAATATTGAGACTAAGCTGAATCCAGAACCTAAGGAAATATTTTGATTCATCTATACCACAGGAGAAGCACATCTTTGTTTGTCTACCCACAAATTATTCACTTTGTATCTGAAGCCAGGGGCCACTACAACTTCTCTCCCCCTTTTCTTAGCCAATAGCTTGGATTAATTCTGATATTCATGTGCACCAAACACAAGGAGACATATTTCAATTTCTGCAGTAGACACATTCCTGAAAAGTAGTATATGATTCAGAAACCAGTCTGGAAATAAAATAATATTTTGGCAAAAGTTGTCTACTTTATAAATAGAGAAGTTAAAGTTTTGTATGTTATGTTATCTTATATGGAACAAACTAAAAGCAAAGGCAAATATTTGGAGAACTATTCATTATTTTGAATTATGCAGCTTTCTTTCAATGGGAACAAATACTTCACAGTTATCAGAATCTCTTGTTTCTCAAAGTTATCTATATCTCTTCACTGTCTGATTTGCCTGTTTGGGTTCATTTGTGCATTCTTACCTGTCTGCTCTGGGCCTATTTACCCTGAAGGTTCAAGTGGTCAGGGAGGCCCCCAGGCAGACAGTGGGCTTATAGGTTTGTCTCTTGTGAATCACAAGCTTCTTGCAGCCTGACCTAGCCTTGAGCAGCTCTTCCTAGCTGACCTGTAACTTCTTAGGTTTTCAGGCCACTAGATAGAGGGGAAGGAAATCACAACATTGATACGCTTCCTATCCTTAGAAAAACAGAAATAGAGGGGCCCTTGGACACATGTCCCAGAGACACCTCCAGAAGCCCTTCACTCAGGGCTTTTTAAGCTATTCCTTCAGGGTAAATGTCTCTTTGCTCATAGATTTATGCCTTGCCTGTCCCCAGTTCTGCCCTGTGTTGCAGGACAGGCTTCAGGCCTTCTAGGTCAGTTCAGCCAACAGGAAGCACCAGCAAGAGATGGAGGGTTGAGAGTAAGAGACGAGGGCACCACTCCCTCTCCCTCATGCCCTGGCATCTCCCACAGTAGCACGTCTCCTCCATGGGCTCCCACTTCCTCCAGAAGACACGACCCTGGGCAGGTCCACAATAATCTCTGGTACTCCTATTCCCAGGACCTAGATTCTGTACCATCACCCTTCCTTTCATGCCTCTGGTTCCAGTGCCCTGCTTCTTCTAGTCTCAGAATAGTTTCCCCAAGTTTTGAATATGAACATTCCAAAGAGTAACCACTGAGGGCGCACTTACGATCCACAGTCCATCAAACTTCAAGCTCTTCCCTGGCTCTCTGGGGTTAGCATAGAGCTCGTTTATCTCTTTCTTCCACCATGCAGCTGTGCTGTTACGAAAGAAGTCAGGGAAAGCAACGTGGGCCCTGTACATCTGTAAGAGTGACATGCATTGTCATAATGAGGTCATGCATGTCCAAGAAGGGGAATCCTGGGAACAGGAAGGGGAGATGAGCAGGCTTTTGAGCCTGTCCAGCTCAGCGTCTGATTTAACCTCAATTCTGCTGCTGGTGGTGTTGCAAAGTTTACAGTGGACACACAGTTGGGGAAAGGATGCGTTCATTCTTAATTTTCTTAGAATAAGGGTTGGATAGCTTTTAAACATAGAACTTCCTTTATGACTAGAAAATTGGTCATGGCAACTAGAAAACCGATAGTCAGCCTCTAAACAATGTAAATTTAGAGATCCATGATTCATTTGACTCATCAAATGAAATGCAGGAGGACCCCATATTCCAAGGAGAAGCAAGCTGCACAGTAGAGGGGTTAGTGGGTGCCAGGCTGATGTGGGAGCAAGGGCTGAGACCAGTCCTTTGCTCCTTTAAACTGGCTAGTGTTTGCTTTGGTATGTAGGTAATTCATTAACCTGCAAAGGGTATTTGTTCATAAGAGATACTCTTCCGAGAAAGCATTCTGGACTTTGGTTCCTTATTTTTCAAGCAACACTAGATTCAAATTGCAATCCATTAAAGGCATACATGTAAGGAACTCCCTGGGTAATTTTCTTCTATACTTTTCCATTTTAGCTATTTTTTTAGGTTTCTCATTTGAGGATTTCCTTCTGCAAAAAAATACCACCAGACAAGCACACTGGCATTAAAGCCACTTAACCAGAGCATAAGCTATTTATCTAACAGAATAAAACAAATAAGTATCCAGATATGTAGGGCAATGTAGACCAAAATCCATGTATGACTGTACCTTGACCTGAGTTTCATGGTCAAGGGATTCATCCACATTTACATTGGGCAGCTCTGGCCAAACCTAGAGAAAAAGAGGAAATATTGAAACCTTTGAGTCATGGCAAACAGACCATGAGGTGTTTCATATGTTAGACTTTCATGACATGCATCTTCACAAATGCTGGGCATCTTGGCCATTAATTAAATTGTAAATACAAATCAATAGATGAAATCCTGCTAGGTGAAATCCTGTTAGGCTCAGATCTTTTTGTTTCATTCCATAAGTTTTCATAATGTTATTTTTAACTTAATAACTAACCCAATTTATTTTAGATGTGTCTTCTGAGTAACCATCTTTCAAATAATTACTCCATGGTCTGGTCTGCCTTTTATTTTTGTGTATAACAAAATTCCCTTTATAAAAATAAATGTTAAGGTTGACTCTAAGAATAAGATTGATTTACATTCACAGCCATAAACTCTGCCTCAATCTTCTAAGTAATACCATAACTTTTGGGCACCCTCAAATGTACTTAGTGTTTAAAAAAACTTTCACATATCAACCAATTTCATCTGTAATTAGCAGGACTTTATATACATTGATTAATTAATTCAACCAGGAAACAGTTATTGATCACTTATTATGAGGATTTATATCTACTGAGATTATAGCAGTAAATACTGCCTGTTTTTTCCAAGAGTTCACAGAGAGTAATATTTAAGTGCTACAAGGTATTCTATACTGTCTCTGGAATGACACCAAAAAGGGAAAAACAGCAATTGAAACAGTTATGGAGTACTTCTCAAGAAGTAAGATCTGGGCTGGGGATGTGGCTCAAGCGGTAGTGCGCTCGCCTGGCATGCGCGCAGCCCAGGTTCGATCCTCAGCACCACATAACAAACAAAGATGTGGTGTCTGCCGAAAACTAAAAAATAAATATTAAAAACTCTCTCTCTCTCAAAAAAAAAAAGTAAGATGTGAGTTCGTCTTGGGGTGCAGATATTATCTGGGGACACCGGGAAGGCTATATTCAAAGTGAGAAAGGCATGTATCCAGAACTGTAGGCAGTAGCATAGTAAAATTAAGGAACAGAGTTGGAACCTGGCAAAAGCTACTGTCATGTGGGTCAGGAAGTTCACATAAAACACTGCTGCTATAAATCAGATAAATGAGGATGAGGATTGAGGCCACAGAAAAGGAATTCAAGAGGTCAAAGAAAAAACAAGAATCTATAGGACTTGGTGATTCATTTAAATGAGAGGCTGAGTAAGCATGGTAAGTCAAAGGTGATTGTGAGTTTTGAGTTTAGGTGACTGGGAGACACAGATTTCAGAGTCTCTCTCTCTACGGGATTCCTAATGTTTACTACTAAATGACTAGCTGGAATACATAAAGGGTGGGACATCAGAACATATCCAGGCAATAACCTGGTGTTCAATATCTAGAGGATTAGAACTGTGACCTTGGTCTTATTAATGTGTATTAAGCTAATCAGCATCAGATAGATTTCTACTCATTCATAATTTATTAATTAACCAATATATTTTTGTACGATTTATTGAGAGCACCTTTTAATCAAGACATAGTGCTGTGTATTAATTATTGCCCCTTCCCCAAGCCTCACCTTTCCCCAGACAATGTCATTGGTGTCAGGCCATTTGATGAACACGTTGTCTTCCTGTCCTCTGGTGAAGGTGAGATACTGTGTCTCGTTGCCAGAAATGGCTGGGTCCTGCAGTGACAGAATTTAAGACTGCAAAGGTGAGAAAAATGTCCCTAAGGAAAGTCCTCTCCCAAACTTTGACAATTTAGTGCAGAAAGAAATGATGGACCAAAATAAAATTAGATAAATAAAAAAAGCATTGATAATTTGACATATCTACTGGGAATATTACATAACCAATTAAGATGGAAGTTGCCACCAGGACCCAAAAGTAAGATAGATGACCCTTATAAAAGATGACCTCTTTCAAAGGGAGCAAGAATCTTTTACATATTATAGAAAATAAACATCCAGAGCCATAACTAAAGAAGTGAAAAAATCATAAAAATTGAAATATAATATGACATGTGACTTTTCCAATAAACAGGGAAATTAATATTTTTAAAAAGAGATCTAAGAATTAAGAGAATTTGTTAATATTTCTCCATAAAATTATTGAGAAATAAAGATGTGCTAATGTTTGGAAAACAAATCCTGGAGATAAAGCAGTTTAATAAGATATTATCCTCAATTGGAGAGAGACAATTTATAGCATTTCCAGAGTCTAACAGCAGTGCTCCTTAAGAAATTGAACTTCTGCATTCTATTCTGTGGTGCGGCCATCTGAGATGGACATTGATGTTCGTCAGCCCATCTCATACCTTCCCCAGTTACTCTCTATATTATGCTGTTTCCCAACTGGATGTAAATCATCATTATCTGAAATTACCTTCCTATAGTTTTTTTATTGGCTGTCTCCCTTTACTAGAATAAATGCCATTAATTCATTAATTTAAAACATACGCACTCTTTCTAAAACAGTGATTTTCAAGTAGCCAATGTTTTGTAAATTCTTAAATTTTAAATGAACAAGAATCATGCTCTGATTTTTGGAAGCTAGAAGGAGGAAATCCTTTGTGGGTAGTTACTTCTGTATTTACCAAGATATAACTTCCAATGTAAAATAATAAGTTGGCATTCTGGATCTTACCTCCGTTGTTTGTGGGCTTAATAAAAGAGAAATGGGTCCCCTAAGACTCATGGTTGCTGAATGATGATACAGTATAAGAGATTTTTTAACCCCCTGCAGTTTCCTAAAAATGAGACTGAGCTATAGCTATTCATCCTGAAGCCTGAAATAGTGAGACCCTTTTTTTCTTTCCTACATTCAGTGTTTCTGCCCACAGTTGTCCTAACTCTCTCCCCCCAAAAATATTGATTAATTAAATCCTAGTGGCATTCAGCAATGAAAACATAATAAATATGACGAAGTATCACCTCTTACAATGCATTTTTTCACTGTTCTTTCCTTCTTTATTGACTTTTCAAAACTTTTAAAAGATAATAATTAAAGACTCACAGGAAGAGGCCAAGATGTGTGGGGGGTTTCTTTTACCTTTTTCCCAGTTCTTCCCAGGTGGTTAATTTTTGAATCGTGAACACAGAAACAGAAAGAGGCATGCAATCTGCCTTCACACCTACCAGACTGAGAATAAATCTGGTGCCATTCTTCTTCATTTGCTCTATCAGGACACCGAGGTTTTGAAAGCTGGGGCTGAGGGTAAAGTCCAGCTTCCGGTCCATGTAATCGGTGTCCACATGCTGGACGTCCTACAAGAAGGAGTGGATACTGAGGCTCCTGCACGGTAGCTGCAGGGCACAATAACTGCTCTTCCAGGCTCCAGGCCCTGCTGCTTGCTCCCCCAGCCCCTGCCCTCATCATTCCCCATCTCAATACCCACTACAATGACTTTGCAATTATGTTGATTGACCTTGCTTTCTGATTCCTGCTCACAATTCACCTGTCCCCACTGTCTTCTTCTGTGCCCCCAACAGGAACTTGCTTTCCTTTCCTTCCCTCAATTTATGTCTTACCCACTCTTCAAATCTCAAATTTGGTGAGCCTATCATACAAAAAGCCAGTGGAAGTGTTAAAGAAAGTGAGACTTCCCTAATAAACAAAAAAGGTTGCATATCGAAGTTTCTTTTTTTCCTACAGTAAACCTTATCAAATTAAATCAATTTAGAATACATATTTTACTTTAAAATATATATATCACGAGTCTATTATATTATAAATAGAATATCTATATATTCAAGAAAAATTTAACATTCTCTAATATTTATTTATTGGTTGTCTCCCTTCACTGAAATAAATGTCTTTTATTCACTAATTTAATATATATTATATAAATATAATTTATATACAATATACATATATATTATATATGACTTATATAATATATTGTATATAATTTTAAAGACATATAATTCATAGGATTTATATATATAAATAGCATGATTGTTTTGGTGAGGCAGATCTATGAAAAAATCATCTTGTGATTTTTGGTGAGGCAGATCTATGAAAAATCATCTTGTGATTTTTTCTATATTTTAAAATTTCTGTTTAATAAGTTTATAATAAAAGTTAAGCATGGACATGTGTCAATTTTTAAAAATTTTTTTTTTGTGGTTGTAGATGGACAGAATGCCTTTATTCTATTTGTTAATTTTTATGTGGTGCTGAGGATCGAACCCAGTGCCTCATATACACTAGGCAAGTGCTTTGCTACTGAGCTATAGCCCCAGCCCTCAAATTATTATTGATGGGAATATCATAGTACTTTATTCTCATCTTCCAGTTGTTAATTGCATTTTAAAATCTCTGAGGTGAACTGAAAGCCAATAAAGACAATGAGTGGTAGAAAACTAATCAATAGAGAAGGAGCGCACTGTTTGTAGAATCCAGTTGACCACACTTCTCAGGGCTTTCCTGGGGAACTAGGTAGGTACTTAGGATATGTGTGTGTGTTTTAAATAAAGCAAAGGCTTCATTTTAATCACTTCCTTGCCTATTGCCACTTCATATCCATCTCACACAGACCCCCACTTCTACGACTGCCTTGGCCACTACATGATGTTCCAGTGGGTGCCAATACCCTCCACTCATTCCACCAGTGGCCAAAGGATCCATGCAACTCTTAGTTTTGAACCTCGACTCAAAAGGGCAGTAGGCAAAGACTTTAAAAAACAATGTATTCACACAGAACTAGCTCCACAGCTACAGGATTTATGCTGAAGTAGCCACAGTAATAATTTCAATGAAGCTGTTTTCAATAGACAATTAGTCACAGAATCCCATAGCTAAACCCAGAGGGTAAGGGAGGGTTTCATACATAGGGGATCTGGGCTGCCACCATTGCATCATGCAGACTGGCGATTTCAGAATCATTCTGGTATCCATAGCGACTCAGCTGGAATCCCAGAGCCCAATATGGAGTCATTGCTGGCCGACCAATCAACTAGAATAGAAGAATGCTAATTACCCTGATAAGATCATTACACATTATATACATATACCAAATTATCATACCATACCCCATAAATGTACGCAAATGTTATGTCAATTAAAAAATAAAAAATAGATCCAAGTAACTTTGTAAGGAAGAAAAAATAGTTGAATTTGTTTGAAATAATTTGAAAATTTCTACTGACTACTTGTCTGACCTGAGGCCTCCTTCAAAAAAAAAAGTAGGGAAATCAAATAAATGTAGAACAACCCTAGAGATGAAGAATGCTAGAAACATTGTAATTAACATTTCCCTATATTCTATTACACTGTGAAACCTGAGAATTTGGTGGTTATTACTGATCTGAGATTCTTAAGATAGGCTATTTAGCAAGCAATTGAGAGATGTGTAATATTAATATGCATTTAGCATCCATATTAGTAAAATCTGACTTACACCCCAGGTAAGAAAAAGACTGACCCATCTCAGTACTGAAAACATGGTAACAATACCCAATAAATATTTAGTGATATATCAATGGATAGAATGGCTTCCAACCTCAGTGTATTGCTGAGTTACCAGTTCGGGGGTTGGCCCCAAAACCAAATAAAAGTCCAAAATTCCTCCTACAGTGCGGTATGTCAGGGCAGGAGTGGGCTGCAGAGTCATATCTGTAAAAATTTTAAAATAAAGAGATAGATGAGGAGCTTGTAAGACACCCAGAGAGAGAGAGAGAGAGAGATGCTCTAAAATGTGCAGTCTTCACTCTCCTTCCTTCATGTCTACCTCCTCTAGAATGTCCTCCCTTGTCCAGTGGAGTCAGAGATGGACCTGCAGTACCCCAAACTGCATCTACCCCCTTATATGACACTCAACAGCTTGTATCACCTGCAATAAGGAACTGAAGTGTCACAGCAAAATAAGGGACGACAGTTAGTCAAATGGTATTATTAATGCCTGTTCTGGAACAATTTTTAAGTATTGAATAAGTGAACAAATGAATGGAAGGTCAGTTTGTCCATGCCATTTTCCTTGCCCATTAGCTTATTCATTTCTAGTAATCTCCCGGATGACAATGGAGTGGTCAGGTTGTTTGTGGTGGTGCCCGGGGAGCACGCCCCTGTCTTACCCATGGCATTGCTGTTCAACAGGAGCACTCCATGGGCATTCCCATCTTCTTCCAAGGCCATATAGTAGGGGTGAACACCATAGGAATTTTTCTTGTACTGGTAATTGAAAGTCATGAGAGTAATAGAAAGATAAAAATCCAATAGTTTCCAGATCATAATCCAAACAGCAAACTCTTATTCCATGTAAAAGATTTGATTCAGCGTTATGTCCTTTGTACAACCTTCTTTGACCTTCCTTTCCACCCCAGCCTAAAACCTATGTCCTCCCCCTCTCTGTCACCTTTATTGATTATTACATAATTCTTTTTTTTCCATGTGGTACTGGGGATTAAACCCAAGGCCTTGCATATGCTGAGAAATTGCCCTGTCACTGTGCTACCTCGCCAGCCTCTTATATTTTTACTTTTGAGACTGGTTTCACTAAGTTTCCTAAACTGGCCTTGAACTTGTGACCCACCTTCCTCAGCCTTCCAAGTAAATGTGCACCAACATGTGTGGCTTATTATTACACAATTCTATCACAGCACTCACTACACTGTGCTATCATTATTTCTACACCAATCTGTCTGTCTATAAACTTCTGAAGGTCAAAGACAGCATCTTATTAAATTTGCAGATAAGCATCTAGCAATGTGCTCAAACATTGAATATAGTAAATAAAAGTTTGTGAAATAAAATTTGTAATCCATGGGAGACGGGTGGAAAAATATATGTTATAAGTTTGTTTGTTTTACAGATAAAAGAGCATGACCTGTGGCCTCTTGTAACCTTACAACCAAGAGCTAGAAAGATGAGGCTGATAAATGGAACCTCATTTACTGGCCTAAGAATTAAAAGTAAATTTGCCGAAGGAGAAACTGCTAATTTCATTTTTGTCCTTACCGCTGGTGGCTCATCCCGAGCAAACATTCCCCAGGTTGTCCAGTTCATGTTTCTTCTGAAAGTCATGTGCTCAGTTTCCCCCAAACCATAGATGTACTGAGAAGGTAGGCGAGTAGAAATGGAAAGGAACATGTCGTTGAAGGTGAAGCCCGGGAGTTGAGAATCCCAACTGCAACACAAAGGCAGACCTCTAAGCTGAGCTGCAGAGCTCAGGCAGAGCAAATGGAGCAAATGGGATGCCTAGATGATTCAGAAGTGTCTTGAATCGCACATCAAGATCCAGGTTCAAATGTTATAAAAGGACCAGGTCATAACAATAGCTGTGACTCAGTACCAAAGTTCCACATTTACATTTTAATTCTGTGCTTTGCAAGACTGAGAGCTATGGGCTCATTGAGGGCAAGTACCAGGTCTCATTCATCTCTTTATGTCCAGTTCTCAGTGCCTGGCATACCAGAAAATGTGAATAAATGAATGAGATCTAAAATTGATAGAAAAAATTTGACACTCTTGGAATAACTTCCCTAGATTGACCAGAGAACTCACTGAAGATGAAAACAGAGAAAATCAGATATATAGTCAAAGATAGCAGAAGCCACACATAGGAAAAAACACAAATGCACATACAAGTGACAACCTTTGCTGTGATGGGGGGCCTCACCCTGGGCAAAGCCTGGATCTCAAGCATCAGGATAAGGGATGAGAGATGACAATCCACAATTATTTTCACACTTAATATCATAAAAATGCTTGAAGTCTTTGGTGTTTATAGACCAAAGATGATGAAAGTCCATTTCTCTTTTCATACCCATCTCTTTCCTCTCTCCTGCCTCTTCAATTAATATTTCTTAATGAAGCATAATACAGAACAGACATATCTGAGGTTATTTGTTATACAAATTTAACAGTTCTGCTTAACAAGAGTAACAAATGGGAAAGATATTTCTTTCTTTGAATTCAAACAACACTGTGGCTTTTTAAACCTAAAGTTGATCAATCTTTCTGAGTTGATGACTAATATAAAAATAAATTCCCTAATGAAGTAAGAGGAAATTGACATACTCTTTAACAAATACACACACACACATCATGAAAAGTCTCTGAGACTAATATTTTACTTGTCTTAATTAGAAACACCATAATTACCATCAGTCACTCTGATTAAAGCCAATAAATAGCACTTACATCACAGTTTGGGAACTTTTGCGTCGAATCTGGATTCCAGGGGGATTGTTCTGAACCCTGACTTCATACAGGCAGTTTTCAGGGGAGACAAGCGGTGAACGTGGTGTGTTCAGAGGTACCGGGACCTCGTACCTTTTATTAGTGGGATCATAGATCTGGCAAGGAGAGAAAAATAAAAAACTCTTCCTGATGGAGTCTGAGACCTGATACCCCTCATGTTTGCCCACAGAATTCATTTCCAGTGTTGTTTGTTTTTGACCAGTTTGAACCACATCAGGAGGCACTGAATATCCCAAGAGCAGTTGCGAGGCCTCCTTATCTACTGTGGCAGATTCTGAGCTTCCAAAATGCCTAAATAATACCCACTCGTGAAAACTTGTAATCTAAGTTACAAGTTTTATAGAATCTTGTGGATAGCGTGTGTATATGTACTTAGGATGTGTGCTATATGAACATACATGTGCATGTAACTTCAAGACTGTATGTGATTGCATGTGTATGCTGGGAACTAGACCTCTTTACCACTTGAGCTTCCAGATGCTGCATGCCTTCTCAATCCTTCAGGTTTCTCCTTTCTACCCTCTATTCATTCCTACCCATCTAACAGGATTGGTGTGAGAAAAAACAAGAGGACTGCAGCATGCATGCAAGACAGGGTCCATCATCACCATGGCGACCATCCCCTCCTCATGCTGCTATTAGCCCACAGCCTGGACTTCAGTAAAGCTTTTCCTAGAGCCCTACTTTTCAAAACTCTGTTTCTGAAACCAAAAACAGCAGCATTGCCTGGGAGCTTGTTAGGAATTCAGACTCAGCCTCTGTCCCAGATCTGCTGGTCAGAACCTTCGGGTTCACAGGATACCCACAGTGATGGAGGACACACTCAAGTGAGAGGAGCAATGTCAAGAGCAGAGCTGCTCAAGCCTGTGTCCACCAGCCATGTGTGGCTTTTGCGCACCAGAAATGCATGAGTCTAAATCCAGATTCACCACAAGTGCAAATACATACCAGATTTTGATGACTTAATTAAAATGTTGTGAAATATCTCTCCACAATTAAACTTGGATTTCAAAATGAACTGATATATATTTTAGAACATTGGTTAAATAAAACATTGGTTAAATAAATAATTTACGTGTATGAGTGTGTGTGTGTTTCAAACAGTTTTTTAAAAATACCCCTACTAGAAAGCAAACTTGGTTCTCATTGTATTTCTGGTAAGTAAAGGACAAGAGTGGGTCTCAAAGTGTGGCCCTTTTACCTGAAGCATCAGTCAGCATTGCTGGAGAACTTAGAAATGCAAATGCTCAGGCTGGGCCAGCCCAGAATGCTGTACTGGAAACCGTAGGGTGAGGCTGAGCAGCCAGGGTTTTAACATCTGCAGGTGATTCTGACGCATGTTAAAGTCTGAGAGCCACTATGAAAGAAATAACTAGAAATTTTGGAAGCTAGTTGTTGCCTCTCATATGTATTAACCACAAAGCAAATTCATGTTTTCAGGACTAAGAATTTTTTTAGAATATTTATGATCTAGAGAATTCATTATTATAGGAAACTCACAAGCCTGATGGATCTAAGGTCACACCCTGCCTCTGTTATCTATTTACTTCTGGCCCTTATCTCTCTAAGGCCTTCTCAGCTCTTGAATCGTGAACAGAGAGATTTGGATGAAAAGTCTTTTCATGACTTTCATCTACACAGGCCTGTAGGTTAAGAACTCACCTTGAAAACCAGGATTGTCAGCATGGGAATTACCTTTATCTGCAGCATGCTCTCTGTATGGTAGGTCACACTCAGTCTGAGGAGGCTGATCTTTTCAGAGAGACGATTAGAGACAGTGGCTGCTCCTGGCGATGGTGGAGCTGCCGCTGCTTGGGTAGATGCAGGGACCGCCAGGAGGGTAAGGTCGGTGGTGATGCCCGTGGGCAGGTACTGAATGTTACTGGCAGCATAGTTAGGGATGGTGTCATAGTAACAGGTGGGCACACCAGGAGTAGCTGTGGGCTACAACAACAGGAGACGCTCTTGGTCAGCCTCAGACACCATACTCTGAGACTCTAATTACTAAAGAAGCTGGTTAGCACAGACCAAGTTTCAGAATGCTTTGCCCTTTCTTATCTGATGAATCATGTGCCCCCCCCAAAGCTAGACCCCAAGCCCTGGTACTATGAATGTGACTAGTTGGAAGCAGGGTCTTTGTGAATGATCCAAGTGCAGAAGAGGTCATTAGGATGGGTTCCCATTCAATATGACCCGTGATCTCAGGAGGGGAAATTTAGACACAGGTGTGAACATGAGGACAGAGATTGAGTGAAGCATGTGCAAGCTAAGAAATGCTAAATACCATCAGCCTGTCACCAGAAGCAAGGCGTAAATCATGGAACAGAACCGACATCACAGCCCTTGCTAACATCTTGATCTCAGACTTCTAGAGTCTAGAACTAGAAGGAAATAAGTATGTATTGTTCTAAGCCAATTGATTTGCATGAATTTGTTAAAGCAGCCCTACCCAATGAACACAGGTACACTCATTTCTCTCTCTCTCTCTCTCTCTCTCTCTCTCTCTCTCACACACACACACACACACACACACACACACACACACACACACATGCCCCAGCCTTCTGTAATGAGTGAATCCTTCAAGAACAGCAGGAAGCCCAGCCTGGAGCCTGGAACCCTGAGGCAGGGTCTGCTCCAGTGTCCTTACTGCCCTAAATCCCATCTTGAGGAATCCTTAACTCTCTCAGGCTTTCATTCTCTCCATTGTTCATCTGAAAGGACCCGCCTTCCCTTAACCCTTCTTCTTTGGGTTCTCTAATAGAAGAAAAATAAATTCACTTAAAATACCCAGTGAACGATACAAACCCATGGGCACTATCATATAAAATGGGGTTTTGAAAGACATGGCTGGGGAAACAATCGGAATATCCACGAGTCTCTTCTGATTCTGGATATCTGAGGAATCCTGAAGAGGTGACAGATGCATATGGGCACGCTGTCATGGTACTCTTCAGGCCATAAACTTTTAAAGTGTTTTCTTGGTGCTTAATGACTCGTGGGGCAATTTCTCTAGGTTCCTGGTCAACATGGGAGCTTGCCTTTGCTCAATACCTCCCAAAGGCATCCCCGCTGTCTGCAACTCTCCTCAGAGGCAGTGGGATCCTCGGGGTAGCAGTTGAACTTCTCCAGATCATTGACTACAAGATCCCACTCTATAGAGAATTCTTGTCCCAGAACCAGTCCCTTGAGATCAGTGATGGTCACCACCTGGGAAAGACAAAGAAGACTCCAGTGACAAATGAGATGGGGTAGAATTATGTGGACAAAGTTAGGGATGGTGTCATAGTAACAGGTGGGCACACCTGGAGTAGCTGAGTAAATACTCTCCAGTACTAGGCTAATGTGTGCAAAGTGTTTCCCTGGGTCTTATCCGGGCTCAGCCTGTCTAGTTCTAAATGTCTAGAAAAGAATCGTTTCCTTTCTTAAGGTTCCAACTCTCATCTCTTCTTCAGACCCTAATGTAAGTGAAGTGGTAGGGTTTGGATTTGCATGCAAAAGTTTCCCCTGCACTCTTCCTGTGATTCGGTGGCTGTCCCAAGCCAGTGTCCTATCTGACTGCCCAATGTCAAAAAAATAAAAAGAGACTATTCTTCAGAATCTCAGAACAGGGCTTTCAGCAAGGACCTATGAGATGGAACAATCTCTCACCTTTGTTGAAGGACTGTAGACAACACTTGAAATGGAGGTGGCGACATTATTTAAAGACACAGTAAAATTACTTGGCTCTTTGTCCATTCCCAAGATTCTGATATCTGTAAACATGAGGTTGTCCGGGTCCACATAACCATTATGTATAATCTTTGCCTGTAGACCATTCTGGAGGGAAAAGCCAGTTTGGAGTAAGTGCGTCACATTCAATATCTCTCTGGGATCTTATGTGTTTCCCTTTTCTCTGTGTTCTAAATGCTGCTAAGTGTCGTCCCCAGGGAGCATCTGACTCAGACTCAAGATCCTAAATCTTTCAATAGTATTTCATGTTTGCTTTGGGCCACTGGCTCTTACTGATTCATTACTCAGATTATCTGACCCTGACATTAAGGATAGTCTTGTAGACAGGATAAGTTCTTGCAAGGCAAACAGAGATACAAGCACACACAAAGACCCACTGGTACACAGATATAGACACATAGACACACACACACACACACACACACACATACACAGAGTAACTTCTTCTTTTAATTTTAATTAATAATAAGAGCTAAAATTTATGAATGCTTACAATGTTCAAGGCACTGTGCTAAGGTGTTTACATGTATTGCCTTGTTTAATTCTCCCAGCAGATTATGAAGTCAAAATTATAATTATCCCTATTTTTTAGATGAGAACACTGAAACACAGAGAAATTAGATAACTAATTGAGGGAGCCAGAGTTTAAAAGCAACAGAGCTGAGTTCAACAAAGAAAGTGGGACTGAACACTAAAGAGCAAAGGGACACTTGGATGGTTGCAAAGAAGTCCCACATAATGTGCCTGGTACCTGACCAAGGTTCAATGGCAACACAAGAGAGAAAGGATGGTCAACTCAACAAGGGTGAGAGGGCAGTTGGGTGTGTACAGGCAAAACGTTAAACCTGGCCTAAATCAAAATGGATCAAACAGAACACGGACTTAAATGTAAAAGTTAAAATTTTAAAATCCTTAGAAAAAAAATATATAGGAAGAAAATACCGAGTATCTATGGTCAGTAAAAGATTCTTAGAAAACAATATTTCTAGATATTATACCAAGAGCATAATCTATAAAAAAAAATATAATGAGAAATTAGACTTATCAAAAATTTTAAATTTGCTTTGTGAAAGACTACAAAGAGAAAAAGTATTGGTAAACTTCATGTTTGACAAAGGACTGATATTGAAAATACGTAAGAACTCTCAAATCTGAACAGTTAAAAAAACAATGTCAAGGGCTGTGGTTGTGGCTCAGTGGTAGAGCACTTGCCTACCATATGTGAGGCACTGGGTTCGATCCTTGGCACCACATAAAAATAAAGAAAATAAAGGTATTGGATCCATCTACAAGTAAAAATATTCTTTTAAAATGACAAAATAATTCAATTAGAAATTGGGCAAAGAATCAAACAAACATTTCATTGAAAAGAATTTACAAATGGCAAATAGGGCAAACAGGCCAACATCATTAGACATCAGAGAAGTACAAATTAAAGCTGCAATGAGATATCATCACACACTTTTCAGAACAGCTAAAATGAAAAATAGCAGCAACATCAAGTGCAGGTGATTATACAGATACTAGGGCATTCACATCTTGCTGGTAGAAATGCAAAGCAGCCCTTCTGCTTTGGAAAACAGTTTGGATGTTTCTTATAAAACTGAGCATGGGCCAGGCACCGTGGGACACACCTGAAATCCCAGTGGCTTGGGAGGCTGAGGCAGGAGGATCATGAGTTCAAAGCCAGCCTCAGCAACTTAGCCAGGCTCTAAGCAACTCAGCGAGCCCTGTCTTTAAATAAAATATAAAAAGGGCTAGAGATGTGTCTCAGCGGTTGAGTATCCCTGAGTTTAATTCTTGGTACCCAAAACAAATAAAACATCATCAACAACAACAAAAACTAAACATGGACAAATAAAAGACCCAGCAACTGGACTCTTGGGCATTTGTCTCAAAGAAATGAAAAGCTCTGTTTTATATAAAATCTGTACATGAATTTCCATAGCAGTTTTATTTATTTAGAATAGCCCATGACCTGAGATGCTCAGGACCCGGTGCCAACCTATATATGGGTATATTCCAGACTCCCTTTACCAAATGAATAATACCTGGAAACTACTCATATATAAAAATATGACAACATGGAAGAATTTTGAGAAGATTATGATAAATGAAAAAGCAAATTTCTAAACTTACATATACTACATAATTCCATTTACATAAAATTCTTAGAAGAACAAAATTACAGAAATGGGAACAGATTATTGGCTGCCAGGAACTACAGAAGGAGGCAGGTGGGTACGGCTATAAAAGGGAAAGAAGAGGGATCTTTGTAGTGATGGAGATGCTCTATGTTTTGAAAGAATCAATGCCAATAACCTGGCTGCAAAATTATTCAACAATTCTATAAGATTAAAGGAACTGTGTACAAGGTGCATGGTAGCACAGTGTTATGTATTATAACTGCATAGGGATCTTTATCTCAAAATGAAAGTTTAATTTTTAAAAAAATGTGAATTTATAAGAAAAGAGAAAATTTATAAGAAAAAAAGGATAGAGATCCTTACAAGAGAAATATCTGTACACACATAATTGGACTTCCAAGAAAACCAAATTAGAATTCTCCCACTTTCTGTCAGCCTTGTGGCTTTTCCCTCTCCTCAGGCCCTTGGGAAATGGAGGGAGGAAAGTGATGTTCTGTATTTTCCAAACTTTCCAAGCCACCACTGGATGCTTGTGCTCAAAGGCAAGTTTCAGGGGCTCAGAAGGAAAAGAGAACCTCAACAAAGCACTTCACTCATCAACCACACTGTACCCCACACACACTTGCACCCCTCTGAAGGACACATCTTAGAAGTCCTGACTCATCACCTAAATCAAATGCAATGATATTTTCCATATATATAGATATAGATATAGATATAGATATAGATATAGATATAGATATAATTTCTGCACACAACTCAGAATTTTTTTCAAAGCTTATTATACATCTGACACAGATTAAACACTTCAGTGTTATCTCAAATCCTTTCCAGGACATACAGTCAAACGTTGCTGTCCCTATTTTATGTGACCAAGCATCTATAGAACACCAAAAACTCAAACAGCAACCTCAGCAAGGAGCATTAAGTGTGTGTTTCATGAAAATAGTACTTACAGAAGTAACAGAGAAATCATACAGAATATACATCTTATTAGTTACAGCATCTGAAAGAGAAAGATAGATGCAGGTCCATCACCGTGGGAAGCAGAGGAGTCTAGCTTTTCTCTTTACCTGAAATACCTTTGCATCTAATCTGCACATTTTTGTCAACCATCACAGAAGTTTCTTGGAGCACTTTCTATGAATTCTTATTACTCTCTGTGGTACTGTTTTGCTGGAATTTAATACTGTTTGAATTGCATTATAGTTATCCACTTGCTTAATACCTATCCTGCTAGACTATGGCTTTCCCAAGGTACATTTTATATCACATTCTTGTGCATATGTCTTGTTTATTATGTATTAATAAATAGCAAATAAATATTAACAGTTCTGACTTCATTCAGGGTGGAATTTTTATATAATACCTGGTTAAAAACTTGTGAGGCATTCATATGAAAAGCTTAAAATGTAAAAGCACACTACACAAACTAGATTCATCTGCCTCAAAAGTAACTGAATCTGTACTTTACAAAGATGTAAGCAAAATGTATTGTTTTGTATAAATAATGATATCCAGAGAAGAGAATAAGTAAACTCAACAAACTGATGTCTGTCCATAACACAGAAGCTGGACATTCTGAAGTCATTTATGCACTGTGTGTGGCTAACGAAACTCATCAGTTGAGTTCTCACTCGATAATTATAAGCTACAGAAATGAACAGCATGATAAGAGTGCCTTACTGGGCAGCCTTCAGTGATTCGCTCCCACTGAGGGCCACAGAGTTGGCCCCAGGAGGAAGTCTACCTTTAGTCACACCGTCATCCCAGTACAGCTCTCCCTTGGCTTCTCTCTTATAGTCCAAGGCGACAATGAGTCCCAGGGAATTCTTCCGGCTGAGAAGAGTAGTTCCCAGTTTCAGAGAATGAAGAAGAGAGGGATCCATGTGAAACCAGACCCCTTGAAGTCCCAGGGACAGATCCTCCCAGAGTCCATCCCAGAAACTTAGTAGATCCTAACATTGTGGGCAAACATGGAAGTTGGATGTAGGCAGACAGCAGAAGTTAGTAGAGTGATCGCAAGATTGACTGGTGGAGGGACGCAGTGCCTGTTGGAAGTTGGTTTGCAATCACCCTAACAGTGAATATGTATTGGGTGCTTACCATGTGACAGGCACTCTTGTAAATATCCTACACGCATTGTCATCTGTATCAATCCATTTAACAATCACAGCCATGCTAAAAAGTCAGACTATCATCCTCCCCAGTTTACCAATGAAAAGCATAAGTACAGAAAAGTGAGGTGCCCAGGGTATGTGTGTGTGTGTGTGTGTGTGTGTGTATATATATATATATATATATATATCAGAGCCAGAACTTGAACTCAAACAGTCTGTCTCCAGAATCTGAGCTCCTGAACTTGAAGCTATGTTGACTTTCACACTATCACCCTTTATCTCCTTCTGAATTTGTGTTTCTCTCACATAATAGGGGATTTACCTGGGGATAATTTCTGGCTACAGGGAAATCCTCATGGATTATTATTTTGATTATCCTTATAATTTAATTTAATACAAGTATAAAGAACTATAGAAATGTAAAGGAACTGAGGCTACATTTGCTATTGCCCAATTAGGACTCAGATGACAATTTGGAGCCAATTTTGAAAGGAGGAGAGGAAGACTGCTTCCTGGCACTATTTCCTTGGCCACTACTGTATCCCTCATAATGCCGAATCCCACTAGAGCACCAAAGTAGTCATGTCCTAGAAGACACAAGAGCTTACTTACCTGGTTTCTGTGGTTGTGTTCGGCTGCTGGATGGGAAATATGTAGCCTCCTCGAAGGTGAAGCCCGATCCTGTCACCTGGGAGTAGCATATCCACAAATTGCTTTCTCCACTGGATGGCATCTCCCTAATCCACAAAAGGAAACAGAACATGAGGACTACGAAGAACCTTGGAGATCATCCAGTTCAATTGCCTCATTTTAAAGAAGAGAAAAACGGAGACTTCCAAAACTAAGTGACTTTCTTGAGGTATATAGCGGGTAGAGAGCAGAGCTGAGACTCCAATCCACACCCTTCCTTTACGGCATACCATACTGTACAACACAGTTGGAATCAGGATGTTCCCAAAGGTCCACATGTTAAAGGTTTGGTTCCAGTGTGGAGCTATTAGTAGGTGGTAGACACTTTTAGTAGGTGGGGGCTGCCTTGTGAGAGGTTTTAGGGCATTGCTAGTGTATACTTAAAGGTCTCTACCTCTTCTTTTTCTCTCTTTCACTTTATGGCCAAGAGTTGAGAGGTTTTGCTCCACCAAAAGTTCTTGCTGTGATGTGCCATCACAGGCCCAAAGCATAAGGCCAATTAATCATGGATTAGAACCTCTGAAACTACAGCTGAAATAATTTTCTCTTTATAAGGTGATCATTTGGTGTACTTGTTATAGTAACAGAAAACTGACTAACACACCGTGATTCCCCCAACTGAGCTTGAGTTCTTTATATTATCACAGATAAAGGCTAATAACTGCACAGGTCCAAGAATGAAAGAGTAACTTTCCAAAAAACCTACTCCAGTTATTCAAATCATTTCACTGTACATTTTAAAAAGTCTTCTACTATGATCTTAGTGTCAATGTCCTCCTAAAACTCATATTTTGTAACCTAATACCCTATTGTGATGATATTAAAAGGTGGGGCATTTGGGTAAATGCTTAAGTCAAGAGGGCTCAGTGAGAAGTGCCATCAATGAAGAAGAGTGAGCCCACACCAGACACTGCCTCTTCTATTGCCTCCATCTTGGACTTTCCAGCCTCTAGAACTTGGGTGATGGATCTTGGTTGTTTACAAATTACCCAGGGTAAGGTATTTTGCTATACCATCCTGAATGTACCCACAATCAATTAAATGTAAAACCTCATATGATTATCCTACCCCAAGCCCTCAAGACTGCTGGCATATAATTGCTCTCTGCCAGAGGCAATTTCTGAGACAATTGGAGTCACTGCACTTACTGTCTCATAGTCATACCAGGTGGCATCTGGAATGTATGCTCTTACTTGGTTTGTACCCTAGGGAAATGAAAAGGAAAAGCAAGGGTAGCATCGCACTTTACAGTTTACCCAACACCTCCATATCACTGCACGTCATCATTTGAACAACCCTGGGAGACAGCGGGGATCATCCACTCCACTAATAAAAACTACAGAAATCCCGAGAGGTTGGGCAGGTTATTCAAAGCAGGGTTGTATTTAGAAATTAAGTCTGTAATGCTTGTGCATTTTCTAGGAAAAGCATAGAAAGTTCATACACTGAGTCATGCTGGGTGGAGATGAGCCAGCCAGACTCCCAAAACCAAAACCCAGCTCCTGTGTTTATAAGCAGGTGTACTCAATTCTGATCCTTCCCCGATCTTCCCCACTCAGCCCTGCCCCAAGTCACACTTCAGGAAAATGCAGGTGGTCCTCCATGCAGGGACCTCAGATGAAAATCATTTTCCTTGGTGGGTCAATGAACCAAGAATACTCTTTTCCTATTTCTAAACCGTTATGGTCTCTCTTATTTATATACATAGCCAAATTTAAATACAATCATAGATGCTCAGGACCTGATTCATTCAGCTGGAATGCAACAAGGACAAGTGTAATATCCCACCCCGTCGTTCAGGTTACAAACATACTTCATACAGGACAGGTGTGATGAGGAGTCCAGGCCCCCACAAGAACTGCTCATGCACATCCCACGTGGCTGGGTCCTGGTAGAACCTAGAAAAGAGAGACTCGGTGAGGCATGCACGATTCCCAGCACAAGACAAGAGCACATGACGTGTCCTAACTCACCTTGTTCCCATTAGCAAGACAAATGAAACGGCTATCTGAAGGGGGTTCTCTGAGGGTTAGGAAACTCACTCATGTAACAGGGGCCTTGCTACTGTCTGCCCCTGGGTGTGAGCGCGGTAGAAGAGGGTGTAGAGATAGGGCAGCAGAGTGTATCGGATGTTCAGGTAATGTCTGGAGGAATTCAGCAGCAGGGACTCAGAACCAAAGGCAGCAGGATCCTGGTCCTAGAAGAAAATGGAAGCAATGACGGAGTTGTTTTTTCCATCACCATTTAAAAGTCCCCTCGTGACAGGTTTTCCCATGTGACAGAAGCAATGTTTCCCAACTTGGAGGACATCAAAGCATTTCCATAACTGAAAGATTCTTGACCCCACTCCTTTGTTGTGCAGCTAAGGAAGCACCATCAAAGGTCACACGACTTCCTCAATGTGGAACTGCAAGCAGGTGGCAGAACTTTCATTTGGCTCTTCTGAAGGCAGATGAGAGCAGCCCTGGTGGCCAAGAAGTCCACAGAGTTGCAATGGACATAAAGGCGTCACAGTGGGCCCTGATCCCCCAAGAACTGCTCTGACTTATTTATTGAGGGTTTTTATAATATTTATTTGGAAGATAATAATAGCAAATTGTACTAAACTGAGTAGCACTACTAAAATAATTTTAAATCCATTTCCCTAGCCATACTGCTTACCACCATGATCTATAATTCATTTTTTCTTTTCATGTATTTTAACAAATTTTCCAATTTAAAATATTATATAGTTTCATCTGTCATATTTTCGCCATCACAACTTATTTTATTTTCTCTAGCCTGATGATAATAACCTCTATTTGTTCTTCGATGTATAAGGTGTGAAGAAACCACAAGGCCAGGTTTTAGCAGATTTTTTCCAAGAGCAAGAAAGGAACCCATTAGAAGAGAAATCTACTCTTCTTACCACCCAGAGACAGAAATTTTCCATCAATGGTTGGCACTCATTTTGTAATCATTTCATTAAAATTTGGAAGATGTAAAAGTTTTGCATGTCATATGTAGACCTGTCATCTGGTAACATATGACTGGTAAAGCCAGAATTAGACAGGCAGATAGGAGAGGGTCAGATCCAGGAAATGGAGGGATTAAAATGTCAATTCCTTCATAGCTCTTCCTCCATCCTTATCAAGAAAGGTGCCCCTGCTCCAGCCTGTTGCTAAGGTAACCAGTCCCAGGAATTGTCCCTCCCTACAGAGAGTTGTAAAAATTGCTAATTAATGTGTCCTGGGCCCCCCTCCTGCCTGGACCACTCCTCCCAGCCTCTTCACCTTTGGCCATCCCACTGAGCATTTCCGGGCCTAGTCACATACACAGCAAGGAGAGAGATAAAGGAAAGAGAGCAGGAGAACAAAGGAAGCCTAGGACATACAAAAACGCAAAACCCCTTCATTTCTCAGGATACCAGGATACCAGCTATGGCCCCCTCCTCCCTCCTGGGAGAAGTCTGTGTTACCCCTTTTTAAATAAACCCTGCTTTATATGCTTGCCTTGGCATGCTTCTCTAATGTTATACTTACACATGTGGGGAAGCAGGACTCGTCACCAGTAACCAGTGGTATCACTGGGAGTAAATTTTGGAGGAAATTACCTGAATTTACTGCTTTCCTTTGTTCGTCCTCTGCAAATAGAACTATTCTATGTACAGTATGGGGCTCATAAGAAGCCTGAGGCCAAACACACACAAAAAACCAGTACTCCACAGCCTCCACCTCCTTGGTTTCCAACTGAGAAAGTCTAGAACTGTACTGTTCACTGTGGTAGCCATGAACCACATGTCTAGTGGACACTTGAAATGTGGTCACTAAGACTGAGAAAGTGAACTTTTAATTTTATTTGTTTATGGCCAATTTAAATATAAATCTAAACACTGAATCAATGTAACATAATTTCCATTAAACAAAGCTTCATTGTTTTGATAGAACTGTTTTACTTCAACTGCTAAAAATTTAACTAATACAAATTAAGATGTATATAGTTGTAAAAATTTACACTGAATTTTGAAGGCTTGATAGAAAGGGATATAAAATAGTTCATTAATAATAGCTTATGTATATGGATTTCCAGCACCATTTGTTGAAGAGACTATCTTTTCAACCCCTATCTCTCACCATGCACAAAAAACAAATCAAAGTGGATCAAAGACCTAGGAATTGAACCAGAGCCCCTGCGTCTATTAGAAGAAAAAGTAGGCCCAAACCTCCATCATGTCGGATTAGGCCCCAACTTCCTTAATAAGACTCCTATAGTGCAAAAATTAATATCAAAAAATCAATAAATGGGATAAATTCAAACTAAAAAGCTTCTTCTCAGCAAAAGAAACAATAAGTGAGGTGAATAGAAAGCCTACAATTTGGGAACAAATTTTTACCACACGCACATCAGATAGAGCACTTATCTCTAGGATATATAGAGAACTCAAAAATCTTAACACCAAAATAACAAATAACCCAATCAATAAAGGTGCCAAGGAACTGAACAGACACTTCTCAGAAGATGATATATAATCAATCAACAATTATATGAAAAAATGTTCAACATCTTTAGCAATTAGAGAAATGCAAATGAAAACTACCCTAAGATTTCATGTCACTCCAGTCAGAATGGCAGAATAAAAACAATAATAAGTGTTGGCGAAGATGTGGGGGGAAGGAATACTCATTCATTGCTGGTGGGACTGCAGATTGGTACAGCCAATATGGAAAGCAGTATGGAGATTCCTTGGAAAACTGGGAACGGAACCACCATTTGATCAGGTATCCCACTCCTCGGTCTATACCCAAAGGACTTAAACACAACATGCTACAGGGACACAGCCACATCAATGTTTATAGCAGCACAATTCACAATAGCTAAACTGTGGAACCAACCTAGATACCCTTCAGTAGATGAATGGATAAAGAAAATGTGGTATCTATACACAATGGAATATTATTCAGTATTACAAAAGAATAAAATCATGGGCATTTGCAGGTGAATGGATGGAGTTGGAGAATATAATGCTAAGTGAATTAGCCAGTCCCCAAAAAACAAATGCTGAATGTTTTCTCTGATTTCAGGATGCTAATTCATAATGTGGTTGGGGGGGCATGGGAGGATTAGATGAATTCTAGATAGGGCAAAAGGGAGAGAGGGGAAGAGAGCAGGCATGGGGGTAGGAAAGACGGCGGAATGAGATAGACATCATTACCATAAATACATGTATGAAGACACAAATGGTGTGACTCTACTTTGTGTACATCCAGAGATATAAAAAAATTATGCTCTATATGTGTAATATGAACTGCAATACATCTGCTGCCATATATAACAAATTAAAATAATAGCTTATGTAGAACAGGTTGATAATGCTTTGTATATTGCATTACGTAAAATACATTTAAGATATTCCCTGTTTCTTTTTACTTTCTAAATTTAAAGTTAGACTGGCATGTGCAGCTCTTATTACAATCCTATTGAAAAGAGGTAGCATATGAGAAAGCAAGCTCACATTCTAATCTAGCCACCTTGGGGAGCTGAGTGCTCTTATCTAAGTCATTTCAGTCCATCTCTTTGTGAAGAGCACCTGCCTTATGTGCTCCCAGCCACGTTCTTGAACATTCAGAAATAATTCATCTCTCTCTAGACCACAAGCGGCTAGAAAAGCCCAGGGATAAAATGCGTTGAAGGGTTGACAGTTGTTAGAGTTTAGATATGAGGTTCCCCCGGAAAGCTCACATGTCAGACACTGCAAGGAAGTGGACAAGTAAAATGATTGGGTTATGAGAGCCTTAACCTAATCAGTGCATTAATCCAGCTAAGTGGATTAACTGAGGGGTAACAGTAGGCGGTTAGTGGGTGGCCAGAGGAGGCAGGTCATTGGGGGCATGCTGGGGAATATATTGGTATTTTTGAGGGGAGTGCTCCCTGTTTCCTTGTTGCCATGTCCTGAGCTGCTCTGCTCTTCCACACCTTTCCTCCATAAAGCTTCACCTTAGGCCTAGAGCAATGGAGTTGGCTGTTTATGGACTGAAACCTCTGAAACTATGAGCCCCAAATGAGTTTTTCCTCCTTTAATTGTTCTTGTCAGGTCTTTTGGTCACAGTGATGAAAAAATTGATTAAAACAATGGTTAGTTCTTCCAGGTTAGAGACCGTCATTGTACAAAGTCAGGAGTTGGAGATAAAATGATTGCTAGGACATGACTGTAACGAGACTACTAAATATGAACCCACTCAACTTGAAATATTTCAGTTGCAGATTATTTCATTACAACAAAGGACAACCCATCTTGCTTATTTCTGCTGTGATTATAAACATCTCCTTAAGAGGGACTCTGAAACCACTTCTATATACTTGCTCATCAATAATATCATTTTGTAATCCCACTCATGAGGCTGAAGGAAGATGCCAAGTCCATTTCTACCTTTGCAACTTATCAAGACCCTGTCTCAAGAATAAAATCTAGGACTGGGGTTGGGGCTCAGTGGCAGATCATTTATCTTACAAGTATGAGGCACTGGGTTCGATCCGCAGCACCACATAAAATAAAGGTATTGTGTCCATATACAACTAAAAAAATTAAAAAGAAAAGAATAAAAACTAAAAAGGGCTGGGGATACAGCTCAGTGGTAAAGCATCCCTGGGTTCAATCCAAGAATCACCCACACTTAAAAGATGGAAAAGGATAAAGGTTGCATGAATCATGGGAAGTAGTAGAGAGGTGGTCTTCCAAACTATTCATAAAAAACATACAAAGTTAAAAAGTATTTCAGATCACTGGTCTTCCTGTCCCTAAATCCTTCTCCTTTGCTCTACCATATCTATGAGTGGTTTCCATTTTATTAAACAGAGTAAGATTCTAATGAACTCCAATTGTCTCAGCTCCTGTAAGGGGACAACAAAGGTAACAGAAGCACTATAGAAGCTTTGACCAATTTTCTCACCTTTGTGGGTGAGTTTCCAACAATAAAATAATTTAATATATATGCATGCCCCTTCCCACCCACTCTTACCCTGATACCCTGCGTTTCAGGTGTATCTTGTAAGATTTACCTATCCTTTTTCTGTAGGGAGAAACTATAGGCTATAGGTTAACTATAGGCTCTCCCTCAACCCCTCTTTGAAAACAAACAAATGAGACAATAACTTCTCCGCCACTTCTCCCGGAGACCTTACCCTGAACCCAGGCCCATTGTGATTCCTTGATAGTGGATAAAATGCTCCAAGTTGCATCCACCTTCTGCAGAGCTCTTCTGTGACATTTTCTTTATAACCACAGATGTTGGCACCTACCTGGAGAATCAGCACACAGACCAAAATGTTAGTCACTGAGAGAGGTAAAAGCATTGACTGTGTACTTCTATGATAAAGGAAAAGGGAATATCACATTGGCATTAGAGATTTCATAGTCCCAGGGAAAGACCACAGGCAAGTGAGAGAAACAAAGTGTGTATCACAGGAGAGACTGAGCAGACTGGCTGGTGACATTGATCATGGTCCCTATATAGAGGACTCTTCCTCAAAATTCAGTTCCCAGTTTCATACTTCCCTATTCACTGATGGTCTCCTGGTTTTTCTGTGATACTAATGCAGTTCACTCATGGTATCTCTTTCCCATCTCCAGAGACTCCATGGGTGACAACACAATGATCAATTTTAACGTCCTATCTTCAGAAGACAGCTTACACCACCCATAGAAATTTATTTTTTCCAATACATATCTCAAGAGACATGTCCTCCTTAGTTTTTCAAAGACCCTCAAAGACTGATAATGGAAGGAGTGTCCGAGGACAAAGGGTTGAAGTTCCTTGGCTAGGAATGAGGCTCACCATGGGGATGCCAAACAGGTTGAACTCAAGGATACCAGGGATGGACCATCGGAGATCATCCCACGTAGCCGCATTGTCCCCCAGCCAATGAGCAGCAAATTTACCAGATCCCGCGAAAGTAGAACGGGATAAGATGAAGCTCCTGTTATTGGAGAAGATAGTCTCCATGGCCCTGAAAAAGAATGCATTCAGTTGAGTGTGAGGTGAGTTGTGAGCGTTTAAAACCCACCTTGCCTCATGGGAAGCAACAGGCTTTCCAACCAAACTGAAATAAAACCTCGGGATATCAAAAACTAGGCGTGTAAACAGACCAGCATTTTTAAGAGCTCCTTTCCCACTTCTTTTTTTGTACTGGTGATTGAACTCAGGGCACTCGATCACTGAGCCGCACCCCCAACCCTATTTTTTATTTAGAGACAGGGTCTCATTGAGTTGCTTAGCACCTTGCTCTTGCTGAGGTGGATGTTGAACTCATGATCCTCCTGCCTCAGGGTCCCAAGCCACTGGGATTACAGGTGTGCGTCACTGTACCCAGCTCCTTTCCCACTTCTGAGAAAGATTTTACATCTCATATAAGACTGTGAAAACCTCTGTCTTGTAACCCCAAAAGAATTTCTCCAGGCTCCTGTCCTCCTGACTATGCTTTCTCCATCTTGTTGGATCAGGCTTTGGTCCAAACCCCTTGATTGACAATCTATTGTAACTGTGTGTTGGGTTGTTGGACCCGTCCTCTCTCTCCAGACAGTTTTTCTAACATCCCTGGATTCCATGCCTTGCTGCCCATGCACAATCTTGCGTAGCACAATGCCAGTTCAGGTTGGAACTCTGTCTTCACTTCCTCTTGGCATAGACTTGCAGACACTTCACCCTTTTTACCCCTGGCTGGAGGTTTATTGCACTCTGCAATTATTGATCATGGAAGAAACACATTCAACCCACTCAGATTGAAACTGAAACAGAGATGGACGTGGCTCAGGTTATGGTTAGAGGCAGGCCATTATGGTAACCCAGATTAGATAGCAGTCAGGTTCTTCCCGGCCAAGAAAAAGCCTCTTTGAGATCCTTAAGTTTCTCTTTCCCCTCCTCCAGGTCTGGCCTTTTACAATCATGTCATATCTCTGGGAAGATCTGATATTTTAGCCTAGAGGAATGTGAATTTCACTCCCTGGTAGCCCAGCAACCACTGTCCCCAAACTGTCCTTCCAGTTAAGTTTGCATGAAATCTACATCAGACCTATGACTTCTCCTGATGTACAGATCCCATTGAATAAAAATCTTGTCTCTTTTTAAATGTAACTCTGCCTCATGTCCAAAGGCCAAGTCCCATATATCTGCACTGTTCTCAGGGAATATAGGTGATCCTGCCCAACCCAGGGAAATTAGAAAAGTCCCCTCTACTTTATCAGTCACAGTTACATTTTAACTATTAGTAATAATTATTCAAATATATTAACCCACACATTCAAGATTTTATAGCACCTTTATCACATGAAGACACGGGCAATAAAGCAATTTGAAGCTTTCCTGACTCTTTCTGACCATTTAGTCACTTGCCTTCCCACCTCCCATTCTATAAATTCTATAAATCTATAAGATTTTTTAATAATGAACAGGAAAACGGAAGCATCTAAGAGTTGGAATATATCAGAACAGGGAGGGACTATTGGGAATATCGATTCAAATCTTTCATTTTAGAGATGAGAAAATTGAGTCTTACTCACTAGTTTATATTCCAAGGGAGGTGGTATGAGAAAGAGAAAAGTAAGAAAGAGAACATAACAAAATCAGAAATAGGTATCCTTCTTTTTGGAACTTTGCTTTCACTGAGAATCAAATTTGTGCATTTACTGGTCAAGGACTCTCTCACCTGGACCATCCAGGGTACTGCTAAGTCCTGCAGACAGCATGGTGTTAGGAAACGGCAGACCCAGTCTCACCTCTAATCCATCAGATCCCCTGTGTGTGAACCCTGCTCTTCCTTTTCTCATATCCGTTCCACCAACATATCCTCAAAGCTCACACTATTCATAAAACTAAAGATACAGAGGTTGGTTGCCCTCAAGGAATTTATCCAGCAGGAAAAAAGAAATAAACATCTGAAAATTATGATATAATATTGTTGCATATTAACCATATTGCAATATGTGACAATGTAGTACAAAAGAGGAGAAACAGCATTTTCATAGAAATGTTAGGAAGTTTTCCAGATTGTACATCTGAGGTGAGATATTATAGATACGTATGTGTTCACAAAATGGACAAGACACAGAAGGCCATCTTGTACCGGGCAAGCACCACATGGAAAAAATGAATAGCATTCAGAGTTGGGAAAAACAAGCAGCAATATATTCCATAGCATAAAGGATGAGTGCAAAGAATGCAAAAAAAAATAATTGACTATGATGGACCTTACAGGTTGTACTAAGGGATTGGATTTTATC
The DNA here is from genome assembly GCF_048772815.1 of Callospermophilus lateralis. Classification (NCBI taxonomy): domain Eukaryota; kingdom Metazoa; phylum Chordata; class Mammalia; order Rodentia; family Sciuridae; genus Callospermophilus; species Callospermophilus lateralis. Next base: position 13,418,416 of record NC_135305.1, read on the forward strand.
AAACAAAAGTCAGCAATTTTACATTGACAAAGAAATGAGAAAACTCAGCCTCTCAGAAAGATGACTTTGACAGCAGTGTAGAATAATACTTTCAAAACTTCAACACATATTCGATACACACAGAGTTCTTGTTAAAATGAAGATTTTGATTCCCAAGTTCTAGATTGAGGTCTGAGATGTGGCACTTTCAGTACATCCCCGTTGATGCTGACATTGCTGGTCCTTGGATCACACTCTAGAGAGGGCAGAGGATAATTTACTAGCGATAAGGACTAAGTCAAGGAGAATGGTCATAGGTCAAGTGGAATGATCTACATGAGAGATGATGATGACCTCAGTTAAGAAGTGGCTGTGGGATAAAATGGGACATGGTTATGGTAGTGTTTCAAAAGTAGAATAGAAAGATCAAGAGCTGATTTGACTTCTTATGAGGGCATTAGAAAAAGGATGATGCCAAGTTTCTCACTTGAGAGTCTGGGAGATAAGGATGGTGTTGCTACCAACCAAGATAGGGAATTCAAGAGTTTCAAAAATGATTAGCCAGAGTGTGTAAGAAAGCCAGGTGAATGGTGTGAGAAGTACTGTAAGACATACAAGTAGAGAAGGTCAGAAGATAGTTTTTGATATTTGTGTCTGAAAATCAAGGAGGAGTCTCATACAGAACTATAGATTGTAAAGTACAGCAAAAACCATTGAAAGGAATAAATTCCCTGTGCTAGCAGAGAATGGAAAGAGAAGCCTGAGGATTGATCTCTAAGACTCATTCCTGAAAGAGTAGACAGAAAATATCCAGATAAATGCAGACACGGATGTGAGAAGGAATAGCAGGAAAGAGAGAGATGCCAGCTAGAGTCGTATCTCAAGAACTAACACAACAGGTTCAAAGGAGAAGTTGTGACTTCAAGTGTCACAGACACAGAAAAGTTGAGTGAGGTAAATAAAGGCTGAGACATGTCCCATGAGCACATCAAAATCCCCTCCCCTTTGTCCCCACAATGGAGTTGTAGAAATACCAGACCAGGAGACAACAAGAGGAAGACTTGAGACTTTAGCTCTTTCCTGAGCCACTGGAAGATCTCCAACAGCCCTTCCAGCATTTTGGTTTCCCCATCTCTGCTGAAAATCTAAAATTGAAGTTTTCTTAAGTTGAACCCCAAATTTCTTGCTGTCTTGGGTATAATGATTATATTTCATCATCTTCAAAGGAGAAATTGGTTGGAGTAAAAGGGGCTATTTATCAGTTTGCAAAGTTTTCCTTAATAAAATTCATGTGGCAAAGTGGGCGAAGGATGGGATGCTTTACAGAACACACCTGTCTCCTTAACAGACTTTCATAATGGTGGTGCTGATGGTGCTGATGTGGTGGTGGTGATGGTAGTGGCTGGGGTGGTGTGGACATTATGTGTGAGTGTCTGTTCAGATAAGTTCAGGTAAGTCTGAACTTCACATAAACAATATTTTAGTATGCTCTGTAAAATCTTGTTACCCTGTATTTTTATTAGCTAAAATCAATCCCTGATCCATAAGGCAATCCAGATTAATCCTATACAGAAACCAAAGGTTTGTAGGAGAGAACTTCTTAGGTACCCAGCTAGAACAGTTTCTATATGCTTATATTCAAAACAATATTTCCATATACTTATGGAACACAAGAGAAATCCTCCACCTCCCACTTCCCCAAATCTGGAATGAGGGAGAAAATCGAGTTCTTACGAGTGTGTGGCTCTTGCCATGGAGTGGCCATACAAGCTGTGGACGTCATAGTGAAGGCCCCAGTAAAACTCTGTGTCCATGCAGAGAGTTCTTGCAAACAGTAAGTGGTCTAGAATGCCTGGGGGGAAACACCCATCAGTAAGGCAAGTCTCCATCAATCGACTTTAACAAAACAGTCACCCAATGTTTTTCTTCCTGGTTGCTGTAACTTCCCCACCAATTTCCACCTGACAAAGTCCTGTGCAGATCTTAAATTCTATCCTAAATACCACTTTCTAATGGGAGCCTACACTGACCATCCAGAGGTCATTAAAAATAATTTGCGTTCCCTTGAGCTCATAAAGGATGGCGTTGAGTGGAGGTAGCTGGAAACCCTGCTCAGAGCAATATGCAGTTGATCTGAGATTAAACATACAGCACACACTGTTTATCTGCGGAGACTTAGTCAAGGAGAGTTGAGTGTAAATATACTGGTATGAGTGCCCCAGTCACATTTTAAAAACAAAAAGCTAGATATGGCACTTGGGTGGTTTCATGACTAAAAGCCAAATCCTGGCTCTGAGACTCTCCATTGTTACTGTATTTTCCCTTTCCCAAGCCTAAAATGGTCAGCCTTTACTGTGTCATGGCCTGCAATCTCTATCTTCCCTTTCTTCTCCTTATGGACCCATACCTAGGACTATGTTTATCTTCCTTCATGAAGTCTTCATCACATATAGAGCCTTAGTATGAGGTACAACTTCAGAAAGTGATGGAACAAGGAACGACTGAGATTAAGATTTTCCCACCAACCTAACACAAGATTTTGAGTCAGATATTAAATTGGGAAATAATATATTTTAAAAATTTATATTTCTTGCCCAGCTTGGATTGTAAAATGAGATAAACAACCACTATAGTAATAAGAAAAGGAGACTAGAATTTTTCCAGGCTGAAACCTTGTTGCATCTGTATCTTTATCACGCCAATATATGCTGCATAACCATGGAAAGGATCATATTGTGGATCATATTGTGAGTAGACAAAATGCCAAGGGGTAGGGAGTGGGGTGCTTGCCAGAGCAAACAGAAGGTGACACTTTGAGGTTTTAAGTAAGGGAAAAACAATATCTATGGCCAAGAAGATTAAGAGGTTAGGGGGAAAAAATTCAGAAGCTGATCCAGAGTGGGAAAAAAAGGTGTGTGTGTGGAGGGGTGGGCCATACAGACCAAGCAGAAAAGAGTAAAGAATAATTTAGGGAAGCAAAGAATAGATTTTACAGTAGGTTAAATGGTTTGACATCAAGACTCTCCCCAGCTCAAAATTCTTTACTCCTTCAGTGATCAAAGGGAACCAAGAAGGAGATCAGCCTATCAGCCTTGATCTCACTTTTGTTAGTAGCTCAGGGGGTCCACCACTGTGACCAAGACACCTGATGAGAACAACTCAGAGGAGGAAAGATTTTCCTTGGCCCATGGTGTCATAGGTTTACATCCATGGTCAGTGGTCCCACTCCTTTGGGCCTGAGGTGAGGCATAATATCATGGTAGTAGAATATGGTGAGGGAAAGCTTGTCAGCTCATGGCAGCCAGGAAGTGGAGAGGGCAAGGGGGCTGGGGAAAAGATAAGCCCCTCCAGGGTATGCCCTCAGGGACCTACTTCTTCCAACTAGGTCCCACTTCCCACTAGTTCACGAAGTTATGGATGGATTGATCCATTTGGTGGATTAAAGGGATTAATATACTGATGCTAGAGCCCACATGACTCAATTATGACCTAGAAGCTCCACCTCTGAAACCTGTTGCACCGAGGACTCTGCACTCAAACTGTGATCTTTGGGGTCATTTTAGATCCAAACCATAACAGCAGGCATGTATGTAGGGTAGACAAAGCAAGATAAATTGGCAGAGGCTGTCCAGATGTCCACCCAGCCAATGTTTTCTTCCAGGAATATGAGGAGATTGTACTTGAAGATTATACCTCCCCTTGAAGTTAAGCTGAGGCTGAGGGCAGATTCTAGAAAAGGAATTTGGATGAATAGGGTAGACCCCATTTCCAGGACCACCCATAATATTCCCTCCACCCTTTCTCCTCTTTGTCCTTGAACCTGGAAACAAAAGCCTCTGAGATAAGAAAAACAGACAATGGAGGAAACTAGATCTCTGAATCACGGCTTGGATCAAACCATCCATCCTCACTAGAGTACGATGTCAGGGAAAAACAAAATTTATTGACTAATGCATGGAGATAATGGGATTTCTTTGTTTTCACAGTATTCTGTATACTGCTCACCCCCACCTAAAACCCAGGTATGTGCACGCACACACACACATTCTTTCAAAAGAATATCATGGCAGAAGAGTGTGTTGAAGGAAATGAGTCCTATAACTAGAATCTTTTGGGAACCACTGATGTCTTAAGCTATTGCTAATGGTGTGGAGAGGGTGGAAAAAGGAAGGGAGAAAGAGATAAAGAGAGGAAGGGAGGAGGGAAGGAAAAAAAGAAAGGGGGATGTTAACAAAATTACAGCTTTACTTCAGTGTAAGGTAGTTTGTGCTTGGAGAGTTCTAAACCTCTCACAAAGCCTGAAATGGTACCAGCTAACGGATGAAAGAATCTGGAGCTCTGGGGTGGAAGGATGGCCAGGGGAGGCACCAGGCTCAGACAACACTTTTCACCACCTATTACCCTTGGCTTGTGGCAGTGAAAATGTAACTGGAGACAAAGCAATGCCACCAAGACACAAGTGGAAAAGTGGTTGGGAAGTCTGGGGATCCACTGGACCAGAGGGAATTTCTATGACCACATGGAGTATTAATGAGGCTATTTTAAACACATTTCATGTCTGCAGCTTTAGCAAACAGGCACACACTCACCAGGAGTAAAAGGTGGGAAGTTCAAGCTGTTTGATTCACACGTATGACCAGAATCCTGGAGAAAGCTAGTTACTTCATCCATTTCCTTCAAAGACACAAAACACACAAAATGGACAAAATATTATTGATTTATAATTAGCTACGAGGAGATACAGAATGGGAAGCCATGATACTGGGGTTCTCTATGATCTGGTTCTTGGATTTTGAGTAATCTCCCCAACTTTTCTTGGCTTCTGTTTTATCTTTTGTAAAATTAAGTCATTGGATTAGGTCCTCTCTCAGAACAGTCCAGTTCTAATGACATTGGCTGGATTTAGCTTTGTATTAGTTTATTTCAAACTATTGATTAAGAAATGTCATTTCAAAGGCTGTCCCTAGCCTTATAAATTGTGAAGATTTCACTATTGATGTTATGTTTTACTGTGCTTAAAGAATAAAAATAGGCTAACACTTCTGTGCTATAATTTTCCCTGTTTTTTTTATTCCACTGTGCAAGGAATAATGAGAGAATATAATTGAGCTCAAATCTATTTCTTTAAAATGAATTAAAAATAAGCAATGTCTAATATCACTATCATATCAGATGTTTTCAAGTTTCAAATAAATTTCCCCACTGTCCTTTAATAAAAAACTCAGGACCTCATTATATTATTTTCTAGCGATTAAATTTTTATGGGCCAGTGCTACAATTCTTAGAAATCACAACCTTTAATAAAACAGTCTTTTTTAAGCTGAAAAGAAGTAAATGGAGGAAAACAACAAAGCCATGAGAAAACACTGTTTTTACCCAAATGAAGTAACCAGATAGTGGCTAATTCAGAATAAGAACACAGTGTTCTGAGGAGTCTGATTCAATATATATGTGGTCATCATCAAGTAAAAGAATTATGAACACCAGTATGTCAAGCAAACTATTTTATTATAGATCAGAATGGAAATTCATATGAAAATTTGGTATGTCACTTTCCAAAGGAAATTTGGGTCTAAAATAATAACTTACAATCCACACTCCATCAAAGTTCAGATCTTTGTGAAATTCAGTGACCTGTTGCGTCCACCACTGGGTACACACTGGATTGCTGAAGTCAGGAAAGACAGTTGGACCAGGGTATCCCTAGAGATCAAAGAGGGAGAATGGACAATTTATGTGCTGTTCAGTTATTCATTGCTTAGTGGCTACTATTTATTTTACTAGAAAACCCACATTGCCTTACTTTTAGAATTAAAATTTGTTATTTCTCCCAATGCCTATTAAACCGAAAAATGCATACAAGTTGCCAGAGGAAGAAAAAAGGAAAGGAAAAATGACCAATTAAATGAAAATCCATCATATGACTTTTTTATAAAAAAAAAAAAAAACAAAGTAAAAATTTCATTATGTCAGGCCAACTGGGAGATAAACCAATAAAAGTACTGTAGGATATTTTTAAGGAGAATAATTGAATATGTTTAATGTATTATTAATTAAAGGTTATATTAAACCCTTTGTATAATTTTGTTATAAATAATATTCTAATTTTTGCATAAAAACAATATTTTATAAACAGTTGAGTAAAGTTTATGCCTCTTATTCCTGCCAAATATTCCTAATCCTATCGCTGTTTTAGCTACATCTATTTGACAGCAGCTTTAAGTGTCTTCCATGGAAGACACAAAGATATAACCATAGCCAAATTACTGAACATTCTGATTTAATAGGCTCCAAACTTTTTTTGCAACATTCTTGCTGATTTTCCCACATTTATTTATTTGTTGGCAATTAGGATCAATTTAAACTCATGCATATATTTATTTGTTGGCAATTAGGAACAATTTAAACTCACACAGCATAATAAATAAATATATATATATATATATATATATATATATATATATATATGTATGTATGTAAAG